>NC_134802.1:11712822-11815322 GCF_046742065.1 Oratosquilla oratoria | reverse complement strand
GGGAACGTTCGGGGAATTCCGCGTTCGTGACGTCACAGTTGCCAAACAATATTGTTATTCTGAGAGTGCATTGTATCGCTTTTGCATTATGCCATTTTCAGTCGTGTGTCGTCTCTTGAGTGTCTCAATTTAATTTTTTATTTTATTGTCACAAAATTGTGATAATAACGGTGTACTGCGTTGCCGCAGGCTGCAACAATGGTAGTCGAAGTGGGAGGAGTTTCTTTCAATTTCCTACGGAGCCAGGCCGACGATCGGAATGGATAAGAAAGGTGAACAGAGCAGGCAAAAGACCGGGCAAACTGTGGGAGCCTTCGAAGTTTTCAAAACTTTGCTCTGACCACTTCGAAGAGGAATGCTTCGAAATGAATCTAGCGTTATCGATTGGATTTATGGAGAAGACCAGGAGACATCTAAAACCTGATGCCGTGCCCTCAATTTTTGCAGCCACTACAAAGCATTCCACGCCGAAACCAAAAAAGAAAAGTAGGAGGTCAGCGTTTGATAAACGCCGGAGGCTTGAGGTACCGTAGGCAGTTTACTTTTTTTTTACTCCATGCATCATGTGCATGCGTTAGGCTTAGGCCTATGCCTATGTCAGAGAGGGCATGTTATAAATTCTATGGACATGCAGGATGGCCTATATAGGCCTAGTAGGCCTAGTGAATTAAACTCTGGCCCTGAAGCCATGGACCGGAGGTATAAAATAAGAGTTGAAGCCGCGAGTCGAGAGGATCGAGGGCTACCCACCCCCCTGGCCCGAGGGCTAGGCCTACCTGAAGCCAGGCTATGCATGTGCATCGTGGTTTGGATCGTGGTACTAACCTATGGCTATGCCAGTGAGTGAGGGCCTATTATCATGATTATGTAGTAATTGTCCTACCAATATTTTTTTTCCAGACTATATCAGAGTTGATGGACGAACATGATGAAAACCAAGAGGAGGGTGCCGGTAGTATGCCAGTTCATAGTGTCTCTGACATTTCCGAGCTTGAAATCTTAACAATTGCAGCTGACACGACAGACCCTGACCTAACTGAAAGCATATCGACCAGCATCTCTGTGCAAACAGACAGTCATATAACCAAGCCAGTTGGTTCCCAGACATCATGGGTATGTGTATTTTTTTTTATCTTGAACATGTTGAAAGTGAAAATCATGCTACCACCAAGGTACCGGTACACGGGTACAGGTCACACTGAAAGATCTGATACATGGAGTACCTCCATGCAAGGGATTGGGCTCCATTTTATTGGATCATTTGTGATTTTTTTTTTCTGTCGTTTTTAGTATCGCAGACATTATGGGGTGTTGTTTGCATGGGTAGGCAGTGTCCGCATGTACACCTGGAAATAAAAAAGTTAATTTATCTACAAATGAAATAAAAAGTTGAGCTGGACTTGGAAGGACCTCGGCGCAGAGGCTGGCCCCAGGCTTATGTCCTCAATCTTCTGAAATTAAAAGTTTGGAAAAAAGAGCAAAAATTTATTGGTAGGCTTATACCATCATATAGGCCTGGACTACAACCAAAATAGGGGCCTAAATCGTCGACATAAAAACAAAGGACCCCATCCCATGCTTGCAATGATAGTCTAAATAAGGTAGGAATAATGCACTGAATTTCATACCAGTTGGTATTCCCAATCCTATGAGACTGGTCAGATCTTTTGCGTTTGCGCCTAGGAGGGGTGGTAGGCCCATCTTGATTCTCGGCACCGTCTAAATCAACGTCGCCGTCGAATTCCGTCTCCTCCCCCGTGGTCTCGGGTTCTGAATCTGACAAATCGCTTTCCCCTTCTTCAACGCCATTTTGTTCACCACTTTCTTCATCTTCACTTTCACTGTATTCCAACGAAGAAACGGGCTGTCCTATTATCGGTTCGAACTGGTATGGGTTTACAATGCGATGTTCGGCGATATCAAACTCCTCTTCCTCTTCTTCTTCCAGCATACATACTATCCTTTCGAATTGGAATGCACAATGGGCCATTTTTGGGAACAAATTTGGATTAAAAACGAACATGAAGATGAATAACTCGATTGGAATGACTGAGCTGAACTACAGCGTGTGTTTCTTTGTCCGATTGTTTGACAACTGTGACGTCACCGCCGGTTCACCTAGCGGCGATTACTGATACTAATTACTAATTGACTAGAACATCTAGACTTCGGGAAAATTGGTATACGAGGTGCAATTAAAAGTGAATTTTCTGAATAAATTCTTCTGTAACAGGTAAAAACTTTATTTGTATGCTTTTAAAAAGTACTTTTTCGAGCAATACGATGATTTTTAGCGAATGGTATATCTGTTGATATCTGACCTTTAAGTCAGGTTAGATTAGGTTAAGTTGGGTTAGATTAGGCTGGGTTAGGCTGGGTTAGGCTAAGTTAGGTTAGGCTTGGTTAGGTTAGGCTAGGTTTGGTTAGGTTAGGTTAGATTAGGTTAGGTTCCTTACACATTGCTACTTCTCTTGTTCCAACTGTCGTGAGGTTTATTTCATTCATAGTCATGTGACCCCTTTGGTTGCAAAGTTGTTTTAATGTGATTGTTTGAAGAGAGGAAAAGACGAGTGGGTAGGGAAAAGTAAAAAAAAAAAAAAAAAAAAAAAATCAGAAAACGATTAATTTCTAATGTGAGGTTACATTGCTCATGACTCCGTGCTATTGCGCATGGGCTTAACGAGAAAGAACTTTCATTACAACATTCTAATTACATAATCATCCACACATCAGATACCATTTATGTTATATAATGAGATATTAGTGATCATTAATAAGCAGATACGGAGGGCAATAACGATTCCGGGTGCGACATTAAAACGACAATAGTTAAGTCTTTGTATTCGCTATTCTTCATACCACCCCTGTTTCTCTAATCTTTTCTCCTCGTGGATGAAGGGTAATCCCTGTTCCCTGCCTATGCTCGGGTCAGAAGCATTGCAACAAGACACAGCACACCCATAGTAAGGCGACCCTTTCTCCTCGTCCCCATATGCTGAAAATAAAGAAGACGTGAAGAAATATCTTCGGACTGCGTCAAGATATCACCCATACACAGAAGAGGAGAAAAAATAAAGTCTACGTATAGTACAATCCAAGTTTCACTGGTATGTGGTGACAGGCTTGCTTACTGTAGTTTTATTTTATCATGGATATCTATGGCTATACCAGCTGAACAATGCTGAAATGATTGCTGATAACGGTACAGTTGAATGCAATAATAGATATAGTAATAACAATAACACCAATGCTGAACTATTGCTATCAATATGCAGGTAATAATACTATCACTACTGCTACTTATATTAAATATAATGATAAATGATAAAGCAATGGTGATGACGATGATGATGATGATGATGATGATGATGATGATGATGATGATGATGATGATGATGATGATGATGATGATGATGATGATGATGATGATGATGATGATGATGATGATGATGATGATGATGATGATGATCCATGGGCTTCAAAACTGGGTGAGCCCTCCGCTTTGGCCACCATTCTCCACTCGGTCCTATCATCTGCTATTTGTTTACTTCTTCCCTCCCCCATTATCCATAGTAACTTTATTAATAACACTGATAAAAAAAAAACGTTATAACGATATCACAAGAGCTAATAAGGAGCTCAGCCATGTAGAGAGTTTTATGTGTATGCTGTCCCTAAGCCTAGATATATGAGGAAGTTTCACCGATAGGCCCAGCAATTCCCTAAGTAAAAAAAAAAAAAAAAATCTGTATATGTGTCACATTCTCAACAAACTCAAACTGCCTCGTTCATCAAGATGGAAAACCATTCTAACAAAGGAAAATACGCTATACTATAGTGAATATCAAACTTGGGTAAATATTTGCTTGTGTGGTGTCCAGCTTATACACGAGTAGGTACGCAGAAGATGGATAAGATTTTGTTACTGGCAAAGATAAGTTTAGAAACGATTAGTGAGAAAAAGAAATAAAGCATGAAGTCAGTTTTACCCATAAAAATAAAACAGACGTTTTATGACATGTAAAACTCCAAATACTGAAATAGATTTTCCTTCTGGTGATATCTGGTTGACATAGTTCTCGTCCCAGAAACGTAAAGAATTTTGTGTTCGTATCGCCAACCCCTGACCTTTCATTATGTGGCGTCCTGGCGAATCAAGAAAAAAAAGTGTTATTACAAAGGATTACAAAGGAGAAACATAGGAGTTCTTTTGGGCCATAACTAGGTCGGATGCTATAAGATTATGAATAATGATAAATAAATAAATGAATAAACAAAAATAATGATAATATAAATAATGATAAATAAAATGAATAAATAGGTAAACTTAAATAATAAACAAACAGATAAATAATAACAAACAAATAATATAAAATAAATGGCAGGCATTATAGCATCTTGCTTAGGTGTTTATCTAAACGAATCTTAAAGCTTCAAACTGAACTACATTGCACTGCCTCTGCAGGCAGTTTATTTCATTCATTAACTATACGGTTGGCGAAGTTGTTTCTACCCATTTCCAAATTGAATATATTTCCTGACAGTTCAGTGTGAAAATTTTGTCACTTAAAGACTTGTATCAATTCACCTCTGAGTTTACGCTTTTTTAGGGAAAGTAGATTCATATGTTTTAGTTAAGTTTCGTAAGATTTACTTTTGATATTTGGAATCTGTTTTGTGGCTCACTGTTATACTTTTTCCAATCTGTCAATGTCTTTAATGAGATTCGGTGACCATTCGGAAACAGCATATTCCAAATGTGGACGAACTAACAATATATATAGCTTGTTAATGAGAGATTGACTTTTGAAATCAAAAGATCGCGCAATCAGTCCTAGAATCTTTTTTTTTTCTCAGAGGCTGAAATACACTGCTTGTATGATTTGAGATCGTTACTGATAATTACCCCGAGAGCCTTTTCACTATTCAATCTTGTTAACTAATTTCGAAATAACTTGTAATCGTAATTACTGTTATTTTTACCTATGTGCATAACCTTGTATTTACTTGTGTTAAATTTCATTAGCCACTTTTCAGACCATTGCTGTGGTATATCTGAATCTTCTTGAATATTTAATTGGTTTAAGTGATTATTTGCCATTCCACACAGTTTTGTATCATCAACATATTTGGAGACAATAGATTTCAGTCCGTGGTCTATATCATTTATATATACTATGAATAGAAGTGGCCCAAGAACGGAACCCTGAGGAACTCCACTCGTAATATATTTCCACCTAGAAGTTTTGCAGTTTAGAACAACTTTCTGTTTTCGATCTTGTAACCAATTACTAGTCCAACTTTATTGGCTACCACTTATTCCGTGTGAAGCTAAAAGGCTACCACATGTTCCGTGTGAAGCTAAGGCTACCACTAAATCATGAAAATATATTTATATTTTTTTAATTGGGGGGACGACGATTTACACATTGAAATACAATCGGTTATCAGCACTTAAAAAAAAGCAGTAATGTCACCTTCTTTGAGTGCTGATAGAAATTAAAGCCAGTCATATAAGCTTGAATACATACGTAAAGGATGAAGATATAGTTCACAGCCTATATACAACGTAACAAAATAAAGCATAAAGAGTTACTTTCCTATATGTCTAACGCTATACCTGGCAACTATCAAAATTTATACTTTGGCACACAGTGTTTTCGCACATCATGTGAGTAAATAACCTGATCTGATATTTCGATGAAAAAAATAAAATAGAATTTGCCTTTGAATTATAAAAATCGTTCTGCCAAGAAAATACCTATGTCATGGTCAGCATTGGTAATTATATAAGCGATGGGCTTCAATTATGCTAAGATAGGGGAGAAACCTGAGCTTACAAAATTAGAAGAGAGAAAGACAACATGATTACCATTTACAAATATGCCAAAATCAATGCATAGACAATTAAGGCTAAGTAAAGGTTAAGTCAGGTCAGGTTAAACGAAGAAAGTATAAATCAAGTGTTCAAGAAAGATAGGATAAGAAGGATGTCAAAATGTTTTCTTTCCAAACTGGCATCTGATAAAGTAAAGGCCTATATCTGCATAAGGGAAACTATATAAACTACATTAAAAAACGCAATTAACAAGCATCAGTGAAACATCGGTGATATGATCAAGCGAATGGAATAGACTTAGTAACCATGTAGTGAGCGCTGAAACAATTGGTTGTTTTAAGAGAAGACTAGATAAATTTATGGATAGGGTAGATATGTGGTAAGGGACACGAAACTGCCTGGTGTAGACATTATGGTCTCTTGCATCATCACCCATTTTTTATGTCCTTAATTAATAGTTGTATGACTATTTTAGAGTTTCCGGGCCGCAAAGTTCGTAAATAGAAGATTGGAGGAATGACGGAGAGAGAACATCACAGAGCCGGGAACTTGTCAATGACATTGCAGATGATGAATGAAAGGATGCAAAGGAAGACGAAGGATGTCTACACAATGAGAGAGGTAGGAAAAGGAGAGCTGGACTAGTCTGTAATCTTTTTTATGGAGGGTTTCAAGGAAGAGCTTGAAAAAGAATTATATGGAACAGTACCTCCAAAGTGGGATGAATGCTGTAAAAGATTTTAATATCTCCCAGAAGATGGGATTCTATGAATTTTGTTTGGGCTAGCACCAGACGACGATTTCAATCAGTCAAAATGAATTTGTGCTGAGCTCACCCCTTACCTGAAGAAAATTACCGGCTACAACAACAATCTTTGAGTTCGTCACCATATAAAATATAATGACACGAGGTCAAAATGTAGACGTTAACGAGTAACTTGATAAACAGCGACGCTTTTTCCAGTAACGAGTTCATAACTGACGTCAGTATGTTTTTGAATACCCTGGGGAGGTTCCCGCGGTGGATCCGGAGTCTCGTTAAGTCTTTATTAGATTGGACAAATTTGTGCTCGTATCCCTTCAAAGAAAAACCCAAGGCTCATCTGGCTGAACTATTTTACCCCGTTTGGGGTACTGACTGCATATCTTATGATTTTAATATTTTAGGGACTTTAGTCACATTTCTATCGACTAAATTACTAATCGTTCTTTTATGGCCAAGGGCTCATCTTCGCAAATAAAGCTCGTAGCCCTTCAAAGAAAAACCAAAGGCTCATCTGGCTGAACTATTTTACCCCGTTTGGGGTACTGACTGCATATCTTATGATTTTAGTATTTTAGGGACTTTAGTCACATTTCTATCGACTAAATTACTAATCGTTCTTTTATGGCCAAGGGCTCATCTTCGCAAATAAAGCTGAATTATCTTGTTTTATTCTTCCACTCTGATACACTTCCAAATCTACCGACTAGCCACTCATCGTTCTCATATGGCCGAGGGCTCATCTTCGTAAATAAAGCTGAATTATCTTAAGTTTTATTCATCCACTCTGATAAACTCCTAAAGCTCCTGCACCACTTTTATGAATCCCCCTTTTTATGCAAAATCGTCACTTAGAATAGAAGTTAATCTGTTGTTATGTAGTTTATCAGCACTTTCACCTCCTACAACAAAAATACTAGTGTCTCTATTCTGCAACAAAATACTAACACCACGGTAAAACACATTTTAGGTTGTTGCTTTGGTCAAAGTCACATGACTCGGTTCATCTAAGGTCAGAACATCCCTAAGAAAGGTCTAAGGCCTGACGCAACTTCAATGTTACCTTTCCTTGAGAAGGCACTTCAATTTTTTTTTTCAAGACCCTCTCAAACATGTTTCATAGAGTAAGTCCTAATACTGACAATTTCTTCTCTTCCATCATTGTCACTATTTCTTCTTCTTTTCCACTTAAAGTGGATACAATGATTGTCACTTTATTGTAAGAGGCTGGTAGATTAAGGTAGACAAGTAGGTAGGTGGGGATAAATTCATTTTTACGACTTAGATGTTTTGAAAACAAGGATCGCGACGGAGTTGCAGAGTAAGCAGTATTGCTTGAGACAGTGGAACAGCCTTTCTGATTGAAAAAAAAAGGTGGAGGAGGAGAGAAATTATTGGGGCACGGAGGAAAAGTCACGCCCTTAAGGGGCAGCACTTATTTGTAACGGTCAAAGTTATTAGATGAATTAAATAGTGACGTCGAAGCAGACTTGGCTTCGTGAAAGTATTAAGGATCCCAGGTGGGAGACCTCTAGTGTACTTAATCAAACTAAGTTGTAGAAGTAGTGAAAAAAACAAAGAAAATAATTAAACAGTTTTAAATATCCTTCAGAAGCATATACTAAGTGGTACTTGACTAAGTAGGACGAAAGAGGCATGGGGCCTACAGATGAGTGACTTACAATTATACAATGATGAAAAGAAAGTGGAGAAATTTAAAGTGAATGAAGAAATATAATATCATAGAAGGAACAGTTAACAGAATTAAAGTACATACATACATATACCAAAGGTTTTTCCCCTTACACGGAGGGTAGCCAAAAAGAAAAAGGCATAGAAAACCACTCCCACCCATTCCATCCCCTACATATTCCACTCCCCTCCACCCTCCTCACTCCCTCTCATCTTGGCACCTCCTGGATGACGGGTCATCCCTGCATCTTGTCCACTGCCCTGGGTTAGAAGCAGTGTCGCAAGACACAGTACATCCATAGCAAGGCCGCCTCATTAATTTGGCGACACCCCATCTCCGTCCCCTCATACAGAAAAGGAGAAGGCGGGGAGAAATCCCTTCCGGCTGCGTCAATTTATTTCTCATACATACTTCCTCTCCCCCCACCCCCACCCACTCTCCCTCATGCTTTACAGCATCATACATACACAACCCTTCTCCATTCACCACAATCTTCTGTCCTCTCCCGTCCTTCCTCAACACACATTCCTCTCTTTTGTAATGCCCCTTTTACCCCATCCATCCATCTCATCCTAGGACGCCCCCTCATATTCACTCCTTCCACCTCTGCCTTCCACATTCCTTTTACTAATCTTTCTTCACTCATTCTTTCCACGTGCCCAAACCACGCTAATACTCTTTCATCAACCCTACCTCCCAGTTCCCTTTCCACCCCTGTTCTCCTCCTCACCTCCTCATTTCTCACTCCATCCAGTCTAGTAACACCTATCACACTTCTCAGACAATTCATCTCAAACATATTCAAACTCCTTCTCTCTTCCTCTTTTGTGTTCCATGTTTCTGCCCCGTGCAGAGCTGTCGGCACAACCACTCCTTCATACAATCTCCTCTTAGCATCCATTCCCAGATGTCTATTCCTCATTACACTTTTCAATCCACCAAGGCATTTACTCGCTTCTCTCAATCTACATTCTACCTCCACTTCCACTCCTTCCTCTCTTGTCACATTTGCACCTAAGTATCTAAAAAATATCCACTTTCTCCAGTCTCTCTCCCCTAATGCTCACTTCCAGCCCACTGTCACTCTCTCCCCTTGTACATCTCATCACCTCACTTTTGCCCACATCTATCTTCAGCTTCCTTCTTTCACACACCTTCTCAAACTCTGTCACCAACTTCCTCAATCCCTCCTCTGATCCTGCTACAAACGCAGTGTCGTCAGCAAACAAAAACTGGCTTATTTCCCACTTCTCTCCACTCTCTCTAACCATCTCCAACCTTCGATCCACCACCCCTTGCATTCACCTCTCGCACCATCCCATCCATGTATAGATTGAACAGTCAGGGCGACATAACACATCCCCGATGAGGCCCCACCTTTACCTCAAACCACTCACTCTCTCCATTTCCAATCCTGACACAAGCTCTACTACTCTCGTAAAAACTCTTGACTAATCTTAACAGCTTTCCTCCTAATCCCATATATCTGCAGTATCTCCCACAGTGCCTTCCTGTCCACCCTGTCGTAGGCCCCTTCCAAATCCATAAAAGCCTAAACAACATCCTTACTTTTTCCTATAGCTTTCTCACATATTTGTCTTACAACAAAAATCTGATCTACACAACCCCTACCTGTACTAAAACCACACTGTTCCTCACTATTACTCCCTCTGTTCCTCTCCTAATCCTCTCAATCAAGACCATCTCATAAGCCTTCCCAACTACACACAACAAGCTGATCCCCCCCGAAACTACTACACTCAGACTTGTCTCCCTTTCCCTTGTAAAGCGGAACTATACAGGCACTTCTCCAGTCCTCCGGCACTCTAACCTCTCTTAAACAAAAATTAAATAACCTCACTAGCCAGTCCACCATAGCTATACCTCCTTTCTTCAGACATTCTTCATGACATCCATCTAACCCAGGTGCCTTACCTGCTCTCATATCTTAACAGCTGCTTTCACTTCATCTTTCCCTATTTCTCATCCATTTTCCCACTTCATCACTCTCATTTTCTAATCGCTTCCCATTGCAACTATCTTTCCCTCCCTATCCTCCGTCACATCTAGCAACTCCCTAAAATACTCTTCCCATATTCCTCTCACTGCCCTCTCTTCCATTATCATCTCTCCATCTGCACCTTTTTACCTTTTCTTCTCTACTTGGTTCGCCTCCTCTTCCTCTCTTAATTTCTTTCCAAAACATCTTTTTATTACTTTCAAAATTTTCTGTCATACTCTTACCCCATTTCACATCTGCTCTCCTCTTTGCTTCCTTCATCTTATGCTCAAATTTCCTTCTCTTTACTTTGTACCTCTCAGACGTCCTAATTTGTAACCAATCTATGAAAGCCTGCTTCTTCTCTTCTACACCCTTCTTTGCTTCCTCATCCCACTACTCACTACCCTTCTTTCTATTTCCTTCCGCCCTCCTTGTTCCACACACCATCTTTGCACACCTTATGACTTCCTCCTTGAACTATCCCCATTCCTCCTCCACTCCTAGCTCTACTCTATCCTCCACCCCCTCCCACTCCTCTCTCAGCCTCTTCTTATACTCCTTCTCCTTTTCTTTTTCATTTAAGCAGTTCACTCTAAGTACCTCCCTACCTTCTGTCCTTTTCCTCTTTCTCCACCTATTCTCCACTCTCAACTTACCTTGCACCAGAAAATGATCTGATATTCCCCCACTCTCTCCTCTTAGAACATTTACATCCTTAACTCTTCCTACCACACTCCTGATCACCACTATATAGTCCATTAACGCTTTATATGCCACCCTTCCATCCACCACCCTCTCCCATATGTGCTTATGCTTGACTTTCTTCCTAAACACTGTATTTGCTATCATCAACTGTCTTTCAAGACACATCTCCACCATCAATTCTCCACTACGTTTTTTACCTGGAACTCCATACTTCCCGATCACTCCGTCAATTGGTTTGTTTCCTACCCTAGCATTAAGGTCTCCCAATACAACTACATTGACATTTCTCCCTAATCCCTCTGTGCACTCACTTAAATCTACCCAAATGTCTCCCTTTCCCCTACACTCTTCTCACTACCAGGCCCATATGCACTTACAAAAAACCACATCTCCCTTCCCAGCTTCACCTTCATCCACATCAACCTTGAAGTAACCTCCTTCCACTCCACTACACGCTTACCTATTTCTTCACTCACTAGTATAGCCACCCCTTCTCTCCCTCGTCCTCTCTTCACTCCTGAGAACCTCCCATCTACACTCCCAAACTCACACTCGCCCCTCCCTTCCATTTTAGCTTCACTCAAACCCAGCACATCCATCTTTCTTCTCACAAACATACTGCCTATCTCTTCCTTTTTACTCTCATATGTACCACATCCACGCACATTAATAGACCCAAACCTTAGGGTACTGGTTGGAAAACTCCCAGACCGTCTCATGTTTTTTTTTTTTTTTTTTTTTTTTTTTGGAATGTCCTACAGATAGCAGGATTCCCAATTCCATCCTCCGTCCTGGTTTTTTTTATTTTTTTATTTTTTTGTCGCCTCTTACGACTCAAGTGGGAAGACTTGAGGGTAGCATTCTTTTCCCCCACCACAGGGTAGGCGAAAAAAGGAAATGAATATTCAGAGAAATGGTACAGGACAGTAACAAGGGGTTGAGGGACGACATAACGGAGGGACAGTTGTAGTATAAAAGTGTCATAATTTCTCTATGAACAGAGTTTTCCTCTATCACAGACAAAATGATGTGTGACTCTGGTCCGTATGGGCGCCCCATATAGACCCTAAAGTATCGGCTGCATGCTACTTTGTCATAATACTATGCAGCCAATTTAGGGGAGGTAGATTATCTTCTTCATGGGTACAATGAGACCAGAATCATAAATACATATGTGATGACAGTGGGACAACAGAAAGAAACTAGGAACACTAGAAGTAATTATAGGAAAAGAGAATTTGGACATAGAGTTAGAAGCCCATCAAATAATGCTAGAATTGTATGTTACAATTGTAATACTTGGGGGTATAAAGCACAAGACTGTTATTATGGAACTATTTGTAGAAATTACAAATATGAGACTCATGATGACTACAGTTGTATAAACCTCCCTTTCTGTATGTACCATCAAAGGATAGGACATAGAACACATGAATGTAGAAATTTTCGTATGCACCCCGAAACTAGAGGAAAAACCCCAGACACAGAATAAATCAATACTACAGAACTCCCCATATATATACACATAGACAGTATTGTGTTAAGGATAAGAGTGATAGAAGGGTGAAAGAAAACTCCAACATCAAAGATAGTTATAAACTGACAATTCAAATTAGAAGAACCTCTGTAGGACCTCTCATTGTTGGTAGAGTGTTCAATAAACCTATTCAAATATTCATTGCTACAGGATCTGTGGTTAATGTTATAACTAGTAGAGTTTTAAACCAGTTGTAACCAGGCGTGAAAATCTTGGAACCAATCCATTATTCATTGCAAGGAGTAACTGGAAATCAGTTAAAAAACATTAGGTAAGGTTGAACTAGAAGTCATCTTATATACAAATAAACATTTGCACATTCCAGTGATAGTTGTAGAAGAATCTGTTTTTCCAGGAGATTTACTGATAGGATTTGCAACTATGAGAAAAGAGAACATAGTCCTGATGAGTTAGGAATCTTAGTGAAATCACAGTTAATCCCATTTTTAAATCAACCAGACTTAAAGCCAGTGACAGCAATCAAAGAATCTCTGGAAATAGATAGGAAAAATAACAATTATATTTTAGATAACGAGGCAGAGCGGTCCAGACCAACAGAGAGCAAAGTCACATATAGTGAACCCAACTCAGATGTTCAAGAAATCCCAGAAATTACTAATTCATCAACTACAAAATGAAGCCTTGCAAATTGTGGATGGTGGCGTAATAAAGTCGACATTATTACACTCCAGAGCAATTAACAGGGAAGAAGTGCAGTTGAAAGGAATTACTCTAAACTCTGAAATTCTAACCATCCCAGAATCAATTAGATTAAAAGGTTTGAAATTGAACTCAGGGATTTATAAGTCAAATAAGAACATGGTAGAAATATTAATTATTAATACTTTGAATAAAAACATAGCCTTAAAAAAAGGTACACAAATAGGATGTTCTCAGGTGTGTACAAAACCCATTAAGATTTTAAATGAGAATACTGAGGAGGTGGAATTACCAATTTCATCAATCTATTCAGTTCAGGAAGAAACAGAGTTGGGAAAGAAATACAAGAATCAACTAGAACCTACTAGTTGTCCTGAGTTGGATGAAAGCTTAGTTGCTTTGCTCGAGAAGCACAACAAAGCAATTACTTTAACCAGGGGGCACCTTGGGCAAAACAAATGTTTTAAAACATCAGATAAAATTAAAACCAGCCATTGTAGATAAACTGATCACTGAAATGTTATCGCAGGATATTATTGAACATAGTAAAAGTGAGTGGAACTTCCCTTTGATTCTGGTGCCAAAATCAGATGGTACTATGCGCCCAGTTATTGATTATAGGGAATTGAATAAGCACACCATACGTGACAGGTTACCATTACCAGTGATAGGAGACATTCTTAGAAGCTTGGGAACTGAGAATAAATACTTTAGCACTATAGATATTAAATCTGCTTTTTGACAAATAGAGTTGCATGAAGACTCACGAGAGTTCACAGCATTTTCTACTCCAACGGGACACTATGAGTTCAAACGAATGCCATTTGGGTTATGTAATAGTCCATTAACTTACATGAGATTAATGAATACAGTTCTAGATGGGTTGTTAGGAAACACTGCCAGTGTATTTCTAGTTGATATTTTAGTACTTTCTCAGACAGCGGCTGAGCACTTTAGGAAATTAGATTTGATATTCTCAAGACTAGTTGAAGCAGGATTGAAAGTGAAACTTGAAAAATGTAACTTCTGGCAGGACTGTTATTTATTTGGGACATAAGATAGACAGGCATGGACTTAGTACAGTGAATTCAAAGGTTGAAGCAGTAAAGAAATTTCCAGTTTCAAACAATGTAGAAAAGGTTAGAAGTTTCTTGGGATTGACAGGATATCATAGAAAATTTATCCAACGATATGCTGACATTGCTGATCCATTAAGTTCTTTGTTAGGGAAAGACTCAAAGTTTATGTGGGGACCTGCACAACAGCAAGATTTTGACAAGTTGAAAGATAAACTCACGAGTTCTCCAGTTTTAGTATTTCCAAACTATGATAAAGAATTCATTCTTTGTACTGATGCACACTTATGCAAGAGAGAAATGGAACTTTAAAACCAATAACTTACACATCTAGACTTTGTAATAGCGTAGAGAGAAACTACTCTATAACAGAAAGAGAAATATTAGCTGTGATATATTCATTAGAAAGTTTCAGATATATGATACTGGGATATACAATCAGAGTGTGGACTGATCATACAGCTATTCACAACCTATTTAAGCATAAGAATCTTAGGGGCAGACTAGCTAGAAAGTTTGCAGTACTTCAGAGCTATGAAGTTAAGTTTGAATATATTCCGGGTAGAAAGAATGTTGCAGCAGATGCACTTTCTAGAAACATTAGTCAACCAACGACAGGGTTGATTAATTTTGTTTGTAGTATAGATGAGTTAGTAGCCTTAGATGAGGAAATGATAATAAGTGAACAGAGGGATGATAAGACATGTAACTCATTAACCAAGTATTTGATGAACCCAAGAGGAAATCCTCCAAAACTACCAAAAGGGTATAAGATAGAGGAATTTCATTTGACTAATGGACTTTTGTATAGAAAAACAGTTGTAAGTGGGAAAGATATTTCTAGGGGCCCAGTAAATCAGTTGGTAATACCACAAACTCTTGTAAATGAGATACTGATGTTACTTTATGATAGTGATTGTAATTCACATTCAGGGAAGGATAAAACTTATAGACAAGCACAACTTAAATACTTTTGGCCAGGTATGAAGAAAGATATATATGGTTATATAGAAAATTGTTTGAAATATTTGAAATGCTCCTATGTTAACCTATCCCATTCCACAGAAACCTTGGGAAAGAGTTTACTTAGCTACATTGGAGTTACCTATGTCTGAGAATGAATATAAATATACATTTGTTGCCATTGATTATTTTTCAAGATTTTGTATTTTACACCCCATTCCAAATAAGAAAGCTGAAACAATCGCTTTAGTAATCTATGATCAGATAAGCTGTAATTTCACTACACCTAAGATCTTAGTTTCAGATAATGGGACTGAATTTCATTAAAAAAAAAATGGAAAATGTATGTATTTCATTTAAGATCCAGAAAATCAATATTTTAGTGAATCATCCACAAAGTAATGGAGTTGTAGAGAAATTAAATAAGAAAATTATTACATATTTTGGAAGTATGGTAAGTCCTCATAGTATAACTTAGGATACTTGGATTCCTTGTGTTAAATGTACTCTAAACAACCAAATTAACATAGCAATAGGTAAAACACCTCATTTTATTATTTTGGGGGAAGGTAAAACGCATCCATGTGAAATCTTAATTGCAGAGCAGAAACCTGTGTATAGTATAGATGATTATATCTCAAATAGGATAAATACATTTCAAAGTATTAACCAAAGAGTTAGAGAACATATACAAGAATATACACAGGAGATGAAAAAACAACAACACAAAATAGCACATGAATTAGAATAAAAAATAGGAGATTTAGTCATGGTCAAACTACATTTACCCTATATTAAACTTTCACCAAGGTAATCAGGTTCATATTCAGGTAGAAATGGATACAAGATCTTACACTTAGAAACTAGGGAAGTATTGATAAGTCACTTAGATGATATGAAGAAGGTTAGGATACAATTTGATGATGAAAGTGCCTTTGAAACTGTGTCGTTTTCAAAGAAACACTAAACCCAGAAGAGTATAGGAAATATGTTAATAATATCAAACGGGAATTGAATATTGATCTTGATACATTTTACAGATGAAGACTGCCATATTAATGTTACTTTCTTTGGTGAGTGGCCTGGACTGGAACCCAATTCGTACTGGAGCATTGGTACAACATCAAGGTAACCTAATAATGCTAGACAAGCTTATCAGGATAGTTCTGGATTATAAAATCATAACTGTAATTAAGGATAATGTTGACTCCTTGAGAGTGAATTGGAAATTATTAAAAGAGAACATTTCCAGTAAATATGTTCAAAAGAAATTTGAAAATAAGGTAAATGAGATAGAACATAAACTTGATGTCATAGATTCAAACTTCAAAAGAAATGGTAGACAAAAGAGAAGTATGTTAGTGGTAGCTTTAGGAGCTCTTACCAGATTGGGAATATCCAATTTTGCCTTCCTTGCAGATTTGAAAATTTCTATGAATAAATTGAATGAGAAAGTTGCAAAAAATTGATACTTTACAAACAAGTGTAAAGAACATTGAGGAACTGATCTCTGAAATTACAGATAATTTAGAGAATCTCAGTAACAATCTGAACAAGAAAATACAATAATATTGAGTGTTTCCTGTATCCATGTCCTATTTATATTTCTGGTCATTATCGTGTGAATCTGTCCTGTCCTAAGCCACTCTTGCGTTTACAATGCAGTTAGGCTCGTTTCACATCGACTTTTCGTCGTGCACCATCCACGACACGACGATATGTTCTCAAATAACGGTGTGTATCTATCTTTGCACGCTTTCACATGTGGTCGTTGTTGTGACGTGTGAAAGCGTCCAAAGACACCCATGGTTATTCGAAAGCACGACGTTGTGTCGTGGACGGCGCACGGCAAAAAAATTGATACATGTGAAATGAGCCTAATGGTTTTTACACCGCCGGATGGCTAGGCCTATTGCAAGCAACTCTCCCCATTCATCCAAGCTTAGAAACGACACTGAAGTTCGATTGATTTGCCTCCTCAGAAGCTGAGTTGAGCTTCCTCCTCTCCTTAATGCTTTTCCATCTGTCAATTAGTTTTGAGTATTCTCTCTCTCCCTCTCTCTACTTCTCTTTCTCCCCCTCTCCCTCCCTTTCCCTCCCTCTCCCCCTCTCCCTCCTTCTCCCCCTCTCCCTCCCTCTCCTTCTCTCCCTCCCTCCCCCTCTCCCTCCCCCTCTCTCTCCATCTCCCCCCCCCTCTCTCTCCTCAAATATAATGATTAGAAAAGGGGAAACTGTGGTCATTTAGAAGATCTTTTGCCACAACGACACAATTCTGGGAACTGCCAGCGTTTGTTCGATTAAGGACTCCCGTGCTCATAGGTGCAGGTGATGTCTTCTTTGCGTAGCCTGATTTAAATACTAACGTTGTTCAAGATTTTTTTTTTTACTGAATTTTTATTATCTGTTTCGAGAACCATTTCAGGCCATGGTTCCTCCCTTCAGCTGCATAAATTCACGCGTCCACGGCCGGCGTAAAACTCATTAACTGCGTCACCATATCGAAGAGATTCATATAATCTTTCACCTCTTTTCCCTCGTCATTTTCCCTCTCTTCCTACTGCTTCTCTTTCTATTCCTTCTCCTCTTTCTCTCCTTTCCCCCTCCATCTTCTACTTCTCCTTCTTTTTCTCCTTCACCTCCTTCTCTCCCGTCTCCTATTTCTCCTTTTTCTCCTCCTCCTTCTCGTCCTTAATTTAATTTCGCTTCATTCATGTTGTGACTCATGTGTCAGTGTTTCAAGTAAAGTTTGAGCGTTGGTCGAACATGTGGGGAAGGTGCTGCTGTCATGCGCTTTATCCATCTACATGCACGGATGGCTGAACGCAACATAATCGGGATTAATCTAGATAAAATTGTACAAACCCTGAATCTTTCCTCACACACGCACATGCCTGCAAGTACGCATGCACCCCCTCACAGGCGCGCACACACGTATACACACATACACACGCGTAAATACTTACACATACACTTATACACACACATGCACACACTGTTTTTCTTTCTTTCTTTCTTTTTTTAACTTGACAAAAATTCCGCTCAGCTGGAATAAAGTACATGATCAACCTTATAGTCTATGTAAATGGTTACAGCCACCTTTATCCCGACGGCATTCTTCTCAGTCTTTCTTCTGGTCCTCACCAGGAAGACATTCCGGATTCATGGGAATGCACATTCCCCTCCTCATAATTGCCTTTCGCTCTGGGACGGACAAATTTCGGTTTAAGGAAGAAATAGGCAAGTACTGTTATACGAACAGCGTGGTTAACGAATGGAATAGACTTCGTAACCACGTAGTGAGCGCTGAAACATTTGTTTGTTTTGAGAAAAGATAAGCTAACGTTATGGATAGGGATGGAAGGTGGTAAGATACATGGAACTGTCTAGTGTAGGCCTTATGGTCTCCTGCAGTCTCTTTCATTCTCATATTTTTATGTAACGGGGAGGTGGGGTTCCCGAATACAGCATGGCAGCCGTTGGTATAGAAAAAAAAAAGTGCTGCCCGGTGCCGAAGGGGTGAATGAAGTAGCAGGATTATGATATTTTGCTGTGGTCATTACAAGCCTGTGAAATTGAAGGATGTCCCGGGATGAAACGAATGAAGACAGACGGGAACCCACCGAGGAAACTGTGTTGAGTCGAACTGAATTATGATATTCTAATTTCGAGGAAGACCCCGAGTCCGTCCCTCAACTGAATGAAATTGTATGGCATTAACCAGAACAAAGATACATTAAGTGTGTCATCATGCTGAAGGTGTGAAAGTCGATGGGGTAATTGGTCGACCATTATGGAACCAAAGCAAAGGGGGTGGTGAGGCTCAAAGATACAACAGCAATGAGAATTTCATCATTATTTCTTGTCAAGATTATTGGTAACTGGACGCCATGATCCTTTGGGTAGGCAAGGCTTTCTTTATTTGGACAGAAGTCAAATGAACAACCATAAAGACAAGGGATATTTCCAAACGACTGAATGGTTATGATAGACACTCCTTGAGCAGAAAGGAACCTACCTCATCTGAGCAAAATCGTCTTGAAATAGCCAAAATAATATAGATAAAGAGAACGACGCCTCTGAATGGAATAAGCTACAGTGATGGACTTGGTGACCTAAGGCTAGCGTGGAATATATGTTCTCTTCTCTCGTTAAACCTATAAATCTCCAGACAGTCGTAAAACTTAAAGGATTACTAATGGCCTGTACTCGCTGGAGGAGAACGCTCAAGAAAAAATCTCGAGAGGCTTTGAGTAATCATCCCCTTGTGCAAACCACGCAAGGAGTCGGGGGTGGGTAATGGGGGGGGGGGTTCGGTTACAAGGAGAAACTATTCCTTGCAGCTCCCAACCTCCCTATTATCTTGAGAATTGTGACTGGCTGGTGGGATGTCTTCGAGCTATCCACGTCAGTTACAGAGACTTCAGAGCTCGGCTTTCATGAGGTGAAGGAAGATTTCCAGGACTGGAACTATTTCTTACTCGCGGCGCTCGAGTCAATGCAAACCCGTGTTATAATGCGACAGAGTTATGGTCTCGTGAAAAGTTAAGCACAAAAGGTTTTCGATAAGTAAATGTCAGTTATCATCCCCGATTAAAGGCATATAAATGAATCCAACATCATACAGTGTATATAGACATACATATATATATATATATATATATGTGCATATATATATACATATATATATATATATATATATATATATATATATATATTTATATATATTCACACACACTGAATGGTCCCCAGTGCAGATCTTAATCTTTTTTCAACCACATTAACTTTTTACTTTTAATTCCATGTCATCACGAATGAGACTGACAATGCGCTCGTCGGAGACATATACGGAAACTGATACGAGGCGAAGCCAAGGAAAACTCAGCTCAGACGTATCAAAGTAACAGTGACTAACCACTTGATGGCGCAGTGGTTAGTCACTGTTACTTTGATACGTCTGAGCTGAGGTTCAAGCCCTTGGCTTCGCTTCGTATCAGTTTCCGTATATGTCTCCGACGAGCGCATTGTCAGGCTCGTTCGTGATGACATGGAATTAAAAGTAAAAAATTAATGTGGTTGAATATATATATATATACATATATATATATATACACATATATATATATATGTACATATGTATATATATATATATATATTGCAGAAACCACAGGGAAATTAAAGTCGGAATACTGAACGTTTTCGTCTATTACGACATCCTCAGAGTACAAAGAAAGAAAAAATAGAACACAATATTTATACAGAAGAAAGAAAACTGGGAGAGGTCATAGCCACATAAAACCTTCGGACATTATACATACAACACATTTAAATACAAATGGAAATGTTAATGTTAATAAAAATACATATACATTCATATACACATAGAAATGGTGATAGTAACAAGAAAAAATAATAATAATAAATAAAATAAAATAAAAAGAACAAAAACCATGTGGCCGAAAGGTCCATAGGACAATTGGTACAATTAGGAAACTAGATACTGCTTTACTATCCTATGATATTGTTTTGTTAAACCAAAACACAAGTAATATTATTATCAAATTGTACAAAAAAGAAAAAGAAAAAAAAAAACAATATTTAACAGAAATACAAAAACTGGAAAGGTTATGCCACATAAAACTTTCGGACGTTATACATACATACACACTCATATACACAGAAATATTAATGGTAACAGTAAATGAAAAAAAAAACATACACAATCATATACACATGGAAATAATAATGGTAATAGTAAAACAAACAAAAAATACAAAAGAACAAAACCTTGTGGCTGAAAGGTCCACAGGACATTTGGTACCATTAGGAAATTTGGTACCAAATATATATATATATATATATATATATATATATATTGTTAGGGTCATGTGGTTAAAGCTTTCCTTTCCCGGTCCTTACTGGGATCTTAGTATACTTCACAATGTCCTGGATAGTTTTCTGTACACGACCGCCTTCCTACAAGAAGTCGTTTTAACTTTCGTGCACAAGGGGAAGGTATATTAGAGGACTAGGAGAGAAAGGTTCATTAGACACATGACGAAAATTTGACAGGTTTAATGAAGATAATGGGAAATAGAATTATGTACAGAAGTGAAGTGTTCGGGCCTTTGTTTTCTGACCGCTGAACAACTTCTATAGGAAAAGAAAAAAAATACAGTTTTACAAAAATTCTTTAGCTGGAGCTGTTCAATCTTCAGGGTTTGACCAGAGTCTGGGTAGTTAAATAACTATCCCCAGAAAACCGTATCAAGCCGATCGTTGAACAGTATCCTGGACTGTACTCAAAAGGTTATCTACGGATGTGTGTGAATACGTGGTTATGATAGCATGCTGGCTATCTATAAAGAGTGAGAATTGTTCAGAAATTAGAATGACTAGAACCTCAGATATCAAGTTTAGACATCTAGAGTAGCCCGTATCGTTCAATAGGTGAATCAAGTCTAATTGAAAGTCGTTTTCATGATTTGAGGAAAGCTTGGTTTCAGTAGAGGTTTTTATCGTCTTATCTAATTATATCACTTTTGTATGTAAAAATCATACAGCAAATTTACGCAATATATTCCAAGTTTTATAATAATGTTAAACCTTTACAAAGGAAAGTTAACGATATTATGAAGTAGAGTTGTGTGAGAGCCGTTGTTCATTAACGTAAAATAATATTGCCCGAATAAAACGAAAATCAAGTTTTTGGTATACAAACAACATCCAAAGATAAGGAAGCAAGATATTGGGAAAAAAATAACCATAGTGAACGGCTATGTATAAAATAAACGTCTTAATTTTCTAAGACGAAGTCAGGCATCAATTCTCGAACAACTCCTGGAAAGTTCCAACACGACCATCTGTTAAGTAATCTTTTGACATACTTCTATGAGAACCCAATAACATTAATACTTTTTTAATAAAATATTTCATTATATGCTCAACAATGCATTTGTATACGATCCATGAAATTAATTAAAGTAGAGATTTGAAAGTTGTTTACCCAAACGTACGATTGTCAGACATACGGTAATTCATCTTTCGTCTTTATTAATACGCATGAGACACAAATGCGTAACTTCCCCATGGAACACAAAAAGATTTGATCGGAAGGAGCAAAGCTTTATGTTCTTGAGAGTGTATCTGCTATCACATTATATTTGCCTTTAATGTGGAACATGACCAAGTTTAATGGCTGAAAATACAAACTCCATCGAGTCAATCGCTAGTTTTGATTTCTCATTTTCTGTAAGAAGCTTATCCTATAAAGGCCTTTATAGGATGGGCTGATGAGCCTAGATAAGCTTCAAAATGTTTGAGGGAAGAAATAAGAGTAGGCGCTTCTTTCTCGATAGTAGAGTAGGATTTTTGGTAGGGTAGTAACTTTTTACTGTATTACGCTATTACATATAATGGTGAATATTTTTCTTATAGTAGAACTCCGGCTATTCCAGTTTCACTGGCATCGACTTGAAGATAAAATGGTTGAGAGAAATCAGATGCTTGAAGAACTAGGAAATTTGTTAGAACCAACTTAATTGCTTTGAATGTTTCGTCACACGCAGTGATCCATTCGAATGAGTGTTTCTTCTTTAGTAAGTTTGAGAGGGGTTCGGCTAAATTCGAAAAATTCTTCGCGAACCTTGTGTAATAACCGGTCATACCAAGATGTTGCCTGATTTGCTTCTTGGCTGTGGGAGGGGAAACCACTTTCAAGGCTTGAGTTTTAAGATCCATTGGTATCACCTTCGAGTCTCCAACCATAGACCCAAGAAAAGGAAGCTGGGCTTTACCGAAGTCACACTTGGCGAGGTTGATGATCAGGTTGGCCTGGTTTGCTCTGAGAAGGAAAGAACGTAAGTATTTGATATGATCAGATCAGTTTTGACTGAAGATGACAATGTCATCCAGATAGCTACGTATTCCTTCAAAACCTGCTGTTACACTATTAATCAACCGCTGGTCGGTTGTGGGGGCATTCTTTAAGCCTAATGATATACTTGGAGTTTCAATTTCTGCAACTGTGGCTGAAACAGTGGATGAGTGATCTTCATCCGACTGAAATAATGAAGTTGTTCTTGAGGAGACAGTGTCAAAGCCCTGTTTAGCTTTATATTGGAATCGAGGTACAGCACAGATTGGGTACAATTTTGATGAAGGGATGTAAATATTAGTTGGATTGTCTGTAACTACGGGGCCATGTACTTTGTTGCCTGCAATATTTGTAATATTTGCCAAGAGAGGAGAGGTCTTTGATTCATTTTCCAACCTCTTGTCTGATGTTTGGGGAGTTGTCGGTTTTACAAGTGCTTGTTTTGTTTCATGTGTTAAGACTGGGGTTTTAGATGTAGGGTAACTAGGAACATCAAAAAGACTAGTTCTACATTTAGAAATATGATGACCTGGCTTCAGACAATAGACACAGGGGGTAATCTGACTGAAAGGAGTTTCCCTGGATATCGGATATGAGAAAGGCCTTGCTTTGGTTTCTTCTCTATTCTGAGGGTAGGTAAATTGTATTTTGGGGTAGTGATTAAATATCTTTGAAAAATATTGGCTGGACATTTTTGATGGGTCATAGGGAGTTTTACTTTTGACACTATCACACTTTAGTTTTGTTTTATATGTTAATACATATTTATTAGCTAATACAGCTGCTTTATATCGGGATGGTTCTCATGCAGATAAGTCTTTATATCTGAGTCTATACAATCTTTTAACTACTCTAATAATAAGAGCCCTTTAAGTTGTCGTACGGTCTTAATTTCACTGGATGAGCACCATCTCTCAAACAATCCAGTTAGTTGGAAAGCAAACTCTATGTCAGGGGGGTACAAATTTATGTATATGCTCGGTATTATTGAGAATTTGGGCGTGAGAGAAAGAAACATCAAGGTAACACCAACACGTGTTTTATTGGATAACACAAAGCACAACTATCCTATCTAACACATACAATAGAAATATCACCTGTGTGATACCTAACACGGCCTATTCAATATATATATAAGAACGAAATGGATACACAAACCACTCCTCGGCTCTGCAAGTGCGAGGATGAATTCTCCTCGCGCATCGATTCCTTCTTCAGACGATCTCCTACAGACGAGTCCCCTGTGTCCTTCTCCTTGGCGCACGGGCGCACGTCTCTTCCTTGGTCTCCTCCAGGCGAGTCCCCTGTGTCCTCCTTGGTGGACGGGCGCTGCACCTCTTCCTTGGTCTCCTCTAGGCGAGTCCCCTGTGTCCTTCTCCTTCAGGCAGACGGGCGCTGCACCTTTCCTCCTAATTCCCGACGATTTCCTTCAGGCGGTGCCCTCCCTCTGTAGAACTGGGAGGGGGAGGGGTGTCCTCAACGGCAAGCGGCCGTAAAGTCTCCTACAGCTCTCTCTCTATATCTCCTGCGTCCTGGTGCCCTCCCTCCGTGGAACTGGGAGGGGAGGGGGGGGGGTCCGCCCTCAACGGCAGACGGCCGTAAAGTGTCTTCGTCCATCTCCATGCCCTTCCCTCTTGCACATCCGGGAGGGTGAGGGAGAGTGGGTGGTGGCGATCTGCGCATGCGTGTAGCGGCAGCGGTGACCCCGTATAGTTGGGCTTAGTTGGCAGGCCTGGAAGGGTAAGCATGACCTCACGCCACATTCCGGCCTGGGTCAGGTGCTGAGCGCGCCGACCAGCTCCAAGCTCCAACTCGAGCCGAATCACGTGGTCAGCGGGGGACGAAACGTCCGCGCCGACAGCCCTCCAAGCTTCGTCACGTGACCCACGTGACATTCATCCAATGACGGAAACAACTCGCGACGCGGGTCGCGAGTTGAAAAGTGTGTCTAAATTATCTAGCCTTGCTACCTCGATCTTGCGGTATGAGCGAGAAACCTCAGGATCTTTCTTTTTCCTTGAGGGAAAACTCCTTTTCAACATCGAGTTGCTGTGGGTACTGTGGCCAATACGGCATGACATACAAATGTCGAATGTGCCTGTACGTGTATGTAATTGTACTGTATATAAAAAAAAAGATGTTTCATTCCTCCGGATCTGGGGACAAAAAGATACAGCAGTATTCGTTCACAAAAATTTCCGAATCTGGAAAATAAGACTGCCTACAGCCCACGCTAGCTGAAACTAAACTCCTACAGCTCACTAGGCTGGAACTAAACACTCCTGCACCTCTGACTGCTAGCTGAAACTACACTATCTACAGCTCTGAATGGTTGGAACTAAACACTCCTACACCTCTGACTGCCTTCGGCTCCTGCTAGCTGAAACTAAACACTCCCTACAGCTCTGACTACCTACAGCTCACGCTAGCTGAACTAGACACTCTCTACAGCTCTCTCTAACTAAACTAGGCACTCTCCTATCTTCTCTCTAGCTAGAAAAAAAAACTAGCTCTCTCTAACTGAATCACTAGACACTCTCCTATCTGGAACTTCTCTGGTTCCGCTAACCTAATCCACGGCCGGAATTCCTTTCTCGGCTCTGCGGGACACAACGGAGGGTCAATTCACCCTACCTTGCAATAACTCGCACACACACTGCCTACAGCTCTGCGGGCGACCTGTGTCGCGCCTGACCTGCACTCAGCTAGCTACGGCCTACTCTACCGGCTGCTCGGGTTTAATCCAACAGCTGTGGGGACCAGCACCTTGTGTTTCTATCTCTCTTTCTCAACCGAGTCCCTGTTCGACGCGCCAGTGTCAGGGGGGTACAAATTTATTTGTACTCGGTATTATTGAGAAATGGGACGTGAGAGGAAAGAAACGCCAAGGTAACACCAACACGTGTTTTTATTGTGGATCAACACAGAGCACTATCCTATCTACCTCTCAAATCACATATAATAGAAATATCACCTGTGTGATATATACCGCTACTATCTACCAATTATGCAATATATATATATATATATATATATATGTATATATATATATATATATATATATATATATATATATATATATGAAGAACAAATGGATACACAAACCACTCCTCGGCTCTGCAGGCGCGAGGATGGATTCTCCTCGAGCGTCGATTCCTCCAGACGAGCCTCCTGTGTCCTCCTTGGACGGGCGCACGTCTCCTCCTCGGTCTCCTCGCACTCGACGATCTCCTTCTCGTGATCTCCTTCAGGCGGTGCCCTCCCTCTGTAGAACTGGGAGGGGGGGGGGTCCGCCCTTAACGGCGAGCGGCCGTGAAGTGTCCTACGGCTCGCTCTCTCTATGTCCTGCGTCCTGGTGCCCTCCCTCCGTGGAACTGGGAGGGGAGGGGGGGGGGTCCGCCCTCAACGGCAGACGGCCGTAAAGTGTCTTCGTCCATCTCCATGCCCTTCCCTCTTGCACATCCGGGAGGGTGAGGGAGAGTGGGTGGGGGCGATCTGCGCATGCGTGTAGCGGCAGCGGTGACCCCGTATAGTTGGGCTTAGTTGGCAGGCCTGGAAGGGTAAGCATGACCTCACGCCACATTCTGGCCTGGGTCAGGTGCTAAGGGCACCGACCAGCTCCAAGCTCCAAGCCTCCATCTCGGCCGAATCACGTGGTCAGCGGGGGACGAAACGTCCGCGCCGACAGCCCTCCAAGCTTCGTCACGTGACCCACGTGACACTCTACATAAGTTATGAACAGCCTTGCGGTGCATTCTGAATTTCTGACAGTAAGCCTCCGGGACATAATTACTTTTATTTAAAGTGAAGAATATACTTTTTGCGATTTTTCTGATAATTTAGACTGACGCAATATGGTTCAATTATTTCTGTTAATGTTTAGATGATTAATGAGTTTTTCAAACTGTACAAAAAAATAATAATTTTGGTTCTTTTTCCGTAAAATGAGATAGTAATTTTACATACCTGCTCACATCTGCATGTTAGAACTCGCCAGAAGGAGGTACTTCATGTTTTAATTTTTCTTTTCGAAATTCTATTTCTGCTACTCTTTTCTTTTCTTCTTGTTGCTGTTGCTACTGCAGTTTTATTCTCTTTGTTCCTTCTTGTTGCTGTTTCTGCTGTATTTCTATTTTCTTCTTGATTAAATTTCAGTTGTAATTCCATTTTGCGCAATTTCATTTTAGCTTGCTTTTGCTGTAATTCTAAACGCTTTGTTGAACATGGTACTTTATTCAGGGCTTTGGGAGGAAGCCTTTTATCATGTATAAAGTATTCGACTATCCCCTTAATTATCTCATTTTTAGGATCACTAGGATCACCTAATCCTATGTTCAAATGAGACGCAAGATTTATCAACTCTTTTCTTCTTAAATTTTAGGAATTTCTTGACACTAGGATCAGATAGAAACTCTTCAAAGGGTGAACTCTTCAAAGGGTGAACTATCCATTTTCACTCACTACTATTTTGTTTCCGTTGATTCGTGAGGTGACTTCTGGCTTTACGTCGTAGCTCGATCGAAGGGTTAAATCTAGGCTTTCTTCCGTCTCGTTAAAACCTCAGATCTTGTCAAGTCTCCAATGGGCTCTGTCAAGGTCTCCAGTTTCTGTTACGGTTATGTGGTTAAAGCTCTCCTTCCCCGGTCCTTACTGGTATCCTAGTATACTTCACGATACCCTGGATAGTTTTCTGTACACGACCGCCTTCCCGCACGAAGTCGTTTCGACTTTCGTGCACAAGGGAAGGTATATTAGAGCGCTAGGAGAGAAAGGTTCATTAGGCACAAGACGAAAATTTGACAGGTTTAATGAAGATAATGGGAAATGGAACTATGTACAAAAGTAAAGTGTTCGGGCCTTAGTTTTCTGACCACTGAACAACTTCTATTGAAAAAAATACAGTTTTACAAAAAATAATTTAACTGCTGTCCAATCTTCAGGGTTTGACAAGAGTCTGGGTGGTTAAGTATCTACCCCCAGAGAACCGTATCAAGCCGATTGTTGAACAGTATCCTGGACTGTACTCGTTCATAATAGCAAGCTGGTGTAAGGCCAAGGATTTAATTAAGTGTTATTTTCCTTTTTTGTCTCACTACTCTCACTCCTCACCCTCCAAGCTCGCCCTCCTCCGCTATCCCGACAAACAGGAAGTCCCTGTCAATCACTCCACAAGTTGAGCTCACTACCAAGCATCGACGCTATTTCCTGTCTCACTACTCTCACTCCTCACCCACCAAACTCACCCTCCTCCGCTACCCCGACAAACAGGAAGTCCTTGTCAATCACTCCACAAGTTGAACTCACAACCCGTCGCCTTGACCCGAGTTCTCCACTTCTTCCACCCATCCACTCCCTCTCAAGTGGTTTCCAGTGAAGCACCATCCGGTTTCTTCTCCACTTCCACCAAGTGGACGTCCTAGCGAGCATCCTCATCCGCTCTCCGTTCCTCACAACGTGAGTCCTCCCACCTCTCCTGCACTCGTCGGAGACTCCATCCGCTCAACCACCTCCGCCATCCTTGCTGAGCGTGACCTTCCTCTACGCCTTCTCTCCCCCCCCCCCGCCATCACCCAGCGCGGAGCCTCCAATACAACCCCAACGGCCCAACCACCTCCTCACCGACACCGCCGTCTTCGCTGAGCGTGAATTCACCTCCACCTTCCGCCCTCCACCTCCACCTCTACTCAACGGCACCCTCCCGACTTTATATAAATTCTTAATTTTATATAAACTCTTAACTTTATATAAACTCTTAACTTCATCCTTGTGTGTTAAGTGCAGTGTTATCTCATTTTATCGACATTCCAGTGATCCTGTTTTCGTTTAACGTTACCAGTTACAGTTTTGTGTTGTGTGTTTTTCTT
This sequence comes from Oratosquilla oratoria, assembly GCF_046742065.1. Lineage (NCBI taxonomy): Eukaryota > Metazoa > Arthropoda > Malacostraca > Stomatopoda > Squillidae > Oratosquilla > Oratosquilla oratoria. The sequence goes on along the minus strand of NC_134802.1, from coordinate 11,786,347 downwards.
TTTTTTTTACTTCAATAACTATTATTTACCTGCATTTTGTATATATATACCAAATTATTTCAATTATTTTTGTTCATATTTCATTATACATTCTATATTATTTCATTGCATTGTGTGTATTTACCCATATTATATTATACTTCTCTGTAGTTTTACTAATCTCCTTTTACTGTTTACAGCCAAGCCACTTCCCTTTCATACATCTGTGTGTTTTCCATTCCTACTGTGTCTTCTCTCTACATCTCAAGACGTCTTGTACTATTTCTAAGGTAAGTGGACAACCTTTTGGCAGTGTTTAAATTCCATATGACAGACTTTCCTTACGATCCTTTTCGTAGACCCTCCCTCACTATTCTACCTTCATCCACGGAATGAACACTTTCACCTCCTCCCTCCCCAGACTTATTATCTCTACCCAGTGTCAGTAAACGACTTTCCACCCCTACCTTCTTTTTCTCCGTCCCTATCACCACGTTTGAGCCCTACCGACATGGCTTCTTCCTCAACCCCGTCAACTCATGACTATTGTATACGACACGGTAGACGTACCCAAATTCACAGGATCCAATATCCCTTTCCATACATTACTTAACAATGTCGAAGCGGCTATCAATCGTAGAAAGTGCACTACTGATGATGAAAAACTTGGTGTTCTACGCAGCTTTGTTGATCTGGACTAAATCACTGGAGACATCCTATAAACGGATGAGTTTCAGGAATGTACTAGTTATTCCGCTTATGTTGACTTAATTAAATCTCACTTTGGCCAACACACTACCCTTGGTGTTCTCACTCCCCTATATGACCTTGCTTTACAAATCAACTTCCCCCCTTATGTCAGAAAAGAAAAAGCTGCAAGACTTGCATCAGATCTAAAGGCCCGTCTAAAATCCACACTTGAATCTTCCAACTAGGTTGATGCAGGTGGAAAAATCTCCCTTAACCAGGTTGCTTCCCTCTTTGCTTACTTTCGATTTCTTTCTCTTTTCCATCCAGACACCTTAAACAAAACGAAATCAATACAATTCACTCCGACTATGACCATCTCAACTTTGTCTCATTACATTCAGGAGTCACCAAAGACACTAACAGACATTGTTGCCGAGCCAGCCCCTATCCCCAAGCCTGCATTATCAGTTGCACGTGTGTCCTGATCTGCCTCTCGGCATAGATCCACCTTCCGTCCCAGATCCATTTCTCGCCCTAGACAAAGAGCTTTCTCACGTCCCCCTGTTATTTGCTACTATTGCAACAAACCAGGACACTATGCTAACAGGTGTGCTATTCGTCTCTCCACTCCTTCCGATAAAGATTGCCCCGTCCACGGAAAATATTTCCACACGGCTGCAGAATGTCGTGTTTTAAACTCCAACCCCTCTCAAAAGACCTTCTCTTCCCGTCAGAGCAGAGTTCCCCTTCTTCTTCTCCTAAATGACTATCTCCTTCTCCTTCTCTCAGGACACCCCCTCCTAGCATGCATATCCCATCACCACCACCCACCCTTCCCATTTGTATTCCTTCTAACTCTAACACATGGTCCCATGTTATTTCCATTCCTGCTACTGTACATACCATTCCTATATCTCTCTTCATAGATACTGGTTCTCCTGTAAACATTATATCTTCTTCCACCTCCCACAATCTTGGAACCTTCCGATCTCAGTTTCCAGTTTTAGGTAAAATTTAATCTTCCTATTAATCTTCATCCGCAAAGTCAAGACATGCATATCCCTCTTTATGTGGCTGGTGTACAGTTTCCTGCAGATGTCCTTCTGGGACTAGACACTATGCAGCAATATGGAATTAGCGTCTTTCCCCAACGTCATGGCATTGCTTATGGTCGTCATTTTATTCCAGCCCTACATTTGGCGACTACTTCTCAACCACCTTCTGCACTTCCCACTTCTGCAAATCCCCCCTCCCACAGCATGCCAACTGTTGCAGTTCCCACTATTGTTGTTCCACCTGCCCCCTCTACCCAGAGTCAGACAACTCAAATAGAGAGTACTTCCTCCCTATCTCCTATAGCTCCCACTTCCATGGACACTGTACAGCAGTGAGGTAAGAGGGGCTGCGATTTTTTTTATAATTGCGGATGTACCTACGGTAATAACCTGAAAGACCAAGGAAGGAGCGAAGGTGCTCAAGGTCCGTTGGACGAGAGAAATCAGCAACAGCTTTGATTTTATCGGAAGTTAGTACGTGTCCAAGAAAACGAATTTCTTTCTTAAGAAAGGAGCATTTGTTGAGTTTGAGTTTTAGGTTGGCATTAGCAAGACGAGAAAAGACTTGTTGAAGGGTGTGAATGTGGTCGGGTAAGGATTTGGAAGCTATGATTATGTCATCCAAATACATAAAGACATTTCCACCAAGTAAGCCATCAAGAACTGTGTGCATAAGTCGTGTGAAGACAGAAGGAGCAGAGGGAAGACCCATAGCTAAACGTTTGAATTGGAAATGACCAGAAGGGGCACAGAAGGCTGTTAGAGGTCTGCTTTGCGGAGCAAGAGGAATTTGAAAATAGCCTGACATTAGGTCTTAAGTTGAAAAGACAGTGTTATTCTGATCAACAGAATGTAGGATTTCTTGGAGAACAGGAATGGGTGTCCTTTTGGGGAAAGTGATTTTGTTAAGCTCTCTAAAATCAACAACAGGGCGGAATGTACCATCTGGTTTGGGAACAACAAATAGGGAAAAGTTCCACTTGGAAATGGACGGTTCCACGATATCCTGAGCAAGCATGTCTGCAATGAGCTTGTCCACAATCTTGTGTTTACTATGCGGCAGTCTATAAGCCGGAATGTAGCAAGGTACCACGAAGGGGAATGTGGTGGTGAATGAGGTCCGTAGAACCTAGGGATTCACCTGGTAAAGCAATGACATGGGGAAAGGCATTGCATAAGGAAATTAAATCCTGTTGAGCATCGGGGAAGTCAAGGGGTTTGAAGTGAGATGCTTCAATAGGAACATGTGCATGACGCACATCGGAGTTAATGGTACAAACTAGCAAGGAAGAATTTTGGTCATCAATGATTTTTACTCTTGAAGGATACACTAGGAACTCACATAAGTTTGTACCAAGTTTGAAGTGGAGGGGAGCATGAGTGTCATTGGCAACTAGAAAAGAAGTATGACCTTTCTTGGAGGTAGTTCATAAGGCTGAAGTCAGTGATATGCCTTTGAAACGTGTGAATTCTGGCATACAGAGATCATCGCATTCCGGAGCTCGGAAAATGCGAAGCTGCACTTTGCAATACTCATGTGGTGGAAGAGTCACGGTTCTTGTTAACACTGCATGAGTAGTACGACACATTGTGGAAAGCACATCGGAAACAGGGGAGGAAGTAATTACTAAATCATCCAAGGAAGGGGAAATTTGGCTTTCTGTTGAAGAGAATTATGTAGAAGGGGAAGGACATTTGGTATTCCTTTTCCTTGATTTAGGCATGCGAGAAGAACGCAATCGCTTTGCACGGGTGGAAACTTTGAGCAAGTTAGGTTCACTAGAAGGAGGAAGTGAATTCTGAAGAGAAGGTTCAGACGATGGCTGTACAGTGTCCATGGAAGTGGGAGCTATAGGAGATAGGGAGATAGGGAGTTGTCTGACTCTGAGTAGAGGGGGCAGGTGGAACAACAATAGTGGGAACTGAAACAGTTGGCATGCTGTGGGAGGGGGAATTTGCAGAAGTGGGAAGTGCAGAAGGTGGTTGAGAAGTAGTCGCCAAATGTAGGGCTGGAATAAAATGACGACCATAAGCAATGCCATGACGTTGGGGAAAGACGCTAATTCCATATTGCTGCATAGTGTCTAGTCCCAGAAGGACATCTGCAGGAAACTGTGCATCAGCCACATAAAGAGGGATATGCATGCCTTGACTTTGCGGATGAAGATTAATAGGAAGATTAATTTTACCTAAAACTGGAAATGGAACACCATCTACGTTAGTAAGTTGGAGATCGGAAGGTTCCAAGATTGTAACATGCTTATAGGAAAGGCGGAGTTTGTGGGAGGTGGAAGAAGATATAATATTTACAGGAGAACCAGTATCTATGAAGAGAGATATAGGAATGGTATGTACAGTAGCAGGAATGGAAATAGCATGGGACCATGTGTTAGAGTTAGAAGAAATACAAATGGGAAGGGTGGGTGGTGGTGATGGGATATGCATGCTAGGAGGGGGTGTCCTGAGAGAAGGAGAAGGAGATAGTCATTTAGGAGAAGAAGAAGGGGAGCTCTGGCGGGAAGAGAAGGTCTTTTGAGAGGGGTTGGAGTTTAAGACACGACATTCTGCAGCCGTGTGGAAATATTTTCCGTGGACGGGGCAATCTTTATCGGAAGGAGTGGAGAGACGAATAGCACACCTGTTAGCATAGTGTCCTGGTTTGTTGCAATAGTAGCAAATAACAGGGGGACGTGAGAAAGCTCTTTGTCTAGGGCGAGAAATGGATCTGGGACGGAAGGTGGATCTATGCCGAGAGGCAGATCGGGACACACGTGCAACTGATAATGCAGGCTTGGGGATAGGGGCTGGCTCGGCAACAATGTCTGTTAGTGTCTTTGGTGACTCCTGAATGTAATGAGACAAAGTTGAGATGGTCATAGTCGGAGTGAATTGTATTGATTTCGTTTTGTTTAAGGTGTCTGGATGGAAAAGAGAAAGAAATCGAAAGTAAGCAAAGAGGGAAGCAACCTGGTTAAGGGAGATTTTTCCACCCCACGTAGCCGTAGGTACTTGGGGTGAGGAGGGCGGGAGAGAATGCACTTGCCCTGTCGTAATAAATGTTCGGAGTTCGTATCCCTTGTCGCCACCATTTATTGTAGGTTCAATAAAGGTGGTAGATAAACGATGAAGTGTTCACTTGTTCACCACTTTTTATTTTCACAGCGAAATTAACAGTATCTGGATTCAAATAATAAAATCAAAACACTTAGGTTGCACAACCTTATTGCACAAACATCAGTTAGTACTACCCCTACTATAAAGGACCCTCACCAACCATCTCAGCTTCTCACCTCTACTCCTCTCCCATGTTATGACTTTCGCAGCTGAGCCACCCTTTCATAAGATTGTATTTTGTCTAGGTAAATGGAAATAATATTTACTTCCACATGTTCTTAATATTAAGTCAATTCCATTTTAAACAATAGTATTTTCCTATAATGAAATTGTTCAAAATCCATGTACATTTATCTCATATGTCAAATTATTATATTTCTATCTTCTTTGACCATTAATCTCGCTGTGATCAGCGAGTGGTAGCTGTGCCGGATATCTGTTGCAAGAAATGCCTGTAGATTGAGTGTCATTGACTCATTCTATGGTAGTGTACATACGACCACGCGCATGCATTAGCTACTCGACGCCAGATCCTGGGAGTAGCAACGAACCATCCATTGTCTGAACTGACCCATGGTCACTTAGGTTTGACCTCAGAAATCAACCTTCAAGACACCTGTACCTCGACCAAGGAGTCGGCCATACAACGTTACTATATGACAGTCGCTAGCTTAATTTAATAATTTCTTAGATTTAAAGGTTTATATAGAGTTAAAATGAATACTGAGGGTCCATACTCAATTCCATAATGTAGATATATGTAAATAAACGGACAAAAGATGTTAGAAAAATAAAAATAAAAAATTGTTGGCAACCGCCACTACTTGAATTTTAATTTGTAAAATATATTGTTGGCAACCGTCACCATTTTCTTCATCAAATCCGGTGATGGAAAGCACAAGTCACGGAGACGACACAATGAAGACCAGAAGCCACAAATAGTTTATTTCCAACGCCTCTAACCAATGTAGAACAATATATGTCTACATATGTATGTGTATATGTACGTTTTGGCGCATGTGTATATGTATATACTGGTTTATGTACATAAGCTTGTCTACAATGTACCGTATATACAGTTGTATTTGACATATGTATGAGAGGAGGAATAGATAAGAGGGAACAAGCAAAGATTAAGAACATGAAAAAGGAAATGGAAGAGGGGAAGGGGAGGCAGAGGGATGGAGAGGGAGGAAGGAAAAGGGAGATTTCTTCTTCTCCCTCTTCTTTTTCTTTTCTTTTTTTTCTTCATCTTCTTCCTCCTCCTCTTCCTCTTCTCCTGTTTCTTCTTCTTCCTCGTTTTCTTCTCCTTTTTTTCTTTTTTATTTCTTCTTCGTTTTTTTCTTCATATTTTTTTCTTGGTTTCTTCCTCTTCTCGAATTTTTTCCTATCTTGGTTTCTTCTTCATTATTTTTTCTTCATTTCCTCTTCTTCTGTCTCGTTTCTTGATTTCTTCTTTCTCTTCTTTTTCCAGTTGTTTCGCTTCGTAAGGGTAAGCGCGGAATGGCTGGCGTGGATCATCCGACCACGGCGCTGCCACCGCCACTGTCACGTCCTCACACCTTACCACTTAATCTCATCGGCGTGTCACTCTGCCCGGCAGAATCCAATAAGGCGGAGGATGAACCAGGATTACAGGGGAGACCCTGACGGCGAGAGATCGAGGGATAAACGCGAAAATATTCAGGGTTAAGCTCCCTGAGCCGTGACGACATCCCCCACCCCCCCACCCCTGACCCGAGTAGTTTCCTTTTGGGGTCACCATAACATAGATCGACCTGATTCATGACCAAATGATGGGTTGAGTTCGTCAAGATGAGGTTTGTTCCGACAGTTCTATCTATTTATCTATTTGTTTGTTTATTGGCTATCACCTATATATCTCTCATTTCTTATTTTTTACTTTTCATAACGAATTCGGAAAAAATCGCTTAGATATTTGTTCAGGTGGACTTTTAAGTCTCTAAGTGGATTACATTCAACAACATTGGTCTGCTCGATTCACTGACGACGCAATTGACAAAACTTTCTACCTATTGATATGTTGAATCTACGCCCTTACAGATTGAGGTTAGTATTTAGTGTGAAACTATTATCACTTTTGATGCTATCAGTTTTCTCTAAAATTTTAATCAAGTCCCCCCCTCCATGTTGTCATATTTTTCGAGTGAATAAGTTTTCATATTTGATGCGGTTTACGTATGATTTATTTACATAAAAACATAAGAGTAGAGGAGACCACAAGAGACCATAAGACCTACACTAGGCAGTTCTACGTTCCTTACCACCTGACACCCCTATTCATAGATTTATCTAATATTTTATTAAGATAACCGATAGTTTCAGCACTCACTACATGGTTACTAAGTCTATTCTATTCGTTAACCACTCTGTTGGCAAACCAGCTCTCGCCTATTTCCTTCATAAAACTGTATTTTTCCACTTTATTCTCATTACCACGAATCATGCCCTGTTGTGTTAATATGATGAGTTTCCATGCATCACCCATTTGAAAACCTCTATTAGATCACCCCGCACTCTTCGTCTTTCCTGAGAATGTAAATGGTATGTGTTTTGTAGCTCGACGCTGTACCTTTTCCAATACGTATACATGTATGTGAAGTTACGATAAATGGATAAACAAGTTCTACCATTGGAACTCATACCCTCAACTGTGCGACTGCTCACCACGAGATAAGATCGTTACCGCAGCGCCACGCTGATTTTCTCTATGTGCGGGGCGCACAGCTAAGCGCTGGAGTCCTAGTGACAGGGCTTGCATATACATGTGTGTCTTTGATGAGATTTGGAGACCACACAAAAAGAACATATTCAAATATGCGTAAGCTAATGGTTTATTAAACTGCTAATTATAAATGAATTAAAATATTTTTCATTTTCCATTTTTTTTTTTCTAACAACTTGAAGTTGCACTAAGTGTTATTCTATTTGCATAAATCTACATTTATTTGCTATAGAGTTAGTTAGCCTCTTTTGAGGCCATTAATATATTTTGATTTTCCTCGAATATTCAATCGATGATTCAGATAATCGTTTCCTATTCCCGACAGCTTAGTATCATCCACTAATTTAGAGACATTAGAGTGAAGTCCACAGCCAATGTTATTGATGTGTACCTTAAATAGAACCTTCAGGAGGTAAGGGGGTTTCCTTTAGAATCTAAAGTAAACTCCCTTACTAACCCCCCCCCCCTCCATGGAGGCGTGAGGAATATACAAAGAGGGCATGAAGTCATCTGCTCAAAAATCATTGTTTGATAAGAATACTTACATCATTCCAAGAACAAGTATCTGCCGTTGCATACATGCAAAATATAATTCTATCAGTCACCCCGTCCCGTTTTCTATAAGATATAAATAGAAAATATATATAATTTTATACATACATACATATATACATACATACATACATACATACATACATATACCAAAGGCTTTTTTCCCTTTACACGGGAGGCAGCCAAAGAGAAAATATATATAATTTCATACATACATACATACATACATACATACATACATACATACATACATACATACATACATACATACATACATACATACATACATACATACATACATATAGCAAAGGCTTTTTTCCCTTTACACGGGAGGCAGCCAAAAGACAAAGGCATAGAAACCACTCCCACCCATTTCATCCCCTACATACTCCACTCCCCTCTACCCTCTTCCCTCCCTCTTGTCTTGGCACCTCCTGGATGACGGATCATCCCTGCACCTTGTCCACTGCCCTGGGTCAGAGGCAGTGTCGCAAGACACAGTACATCCACAGCAAGTCCGCTTCATTAATTTGGCACCCCCCTCTCCGTCCTCCCATGCAGAAAAGGAGAAGACGAAGAGAAATCCCTTCGGCCTGCGTCAATTTATTTCTTATACATGCACTCCCTCACCCCCCATCCCCCACCCACTCCCTCTCATGCATCACAGTATCATCTTTACACAACCCCTCTCCATTCACCACTATCTTCTGTCCTCTCCCGTCCTTCCTCAACAGACATTCCCCTCTTTCATAATGCCCCTTTTACCCCATCCATCCATCTCATCCTAGGACGTCCCCTCATGTTCACTCCTTCCACCTCTGCCTTCCACACTTCTTTTACTAATCTTTCTTCAATCATCCTTTCCATGTGTCCAAACCATTCCAATACTCTTTCACCAACCCTATCTCCCAACTCCCTTTCCACCCCCACTCTCCTCCTCACCTCCTCATTTCTCACTCTATCTAACCTAGTAACCCCTATCATACTTCTCAGGCATTTCATCTCAAACATATTCAAACTCCTTCTCTCTTCCTCTCTTATGTTCCATGTTTCTACCCCATACAGTGCTGTCGGTACAATCCCTCTTTCATACAATCTCCTCTTAGCATCCATTTCCAAATGTCTATTTGTCATTACACTTTTTAATCCACCAAGGCATTTACTCGCTTCTCTCAATCTACATTCTATCTCCACCCCCAACTCCTCCCTTGCCTGTCACATTCGCACCCAAGTATCTAAAACTATCCACTTACTCCAGTCTGCTGCCACTCTCTCCCCTTGTACATCTCATCACCTTAATTTTGTCCACATTTATCTTCAACGTCCTTCCTTCACACACATTCCCAAACTGTGTCACTAACTTCCTCAATCCCTCCTCTGATCCTGCTGCAAGCGCAGTGTCGTCAGCAAACAACAACTGGCTTATCTCCCACTTTTCTTCATTTTTCTTTAACCATCTCTAATCCCCGACCCACTACCCTTGTATTCACCTCTCGCACCACCCCATCCATGTATAGATTGAACAGCCAGGGCGACATAACACATCCCTGACGAAGTCCCACCTTTACCTCAAACCACCCACTCTCTCCATTTCTAATCCTAACACAGGCTTAACTACTCTTGACTGCTCTTAACAGCTTTCCTCCTATCCCATATATCTGCAGTACCTCCCACAGTGCCTTCCTATCTACCCTACCATAAGTCTCTTCAGATCCATAAAAGCCCAAAAAACATCCTTACCTTTTCCTTTAGCTTTCTCACATATCTGTCTTACAACAACAAAAAACTGATCTACGCCAACCCTATCTGTCCTAAACCCACACTGTTCCTCACCAATTACTCTCTCGGTTCCTCTCCTAATCCTCTCACTCAAGACCCTCCCATAAGCTTTCCCTACTACATCTAACAAGCTGATCCCTCTGAAACTACTACACTCACACTTGTCCCCCTTTCCCTTGTAAAGTGGAACTATACAGGAACTCCTCCAGTCCTCCGGCACTCTACCCTCTCTTAAACAAACATTAAATAACTTCACTAGCCAGTCCACCATCACTGTACCTCCTTTTTTTAGACATTCTGCATGACATCCATCCAACCTAGATGCCTTACCTGCTCTCATCATCTTAAGAGTTGCTTTTACTTCATCCTTCCTTATTTCTCCTCCATTTTCCTCACTCATCACGGTCATTTTCTTAGCGCTTCCCACTGCAACTACCTTTTCCTCCCTATCCTCCTTCACATTTAGCAACTCCCTAAAATAAACTCTGCCCACCTTCCTCTCACTGCCTTCTCTTCCATTATCATCTCTCCATCTGCACCTTTTACATTTTTTTCTCTACTTGATTCGCCTCCTCTTCCTCTCTTAATTTCTTTCCAAAAACATCTTTTTATTACTTTCAAAATTTTCTGTCATACTCTTAACCCATTTCAAATCTGCTCTCCTCTTTGCTTCCTTTATCTTATGCTTTACTTCTCTTCTCTTTACTTTGTACCTCTCATACGATTCCCTCGTCCTAATTTGTAAGCAATCTATGAAAGCCTGCTTCTTCTCTTCTACGCCTTTCTTTGCTTTCTCATCCCACTACTCATTACCCTTCCTTCTATTTCCTCCCATCCTCTTTGCTTCCTTTATCTTATGCTTTACTTCTCTTCTCTTTACTTTGTACCTCTCATACGATTCCCTCGTCCTAATTTGTAACCAATCTATGAAAGCCTGCTTCTTCTCTTCTACGCCTTTCTTTGCTTTCTCATCCCACTACTCATTACCCTTCCTTCTATTTTCTCCCATCCTCCTTGTTCCACACACCATCTTTGCACACCTTATGACTCCCTCCTTGAACCATTGCCATTCCTCCTCCACCCCTGGTTCTACTCTATCCTTCACTCCATCCCACTCCTCTCTCAGCTTCTTCTTATACTCATTCTCCTTTTCTTTCTCATTTTCAATTCTCTAAGTACCTCCCTACCTTCTGCCCTTTTTCTCTTTCTCCACCTATTCTCCACTCTCAACTTACCTTGCACCAAAAAATTATCTGATATTCCCCCACTCTCTCCCCTTAGAACATGCACATCCTTAACTCTTCCTACTATAACCCTGGTTACCACTATATAGTCCATTAACGCTCTATCTGCCACCCTTCCATCCACCACCCTCACCCATGTGTACTTATGCTTGTCTTTCTTCCTAAACACAGTATTTGTTATCATCAGCTCTCTTTCGAGACACATCACCATCAACTCTCACATACAGTTTTTTCCTGGAACTCCATACTTCCCAATCACTCCGTCTATTAGTTCATTTTCTACCCCAGCATTAAGGTCTCCCAATACAACTACATTGACATTTCTCCCTAATCCCTCTATGCATTCATTTAAATCTATCCAAAAAGCCTCCCTTTCCTCTACGCTCTTCTCACTATCAGGCCCATAAGCACTTACAAAAACCCACATCTCCCTTCCCAGCTTCACCTTCATCCACATTGACCTTGAAGAAACCTACTTCCACTCTCCTACACGCTTACCTATCTCTTCACTTACTAGTATAGCCACCCCTTTTCTCCCTCGTCCTCTCTTCACTCCTGAGAACCTCCCAACTATATTCCCAAATTCACACTCGCCCCTCCCTTTCAACTTAGTTTCACTCAATGCCAACACATCCATCTTTCTTCTCACAAACATACGGCCTATCTCTTCCCTTTTACTCTCATCTGTACTACATCCATGCACATTAAAAAAAAATAAGGGTACTGGTTGAAAAACTCCTAGACCCTCTTATGCCTTTACTCTTTTTAGGAATGTCCCCTGTGGGGCTACAGATAGCAGGATTCCTTTTTTTTTTTTTTTTTTTACCTCGAACGATTCAAGTGGTAAGACTTGGTGGCACCATTCTTTTCACCCCCCCCCCCCAAAAAAAGGAAATAAATATTCAGAAGAGAAATGGTACAGGAGAGTAATAAGTGGTTGGGGGACAGCATAACGGAGGGACAGTCGCAATATAATAAAAGTGTCATCCTTTCTCTATGAACAGAGTCTTCCTCTATCACAGACAAAATGATGTGTGGCTCCCATATAGACCCTAAAGTATCAACTGCATGCTACTTTGCCACAATAACATGCAGCCAATACCCCCCCCCCCCCCAAAAAAAAATGGGGTTCGTTGGAAGCAAAAAAAGGGCATCATATGAGATAGTTTGGGAGCCAATAGCTTAGATAATGTAATTAAAATCGTCTGCCGGTGGCCAGAATGAATGTACAAGAAAGTGGACCTCCCGAACGTGCATGTAGTGTTGGCTCAACTTTGCCTGTATAAGCAAGAGCGACAAAACTTCACGATGAAAATAAAGATAAATGCTAAAAAGGTTGTGTAAACAATTTTCATATTCAAGTTCAGTCATTAATATTTTCCTTCAAGCTTTGAACGAGTTCAACAAACTCTCCAATGAAAAACGGTATAACTTTGAACAACTTAAAAGATACACATTGCCAATTGGTCATGCCCTCTTAAACCCGGGAGCCATTTTTGGGCACCTGCTCGTGTTGGGCCCAAGGGATGTACATTGGAGAGATTCATCTCCCCGCTAGTTGTCTTCACATTACACCAACACCCTCACTACCATTGATAGGTTCTGTTCCGAGCAGGTGGCATTCAGCCTCCGGATTAACCCCTATGTCTCTTTTCATCAGTTTAGAATACCTTCCATTTCTTCCCATAAGTAAAGATGATAACAGGCAATGGTTTCCCTCTCCTCCGGGTACATAGAAACAATCCCACCATTATACACCACAGAAAAATAGTGCAAAATTTCTTCTCAGAAAGATCTAAGGGAGGACGCAAGAAGACGTACAAGCACACACACACACGCACACACACACACACACACACACACACACACACACACACACACACACACACACACACACACACACACACACACACACACACACACACAAACATACACACACACACACACACACACACACACACACACACACACACACACACACACACACACACACACACACACACACACACACACACACACACACACACACACACACACACACACACAAACACATACACACATACATACACACGTGCATGCACGCACACCGTGCACCAAAAAAAATGAGTCGAGTTCCCATCCCTTAAGTTATGGTGACGTGCTTATCTGGGCGAAATCTCCGTTTGCATTAAAATGCCGCGCGGATGAGACATAAGCGATAAAAGGGTAGGGGGAGAAAGAGAGGGGGAAGGCGAATGAGGAAAAGGAGGAAGACCAGGAAGGAAGGATATTAAGGGAAAAGGATACAGATAAAGAGGAGGAGGAGGGGTGGAATGAGAAGAAAAATGAAGATAAGGGTGAGGGTGAGAAGTGTAAGGAAGGAAGAGGAAGATAGGAGGAGGAGGAAGCGGTGAATCGGGAACAGGAAGAGGAGGAAAAGGAAAAGAAAAGAAGGAGGAGGAGGAGGAGGAGGAGGAGGAGGAGGAAGAGGAATAGGAAGAGGAAAAGATGGAAGAGAGGAAAAGAAGAAGAGGAGGAGGAAGCAAAAGTGGAGGAGGAGGAGAAGGAAGAAGAAGAAGAGAAGAAGAGGCAAGGGAAGAGGGTGAAGAAGAGGGAGAGAAAAAGATACGAAGAAGAAAAGGAATAACAAGGAAAAGAGCAGGAGGAAGAGGAGGAAAAAGAACACAATGAGGAGGAAGAGAAGAGGGGGAGGAGGAGGAAGAGAAAGAGGAGGAGATGGAGGAGGAGGAGGAGGAGGAGGAGGAGGAAAAAGAGAAGGGGAGAGAGAAGAGGAAGAGGAAGAGGAGGAGGAAGAATATGAAGAGGAGGAGAAAGAAAAGGAAGAAGAATAAAAAGAGACGGAAGAGGAGGAGAGAGAGAAGGAAGAGGAGGAGGAAGAGAAGGAAGAGGAGGAGGAAGAGAAGGAAGAGAAAGAAGAGGTGGAGGAAGAGAAGGAAGAGGAGGAGGAAAAGAAGGAAAAAGAGGAGGAGGAAGGGGGCACACGAAGAATTGTCACCCCAGAACGCCCACATGAAGAATCGTCACCCCATGAGATCCCACCTGAAGAACTGTCACCCCAGTACGCCGAATATCAACAGTGGAATAAAGATTAGGTTAGGTTAGATTAGGTTATGTTAGGTTATATTAGGTTAGGTTGGGTTAGGTTAAATTAGGTTAGGTTAGGTTAGGTTAGGCTAGGTTAAATGAAGGTTATGATTATTATCATCAACTTATACAAAAGAAGAATCGTAAACCCAGGATGGCCCACATAAAGAATTGTCACCCTATCGAAGTCTGGGGTGGCAGGAAGAAGAAAAGGAAAAGGAGGAGGAGAAAGAGAAAGAATAGGAGGAGGAAGAGAAGGAAGAGGAGGAGAAAAAAGGAAGAGGATAAGGAAGAGAAGGAGAAGAGCAACAAGAGCAGCAGGAGCAGCAATAGAAGCAGTTTGACGTAGTAGCGAAAGGGAAAGGAGAAGATGAAGAAAGAGATGGTACGAGTAGGGTAGGGGAATGGGGAGAGAAAGTGTGAGGAAGAAAAGAGGAAGGAGGAAGAGGAGGACAGTGATACGAAAACGGAAATGCAGCGGGACAGAGACCAAAAGGAGAATGCAGAGAAAGTACGACGAACGAAAGTACGATGCATGAAATCCGTCCGAGGCCTGAAGACTAGGGCAGAGTACGCAGAGGGGTGGAGGTGAGTGAACAGAAGAACAGGAATAGGAAGAGGAGAATCTTCAGCAGCAACAAAGTACGAGTATTTTATTTCAATTTATATTTTATTTTTATTTTTGTCAGTGACTAGCGCTTCCTCTTTAAAGGACAATATCGGTCCAGAGTTAGTCATAGAAATAGTAAAGAAAATAGTTCAGGAGAGCATTAGTAGAATGGAGGGATAGTACAAGTTAAAAAGTGGTCACTGTTCTTTTTTGAAAAAAAATGATGCGTGATTTTCGTCGTAAGGATATCACTAAACTCCCTGAAATATTCACTGTACAAAACTTATGCCGTCTGTATCCCGCACGGCGAGGGTGAAAAGGAGAAGGTGGAAAAGGTGAAAGGAATATGAGTAGAGGTAAGGTCGATGTCACACTGTCTGGTGCCGCAGTTGCAGCTCGTTGGATGTAGTAAAGTCTCCCTTATGAGTCCTTAGACTCGAAAGGTTATGATCGTATCATTTTAACCGGGGGAGATGGCGGTCGTTATATGAAGGTCTGGCTATCGCCTGGTGGTTTTATTCAGCCAATTGAGCTTGGCCATAATTTGGCCGCAACCGGCGCCACCGCATAGTGTGACACCGACAGAAAAGGAGGCTATGGGTATTGCATAGTAAAAGGGGGTGGGGGAGCCAACTTTATTGTTTATTCTGGTTGCCGCTAGGATGCTTTATTTAGCGCCATATAGTGATGTGGAACTACACTCTCTAGAAAGACGAAGAGTGCGGGGTGGTCTAATAGAGGTATTCAAATGGGTGATGCAGGCAAAGACATCATATTAAGACTGCAGTGCACGACTCTTAATAATGGATTTAAATTGAATAAGTTTAAGTTTAAGAAAGAAATAGGCAAGAACTGGTCTACCAACAGATTGGTTAACGAATAGAATAGACTTGATAACCATGTAGTGAACACTGAAACAATTTGTTGTTTTAAGAGAAGATTAGATATCTTTATGGATAGGGATGACAGGTGGTAAGGGACACGAAACTACATTCTCCTCCATTCTGATGGTCTTACGAACAGTCATTATTCTGGCTATCGCCAGGGTATCTTATTGCAAGTAACGTGACCTGGGTTGCTTGAACCCTTTTAGGCGTTGTTATCACACTGGGCTATTTTTCCTCCAGCTTCCAATTAATCGGCAGTACCGCCCGTTGTAAAATCACTCTCTGGCAAATTATTTTGTTTTTTCAACAATTTACGTAGAGTGTCATTTGCTATGCTGGAGGAATTTTTTTTTCCTCCGGCATATCAGATTCCTTCTCGAAAGCTGCGGGCTCCAAATCTGCTCCAAACAGTCGGAGGCAAAATAAAATAGCCCAGTGTGATAATGCCTTAAGTCTCGTTTCTGCTCAACTTCTTCAGACTTACGTGAAGGTGGAATTAACATTACCTATCTTTTCGATGTCGCCTGTCTCTTTGCCAGCCTCATGATCTCGATAACCATCACTTTATTCTGCTTACCACCAGGACATTCTAACCAGCGTCACATTACCGAGGAGGGAGGATTAACTTTACTCCCTAAAGTTAAAAACTGGAGAGGTAAGGGAGATTTACCATTATAGATCTTGGATAAGCTGTATCCGGCGTGTTCATCACGACACGTCAATAACTGGGTGGTTGAAAAAACATGGCCGAAGTTTGATCGTCTTTAGTAAAATGTTCATATATATTTCTCAATCAATGTACCAGTTTTATTACACACATATATCTCTATATTTTATTTCAAACTTATTTGCATAACTAGGTAAATACATGAGGATTTTTTTCGAGGAATCGTGGACATTTGTTTTATATTTTCTTTTGCAACCCAGTTACCATTCCACCAACTTAATATGTAATGCATTGCATTTTTACTTAACATATAGAATAATGTTTTCTACAATTTGTTTGGAGTTGTTCTGTAAATTTTAATCAAATAATTTTTCTATATTTTCGTGTGCGCTGGTGGCGTAATAAGAACGTGGGTTCGAATCCCGTACTTCTCTCCGATTCTCAGTAGTAACTTTTACCTGCTCCAAGAGTTCAAGCGAATAGAGCTAAGATGACGGCTTCGGCCACAGTTTACTCAGCGCCTCTTGACATAGGCTCCTCAACCACTTATTTGTACATTCTCGCGGCGTGTAAACACTTGATTCTCACTCCTTTCCCCTCTTCCTCCTCCTCATACCTCCTCTTCCTGCTCCTCCTGCTCCTCTTTTTCTTCCTCCCTTTCTCCAGCCCTCTCCCCATCACCTCCCAAGTTACCTCCAACCACCACCTTCGTAAAGCTGTCATTTAGATTTCATGTTCCATTTCGATACGCTTTCGGTGACTTTATCATTGCATTGTTACGCATAACGCATAACGCATGAAAGACATTTTTGGTGCTTAATCACTAATTCATTTATTGATTTTTATTATTATTTATTTATCTATCTATCTATCTATATATCTATATATATATATATATATATATATATATATATTTTTTTTTTTTTTTTTTTTTAGTTCAATTACTAATTGGGTCCGGGGCAAAGCTAAAATTGGTGCTCTAGGCTTTCTTGGAAATGCTTTGCTATTGATGCTAAGTACCACCTGTTATTACTTATGCCTTAATTATTTATCGAGTGATTAGCGCATGTCAGACATCCAGGGCTTCTTCTACTCAGCGTGACTCAAATTACTGATTGCAATGTAACACATCAATGGGAAATACAATTTACCTTCGTATGAATAACACAATGAGGAGATGAGGAAAGTTGGAGAATGGGAGAAAAATTGTGGGCAGTGAAAGAAAATGCAGGGCTGCGCGGTAGCCCAGTGGATAGCGTGTCGGAGTCATAAGCAGTTGGTCGCGACTTCGATTTTCCGGTGTACCAGTCTAAAAGCCCCCCCCCCCCGCTCATTTCTCCCCCCGGGGGCAAAGTATCCTAGGATGTTTCTTCCCCCGGGCAAAGTATCCTAGGATATTTCCTCCCCCGGGCAAAGTATCCTAGGATAGTTTCTCCAAGGGGGAGGAAATATCCTAGGATAATTATCCCCCCTCCAGCCTAAACTGCCCCCCCTACTCCATCTCTATAAACTTCACAAGCAGCAGTTGTTGTTGTTGTTGTTGTCGTTCCCTAGACTGTCTGTCCGAGCAGTCCCGTCTCCCCAAGGAAGGCCACAGCCGAAACTGGGTTTTCCCACAAATCCTTTATAGAGTGTATGTTGTGTTGTTTGCGTGCATGATTGTGTATAATGCAGTCTTCCATTATGTGTTGTATGGTATGGGGTGAAGTGTTACATCCTGGGCAGCTGTTCACAACACGGTCGTCCAGCCTCTTCTGGTAGCTTAGAAGTGCTGGGTGGTGACCGCATCGCAGTCTGGCCAAGTGGACTCTGTCCTTTCGTGGGAGAGAGGATTCAGAAGGGTGGATATCAGGGGGTCTGGCATGCAGCAGTGTGTTGTCTTTCAGTGTGTTAATGGAGCGGTGAGTGATATGATTATGAATATGTTTCCGGAGGCTGGTATTTGGTGGTTGTGGAGGAAGAGAAGAGAGTATCTGTGCGTAATAAAGGTCTTTGGG
The DNA here is from genome assembly GCF_046742065.1 of Oratosquilla oratoria. Classification (NCBI taxonomy): domain Eukaryota; kingdom Metazoa; phylum Arthropoda; class Malacostraca; order Stomatopoda; family Squillidae; genus Oratosquilla; species Oratosquilla oratoria. Next base: position 11,767,943 of record NC_134802.1, on the reverse strand, counting down.
TGTAGTTTTAATGTTTCTTGGTGTGTGTGGGTGTTCTGCTATGTAGTGTAGCGGGTGTGATGTTTTTGTGGTGGCTGCAGCAAGTGTTTGTGTGCCTCTCATGTCGAGGTGGTCCTTGACTTTGAGGACTTTTGTTTCATGGTGTAAATGGTCTGTAGGTGTTGTATTTGTGCAGCCTGTAATTGTTTTTAGGGCTTTGTTTTGTATGATTTGAAGGGTGTTGTGGTGTGTCTCACTGAGATTAGGAGCCCATGCAGGACTCGCATAATTCATCAATGAGCGTATGCATTGTTTGTATATTGTTGTATTAGTTTCTTTGTTTTGTCCAAATGTTGTTCCAGTGATTGACTTAAGTGCGTTAAGTCTAGGTGTGCATTTGTTTTTTATGTTTGTGAGGTGTTGTTTGAAAGACATGGATGTATCGTATGTTACACCAAGAATTTTCGGTGTGTTTGTGTGTGGTATTAGAGTGTTGTTGATGTAGAGATGAGGTATGTATTTGTGTTCTTTTGTCCAGTTGGTGAGAAGTGTTGCTGTAGATTTGGTTGGAGCTATTTTGAATCTGTTTGTGATGAACCATGTGTTGAGTGTGTCAAGGTAAGGCTGGATTATTTCTGCAGCTTTGTCTGTGTTACGATGTGTGCATGTGATTGTTATGTCATCTGCGTAGGAAGAGATTTGTATTTCTGAGGTGTCTGGTGTGGGTAAGTCATGCATGTATAGATTAAATAATGTGGGGGATAGAACTGAGCCCTGTGGTACTCCGTTCTTAATGTTTCTGATGTGCGATGATTGGCCAGCAGTTGGTTAGGTTAGGTTAGGTTAGGTTAGGTTAGGTTAGGTTACGTTACGTTACGTTATGTACTACTGCGACAAGACATACTGTATATGTAATGCTGAGAAGCATTAGAGTATGTACTGCTGAGACAAGACATGGATGTACTGCTGAGAACCATTACAGTGTGTACTGCTGAGACAAGAAATAGATGTACTGCTGAGAACCATTAGAATATGTACTACTGAGACAAGACATAGATGTACTACTGACAACCGTTCGAGTATGTAATGCTGACAGAAGACGTAGATGTACTGCTGAGACATGGCACCTTATGTGTTAGAATAATGACCATGGCAACTTATGTGTTAAAACAAATCAATACAAACTATTGTGTGTATCTTATATCCTTGATTTTCTTAGGGGGGACATTCTAGACTGAGGGGGGAAGAAATGGACCAGTCTGTAATTCCCCCGGGGGCAAAATATCCTAGCCTAATTCTTCCGGGGGGGGGGGGGACTCTGGGCAGGGGGACAATGTGGGCTGTGACACCGGTACTCGCTATGAGCTATTATGACGCGTGAAGTGACCCAACATTGGCCTAAAAATGATGATAAAATAAATAAATAAATAAATAAGTAAATAAATAAATGAATAGATAAATAAATAAATAAATAAATAAATCAAATCAATAAATAAATTAAATAAATAAATAGATAGATAAGTAAATAAATAAATTAATAAATAATAAATAAGTATATAGATAGATAAATAAATAGACGAATAAATCAATAAATAAATAAAATTAATAAATAAACAAGTAAATCAATCAATCAATAAAAAAGCTTGCTGTAGTTTAGAGAGCTTGTACTAACAGGGTTTTTTCATTTTCCACTGCCTGGCAGTGGGGTGGTGAGTTTTGCAAAGGAAAATACAAAGTGCGGAAAAACTACGTGATTAAACTAACCGATTCCCTTGTGAGAATACCACGAGTACGACACTTGTTCTTATGGTTGACATTGTCGTATATTGTTATCGAATTGATGGACTTAAAATTTTTTATGAATATTCTGAGACATTAGTTAACTTTCAAGTTTCGTACCATGAAAGATTACGTCAGTTTTTATGGTTATCAATTGGGAGAATAAGCCGTGTGTGGGGGAGGGGGGTTTGCTTTATTCCCCAAGGTTTCTTTTGTAGCAAGATGATTGAAGGGAATATTCAATCCTTTATATGTCTAGCGTGCACACGCATACACGCATACACGCAAGCATTAGTACAGGATGGAACGTCCGTCTCCAAAGAGCTCCCAAGGGACCTCCTATTGTGTTTGACCTCACAGCGGACATTTGGGTCAAGCGCGTCTGACGTCACGCGGTCAACTGGGCCGAGCGGTTGGACACCTGTGTTGGCCATTGCCAACTGCAAAATCAGATATGACAAATGTATTTTTTATGTGTTCCCATTGCTTGTAAATAAATAACTCATGCGTAAATACTGAGTGTCCATACTCAATTCATGCATTGTACATTGTTGAAATAAGAGTAGACGTAGATAGTAGAGAATAAATTGCATATAGCTCCCTGTTGTGGCAACAGCCATCATGTGTATGTAAATATCACCATTGGTAACAGCCAGAGTTTTCCTGGGGAAATGCTCCGAGAATGTAGATCAGTTTATACGAAGAGAATAAAACGACGAGACACCACCTCGTTTGTCTCAACGCCTCCAAACTCAATGTAGATCACAACAACAAATCTACACTCAACAAACTCTCAAGCGGCCACCCTTCCCATTCCAAACGGCGCTTGGCAGGTTATGTGATCGACTGTTTCGTCTCCTCTACCGAAGGATGTCTTTCGTGGAATCAACATAAAGGAAGCGTGCCACACGTCCATACAGCCGGAGTTAATGTTAACGAATTATACTGGTAACAGGCCTAGACTGAGTTATACGGAACTGTTTCTGGTTTGATACAAAGTCATTCCAGCAATATTTTTATTCTCCTAATACACTTGGTTTCATAAACATTGAGAAGCCTCCTCAAGTCAGCATTCAGTATCCACGTCTTACAGTCGTACAGAAAGATAGGAATCCCCGCCGACTTGAAGATTCGGATCTTAGACCTCTTTCATAAAAAATTACAATGCCATATGCTTTGTATGAGCGAGCCTATAACACCTTGGACAAATCCAATCGTTTGAAAAACTTCCTGACATGACACACCCATATTATGCACAACACTATCAAGATCTATCATCACTATGTGCATTGACAGATTGAATTGTATCATTTAGTAATCGCCAAACTCCTAGACCGTATTGGTCCAGGAAACTTGGTGTCTCAGTAGCTCGAGGGATTGCTATCGGGACATCCAAAAATTCCACAAGAAGTACAGCATCATCGGCAAAGACAAGGTTAGTGACTTCAGTGTTGCCAATGATGGATTCACAATGACACTGATCGACATTTATGTCCAATAACCAGTCTATGGAGGTGGTAAAAAGTGTTAGGGCGAAGGCGCATCCTTGCCTCACTCCTGAATTGACAAGAAGGAAATTGGACACACCTCCACACTTCACAGCACTCCCTGTCTCAGAGCACAGACTAGACAAGCTCATACAATCTTCACAGAAATCCCACAGGCCTGCAGAAGATCACAGAGGATCCCACGATGCATCGAATCATAGGTATTCTTAAGATTAACATAGGATGCAAGAAACCCTTGTTGAAACTCACGTTGGCGCTCCACAAGAACACGAAGCGCTAGAATCCGATCAGTTGTTGACTTGCCGAACGTGAACCCAGACTGCTCAAGCCTCTGAGATTTCAGCAGATGTGAATGAACCCGTGTCAGCAATAGTTGGGCGAACACTTTGACACGCTGAGGAATGTCATACCGTGATAACTATTACAATCCTGCCGGTGGAGGTAAACCGTAGAGTGAGGGAGGCAAGTGTATCTTCAGAGAACAGAAAAATTTTCTGATTAATAGGTATCTGGGCATGGACGCAAAAAGAATATTATATGAAGGGGCGATTGTGCCTATGACATTGCATGGAGCAGAGACTTGGAATTGAAGGGAAACAGAAAAAAGAAATTTAAATGTGTTTGAGATGGAGTATTTGAGAGGTATGGTAGGTGTTACGAGGATTTATAATGTAAAAAATGAGGAGATGAGGAGGAGAGCGGGAGTGGAAAGGGAGCTGACGGATAGGATAGATGGAAGAATACTAAGATGGTTTTGGCACATTTAAAGAATGAATGAAGAAATCTTAGCAAAAAGAGTTTGGAAGGCAGGGATAGGTAGAGTGAAGCTAAAGAGTAGACCTAGAATGAAATTAATGGATTCGGTGAAAGAGGCTTTAGATAAAATGGGAATGTCTGTTGAGATGGGAAGGAGAAGGCAAGAAATAAGTGTGAAAGGAAAATGTTTGTGAATAGAAAATAGATTAACGAAGCACTAAGGGATTTTTCCTCGTCTTCTCCATATCCGCATGAGGGGACGAAGAGGGAAGGTCGCCCTGTAAATGGAACAACTGGCCCTGCTCTGGATGTGTTGTGCCTTGCTGCATTTATTTTGACCCGAGCATTGGATGACCCTTCATCCACAAGGAGCTAAGATAAAAGGGATATAAATTATAGGTGGGGTGGGCTGGCTACCTCCCTTGTAAAGTATCATATAAGAGAGAGACCATAAGAAGAGTAAATGTACTGTATGGAGGAAATAGGAGAGGGAATAAAAGAATGTCAGACACGAATGAGAATAAAATAAATGTAAAGAGGAACAAAAGAAAAATTACAATTGATTCAGACACATCTGCATATAAATGGAAAGAGACAGGAGAACAGAGAATGATTACAAGTAAAGAGGAAAATGGAGAAAGGTCAATGTACAAAGGAAAGAAAATAATAAGAGAAATCAGAAATCAAAGAATTTAGAAACTAAATATCTGTGATAAGAAAAAGAAAAATTAAAGAATAATGAGACGCACAAGAAAGAATGAAATAGATAAATTGGATTTTGTCCTAAGCTTAAGTTTTAATAGGATAAATTAGACTAAACATATTCAACTTTATGATTGCGGCAGAGGCCTAGTTTGTCTTCTTTCTGGGTGTTCAACTGACAGCCCGTCTCTTTTTCTAGCCTTTTCCCTGTACCATAGCTGAATACAAATCGACTGGCGGCGGCAGCTCGAAAAAGGTGCCACAAAAGCCGTACTGCCGACTCGAGGCAGGTCAACTCGAGGCAGGTCCATCCCTTAACTATGGAGGGGCTCTGCTCCCTCGCAGGTGACCAAAACCGTTCAGCAACAATCAAGGAAAGTCAGAGGTGTTGTGTTGTCCGGCGAAAAATTGGAAGTTCAAGATTTCCATGAGGGGTAGTCTGAAAAAGAAAATATTTTTACTATTCTTAGTTTGAAATAATTCAAACCTATGCTATGTTAATGTGAATCTGTGTCACCAACTAGCAGTAGTAGTACAAATAAGAGGGGGCACCGGTCACCTGTTTTCATTAAGTGAAAAAGTAGAAGAAAAACAGTGGAAGCTGTGTGTCATAGAGAATTTTTGTATTGCGACCTAAAAAGCTGGAGCCGGGTGATAGTGAGATGATCTTGTTCGACACCAATACCGCACGACCACCACGTGCAAGCGCCCCACCTTGATCTCGGAGGGCAAGAAAAAGTCTCGTGTGATTTGATTCTCATGGAAGTGTATAACCATGATTTCACAAGATGTGATGCGTTTGTACGTGTAAATCAATGTGTATTGTTACATATAGGTAATATGATGCGATACATATAACGAAAACAAATCTAATTTTCTATCTACCTATATACCAAGAGGTTCTTCCCGCTCGTAAGAGAGGTAGCCAGCGAAGGCATGCGCCTACTCCCAGCAATTCCACTCCTATCCACCTCCTATTCCTTTCCCCCTCATCTTAGCTCCTCGTGGATGAAAGGGGGTCCCTGTCTCCTTCCCATGTGCTGGGTCAGAAGCAACGCTGTAAGACACAGTACATCCACAGCAAACTTCTCTATTACTCCATCTATTGGTCGATTCTTTACTCTAGCATTAAGATCCCCCCAAAGTACTGCATTCACATTCCTCCCAAAACTCTCTAGACACTAATTTAAATCTATAAAAAAAAAATCCTCTTCACTCTTCTTACTACCAGGTCCATACGCTCTTACAAAAATCCACATTTTCCATCCTAGTTTTACCTTAAAACACAGTAACCTTGAAGACATTTCCTATTTAGGAGAGGAACAGAGGGAGTAATTGGTGAGGAACAGTGTGGATTTAGGACGGGTAGAGGTTGTGTAGATCAGATCTTTGTGGTAAGACAGATATGTGAGAGAGCTATAGGAAAGGGGAAGGATGTTTTTTGGGCTTTTATGGATCTGGAAAAGGCTTATGATAGGGTAGACAGAAAGGCACTGTGGGAGGTTATGCAGATTTATGGGATAGGAGGAAAGCTTTTGGGAGCTGTCAAGAGTTTTTATGAGAGTAGTAGAGCATGTGTTAGGATTAGAAATGGAGAGAGTGAGTGGTTTGAAGTAAAGGTGGGACTTCGTCAAGGATGCGTTATGTCGCCCTGGCTGTTCAACTTATACATGGATGGGGTGGTGCGAGAGGTGAATGCTAGGGTAGTGAGTCAGGGATTGGAGATGGTTAAAGAAAATGGAGAAAAGTGGGAGGTGAGCCAGCTGTTGTTTGCGGACGACACTGCGCTTGTGGCAGGGTCAGAGGAGGGATTGAGGAAGCTGGTGGCAGAGTTTGGGAGAGTATGTGATAGAAGAAAGCTAAAGATAAATGTGGGTAAAAGTAAGGTGATGAGATGTACAAGGGGTGAAAGTGGCAGTAGACTGGAAGTGAACATTAAGGGAGAGCGACTGGAGGAAGTGGATAGTTTTAGATACTTGGGTGCAAGTGTAGCAGGAAAAGGTGGAGTGAAGGTGGAGGTAGAATGTAGATTGAGAGAAGCGAGTAAATGTCTTGGTGGTTTAAAGAGTGTAATGAGGAATAGACATTTGGGAATGGATGCGAAGAGGAGACTGTATGAAGGAGTGATTGTGCCAACAGCACTGTATGGGGCAGAAACGTGGAACATAAGAGAAGAAGAGAGAAGGAGTTTGAATGTGTTTGAGATGAAGTGTCTGAGAAGTATGGTGGGGGTTGCTAGGCTAGATAGAGTGAGAAATGAGGAGGTGAGGAGGAGAACAGGGGTGAAAAAGGATTTGGGAGATAGGGTTGATGAAAGAATATTAGGATGGTTTGGACACATGGAAAGAATGAGTGAAGAAAGACTAGTAAAAGAGGTATGGAAGGCAGATGTGGAGGGAGTGAACATGAGGGGACGTCCTAGGATGAGGTGGATGGATGGGGTGAAGGGGGCTTTGGGGAAGAGGGGAATGTCTGTTGAGGAAGGAAGGGAGAGGACGGAAGACAGAGGTGAGTGGAGAATGGTTGTATATGGATGATGTTGTGACTGCATGAGGAGGAATGGGCGGGGAAGTGGGGGGTGGGGTAGTGTGTGTGAGTAGATTTTGACGCAGCCCGAAGGGATTTCTCCCCGTCCTCGCCTTATATGCAAAGGGGGACGGAGAGGCGGGGTCGCCGATTAAATGAAGCGGCCTCGCTGTGGATGTACTGTGTCTTGCGACAATGCTTCTGACCCAGGGCGGTGGGCAGGGTGCAGGGATGACCCGTCATCCAGGAGGTGCTCAGATGAGAGGAAGGGTGGGAGGGGTGTGGAGTGTATTTAGGGATGAAATGGGTGGGAGTGTTTTTATGCCTTTCCCTTTTTGGCTACCTCCCTTGGAAGGGGGAAAAAGCCTTGGTATATGTATGTATGTACCAGCAGAGCTATTCTTTCTCTTCCTTGCTCCCTCATCACTGCCGACACTCCTCATTCACTCCCAAACTCACTTAAAATTACCCCCCCCCTAAAGATTCTTATTTAACCATGCATACTGAATCTCTGATTCCTCTCAAGTCTTTTCCACCCACTTCCATTACATAATTCGTGATTCATATCGCCCCTCTCCTTCCTAGTCTCTGATCTCCATAATCAGTAACAAATAAAGTTAAGGTAACTCACAACTACTAAAATCCTCATCAAAACCAGCACCACAACCACCATTTTCATCACCACCTTGGGCTGAGCCTTGAAATGGAACATCCCGTTTGTCTTTCTTTTATTTTTCTTTCCTTCTTCCGGAAAACCACGGTGCCAAACCAAGTACAACTCGATAGATTTCATGCAATTGCATTCGGATTGTTTGTTTCTACACTCTTTATCATCTACAAATATGTCATCTCCATACTTTCCGTTAACAATGACACGGGTTACTGCTAGATGTGTTTCCTTACTTCTTTTTAAATATTGTCTCAAACTTGTGGTATGAGAACCATTATTTATTAAGGGGGCCCCATTTGCATACACTCTACGGCGACATGTCACTGTCGTCTTGGCTAATCGCCTTGTCTGCCTCTCTTCGTAACTCGGGTCAATGATGTTGACCTTGCTTGCACCAACACCTGACCTGAAACCTGTCGTGCCCCAGCGGCGGCGCTGGTTTCTACATGGCTTATGCGACTCCTCTTTCAGGCGTCACCCGCCCGCCCGCCCACCCGCCGAAGTGGCCATCCGTGTTCTGACGCCCCGACACCTGCTTGAGCGCCTCTTCCCCGCTCTGACGCGTTCACTCATGCGCGCGTGCACGCGCGCATATATATAGACATATATGTTTGTGTGCGTGCATGTGATCGTATATTTGTATATCTATTTGTACATATACATTATCATGTATCAATATGTACGTACGTTGCATATACATTATAAGTGTATGCGTACGTGTATCTGTACGTGTGTACGTGTGTGCGTGTGTACGTATTTACGTGTACGTGTGTGTGTGTGTGTGTGTGTGTGTGTGTGTGTGTGTGTGTGTGTGTGTGTGTGTGTGTGTGTGTGTGTGTGTGTGTGTGTGTGTGTGTGTGTGTGCGTGTATGCGTGCGTGCGTGTGTGTGTGTGTATTCACTTGGTCTTTTGGATCACGTGTTGGACCCGTGATCAACAGCTATTTCCCTCCTGGAAGAGAGCTCAGAGCTCGTAGGTCCGATCTAAAGCTCGTAGGTCCGATCTAAGCTCGTAGGTCCGTGTGTGTGTGTGTGTGTGTGTGTGTGTGTGTGTGTGTGTGTGTGTGTGTGTGTGTGTGTGTGTGTGTGTGTGTGTGTGTGTGTGTGTGTGTGTGTGTGTGTGTGTGTGTGTGTGTGTGTGTGTGTGTGTGTCTGTCTGTCTGTCTGTCTGTCTGTGTATGTGTGTGTGGGGGGAATGTGTGTGTGTGTGTGTGTGTGTGTGTTTGTGTGTGTGTGTGTGTGTGTGTGTGTGTGTGTGTGTGTGTGTGTGTGAGTGTGTGTGTGTGTGTGTGTGTGTGTGTGTGTGTGTGTGTGTGTGTGTGTGTGTGTGTGTGTATTTATTTTACCTAGTTGTATTTACCTAGTTGTATTTTGCGGGAAGGGGAGCTATGCTCGTGTTGTCCCGCCTTTGTATCTTGCAGTGTCTAGTTTGTTTTTAAACTCATGAATGGTTTTTGCGCATACTATTTCATTGTCCAGTTTGTTCCAAGTGTCCAAAACTCTATGAGGAAAACTGTTTTTCTTCAGTTCTCTTCTATAGCTATGTTTTTTTATTTTCTTTCCATGTCCTCTTGTGTTTCTTTTGTCCCAGTTAAGTAAGTTCTCACTATCGAGTACCTCTGTGCCTTTCATGATTCTGTAGATGGTCAATAGGTCACCTCTCTCTCTTCTTTACTCCAGTGTCGGTAACTCCAGTTTAGCCAATCTCTCTTCGTATGATAGGTTTGCAAGTGCAGGTGCCATTTTTGTAGCTGCTCTTTGGATTCTTTCTATTTTCTTTATATTCTTTTTGGTACTGGGGGACCACAATGTCGCTGCATACTCTAATCTAGGCCTTATCAATGTAACCAATATTTTTTTCATCATGTCTTCGTCCAAGTATGTAAACGCCACTTTTATTGATCTTAGCAAGTTGTAAGTCTCCCCGACAATTTTGTTAATCTGTATATCATAGGACAAGTCGTTCGTGATAATTACTCCCAAATCTTTTTCGGATCCTACTTTCTTTACTTCTTTGGTTCCAATTGTATATTTTCCTGATATTCTGTTTTTGCTTTTTCCAAACTCCATTATGCTACACTTCTTAGTATTAAAGTCCACTTCCCATTTCTGACTCCAGTTCCATACCCTATTTAGGTCTTCTTGCAGTGCTTCACAGTCCTCATCAGTTTCTATTTTCCTTAGCAGTTTGGCGTCATCGGCAAAGAAGCTCATGTAGCAGTTCACGTCCTCATCCATGTCATTCATATAGATAGCAAACATTATTGGTGCCAGCACAGATCCTTGCGGTACTCCACTGATCACCTCTTTCCAGTCTGAATATTTTTCTCTGAGCACTACTCTCATCTTTCTACCAGTCAGAAAGTCCTCTATCCATTTTAGTAGGTTTCCCTGTATTCCTCCTATGTGTTCCAGTTTTTTTTGTAGTTTTCTGTGTGGTACTTTGTCAAAGGCTTTTTGCAAGTCTAGGAATGCACAATCAGCCCATCCATTTCTTTCTTGCACTATGTCTATTAGTCTTGAGTAAAAGCATATTAAGTTTGTGGAGCATGATCTTCCTTGTCTGAATCCGAATTGTCTTGGGTTTAATATGTCATTGTCTTCCAGATGTTTTACCCATCTATTCTTGATTATTTTCTCACAAATTTTGGCAATGGTGCTTGTTAGTGATACTGGCCTATAGTTGGTGGGTTCTTCTTTGTTTCCTCCTTTGTGTATTGGTACAATGTTAGCGTTTTTCCAGTCCTCGGGTATCTTTCCTTCTTTGAGTGAGCTGTTTATTAAGATGTGTATTTTGTCTGTTAGTTCTTCTTTGCACTCCTTTAGAATCCAATTTGCAATACCGTCCGGGCCATGTGATTTTCTGACATCCAGCCTTGATAAATGTTCTGATATTTCCTTTAGTGATGCTGTAAACTCATTCATGAGGGGAGATTTCTTGTTTTTGTCTATGTCACAATTCGGTATTTTCTCTCTGGTGAAAACAGATTTAAAGTGATTGTTCATGACTTCGGCCATCTCTAAATCTTCTGTGTATTCTATGTTTCCTTGGCATAGTTTCACCAATTCCTGTTTGTTTTTAAGTTTACCATTCACATACCGATAGAATAGTTTGGGTTGCTCTTTGCATTTGTCTATAATATCCTTCTCATGGTTCCTTTTCTCCTCTCTTCTCACATTAACATACTCATTTCTATAGTTAACATAAATTTGCCATTTGCTTTGTTTTTTGTCTTTTCTCCACTTTTTCCAAGCTTTGTCCCTTCTGTCTTTTGCCTCACTGCATCTTTTGTTGAACCAACATTTAATGTACTCTCTCTCTCGCTTTTGTCTTGGTACATGCCTGTTTACCCCTTCATTGTAGTTTTCCATCAATATATTCCATTTCTCTTCCACTGCTGTTTCTTCCCTGTAAAATATTTCCCAGTTTGCATTCCGGAAGAATGTCTTTAGTTTTGTAAAGTCTGTTTTGTTGTACCTCAGTCTTCCTTTCCTATGCTTTTCGTTCCTCTCTATGTCTATTTCTTCCTTTAGTATAGTTTCGATGAGTACATGGTCACTCTTTCCAATTGGTGTCTCATACTGGACTTTATGCACTATTTCAGGCTTTGTTGTAAATATTAGATCTAGTTTCGATGGCTCTTCATTATTTCTGTACCTTGTGTTTTCACGGACCCATTGGGTCATTGTGTACTCCATGGTCATATCTAGCAGTACATTGCCCCACGAGTCATCTCCTCCTTGCACTGTCATGCTGTCCCAACAAATTTCTTTGCAATTGAAGTCCCCCATAACTACCAGATTACCCTTACCCATTAGTATCTCATTGAGTGATTTTCTTGTGTCATCTAGCATTTTTGTATGTTCAATTTCTTTCCAAGCGCTTGTTTTTGGAGGCACATAAGTCACCACAAACTTTCTACTTTTCATATTCTTGCCTTCGACTTTTATCATGATCAATTCAGCATTACCTTTGCCCTCTGCAATTTTTGTCACCTTTAGGTCTTTCTTGGCCAAGAACATGATTCCCCCTCCCTGTTTCTTGTCCCTGTTTTTTATCCAGTAGTTGTATAAACCTTGTCCGATAACAGTGGATGGTATTTCACCTCTTAGTTTAGTCTCTACAATTCCCATTATGTCTGGTTTTGCTTCTAACAGATAATCATTGAGTTCGTTCAGTCCCGAAATTAGTCCGTCAATGTTGGTATAGGCCACTTTTAATTTTCTTCCTTCTCCCTGGTTTCTTCTTCCCTTGTTTTGTTCGTTTTGAAGCGCCATTGTCTTAATCTCAAGTCTATTACTCTCCACTGGAATTCTTTGCATTCTGTCTCCGATCTTTTCAAGTTTTTTTCCTTTGCTTCTTCTCTTAGCGCCCTTTCTTTTTCTAATTCCTCAGTACTCATTTCTCTTTTTATCCATATCTTATTGTATTTTTCACTCTTTGCCAAGTTACCTACTTTTTCAAATATGTCTTCTACTACCACTTGTGACCTTAGTTTTATCTTTAGAGGTCGATTCCTATCCTTAGTATAGCGACCAATTCTGTAAGTCTCTTCTAAGTCTGTGCCTGAATCACTATCTCCCCCCTGAATTTCATTAAGGATTTCTACTGCTGTCTCTTTTTCTTCTTTTTCTCTCATGTACCTCGCCAATCCTTGTTTTTCTTTAAGCCCATAAACCACAATACATTTCTTCCTATCTACTGTGTCCCTGACCCAATTTGCTTTTTCGTTAATCACTTGAATGATTGTGTCTTTTGCATTATCTTGCATTTGCTGCTTGACTATTTCTTTGAAAGCAATTTCTTTATTTTCAATATTTTCTTTCCACTTCTTAATTTCCTGGATACTGTCCCCACCTAAGTTTTCTTCGATCTTTTGTGTCAATTCTTGTAATTTGTTGTTCACTTCCTGCTTTAGATTTTCGCTATTATTATCATTAGTTTTCTTCTTTTCATTATCATTCTTCAGTTCATTTATGTCTCTTTTCATTTCTTTAATTTCGTTTGTAAGATCCAAGTTAGCTTTTTTCAGGTCAGAAATTTCATGGTTAGTCTTAGATAAACAATCAATTAAACCAATGACCTCTTTTCTTAAGTCCATGATTTCATTTTCCCACCGAGTCCTATTTTTGCTCATCTCTCTCTCTATCTCTAATAATCTACTTAAGTTCTTTCTTTCGTACTTACCAAACCCTAAGAAATCATTGTCATAACACGTGTTTTGTTTATTGTTTACATCGCGGTTCAGTGGATTGCCGCCAGATGGCTCTGATTCGCAACTGGCTTTCGAGTCGTTTTCATTCATTTTTGCTAATTTCGAGTTAACACAATTAACTAGCACTGCATAGATACCATTTCGGGCACTCACGTTCACTCCCCACCCCTACAGTACAAACCAGGTTTTCCTTTTTCGTCGTAAATCCTCTTCTTCTTGGTCGCGCGACGACAGCGACGACGAGCGGTGTTGCTTCGATGAGCGTGTGTATGTGTGTGTGTGTGTGCGTGTGTGTGAATGTGTGTGTGTGTGTGTGTGTGTGTGTGTGTGTGTGTGTGTGTGTGTGTGTGTGTGTGTGTGTGTGCGTGTGTGTGTGTGTGTGTGTGCGTGCATGCGTGTGTGTGTGTGTGTGTTGTGTGTGTGTGTGTGTGTGTGTGTGTGTGTGTGTGTGTGTGTGTGTGTGTGTGTGTGTGTGTGTGTGTGTGTGTGTGTGTGTGTGTGTGTGTGTGTGTGTGTGTGTGTGTGTGTGTGTGTGTGTGTGTGTGTGTACTTACCTAGTTGTATTTTGCGAGAAGGGGAGCTACGCTCGTGATGCCTGCTTTTGTATGTCGCAGTGTCTAGTTTGCTCTTAAACTCATGAATGGTCTTTGCGCACACTATTTTTTGTCCAGTTTGTTCCAAGTGTCCACCACTCTATGTGGAAAACTGCTTTTCTTCAGATCTCTTCTGTAGCTATGTATTTTTTTTTCCATGTCCTCTTGTGTTTCTCTTGTCCCAGTTTAACAAGTCCTCTCTATCGAGTATTTCTGTGCCCTTCATGGTGCTGTAGATGGTCAGAAAGTCACCTCTCTCTCTTCTTTGCTCCAGAGTCGGTAACTCCAGTTTAGCCAGCCTCTCCTCATATGGCAAGTTTACAAGTGGAGGTGCCATTTTTGTGGCTGCTCTCTGGATTCTTTTAATTTTCTTTATATTCTTTTTGGTACTGGTGACCACAATGTCGCCGCATATTCTTTGTCTAGGCCTTATCAGTATGACCAATATTTTTTTAATAATTTCTTCGTCCAAATATGTAAATGCCACTTTTATTGATCTTAGGAAGTTGTAGGATTCTCCGACAATTTTGTTATCTATTTATTATAAGACAAGTCGTTTGAGATAATTACCCCCAGATCTTTTTCGGATCTCTCCTTCTTTACCTCCTTGGTTCCAATTTTATATTGTCCTGATATTGCATTTTTGCTTTTTCCAAACTCCATTATGCTACACTTGTTAATACTGAAGTCCACTTCCCATTTCTGACTCCAGTTCTATACCTTATTCAGGTCTTCCTATAGTGATTCGCAATCCTTTTCAGTTTTTACTTTCCTTAACAGTTTGGCGTCGTCTGCAAAGAAGCTCATGTAACATTTCACATCGTCATCCATGTAATTCACATAAATAGCAAATATTATTGGAACCAATACAGATCCTTGCGGTACTCCACTGATCACTTCTTTCCAACCTGAATATTTTTCTCTGAGCACTACTCTCATCTTTCTACCAATCAGGAAGTCCTCCATCCATTTTAGTAGGTTCCCTTGTATCCCTCCTGTATGTTCCAGTTTTTTTTTTTTTTTTATAATTTTGTGTGATATTTTGTCAAAAGCTTTTTGTAAGTCCAGGAAGGCGCAATCAGCTCATCCATTCCTTTCTTGCACTATGTCTATTAATCTTGAATGGAAACATATTAAGTTTGTGATACATGATCTTCCTTCTCTGAACCCAAATTGTCTTGGGTTTATTATATTATTGTCTTCCAGGTGTGTGTATGTGTGTGTGTGTGTGTGTGTGTGTGTGTGTGTGTGTGTGTGTGTGTGTGTGTGTGTGTGTGTGTGTGTGTGTGTGTGTGTGTGTGTGTGTGTGTGTGTGTGTGTGTGATTCACCTTTTTCACCTTGGTCTTTGGATCACGTGTTGGACTCGTGATCGACAGCTTTTTCCCTCGCGGAAGAGAGCTCAGAGCTCGTATGACCGATCTATGGGTAATACTATGACCTTACACGCATACACATCCCCAACTCCCCGCCCACGAGAGTTGGAGTAACGACTCCATGCGCAGCGATACTGAAATAATTTCAGCCCTGGGCAGGATTCGAACCAGGCACCGCCGGCACCGCCTTACTGACAGTTTGATCTTGATTGTTCTTCGCTAGTGAAGCTTAGAACATAAGAATGGACGAGACTGAAGAGTGTATAAGGCCTACACTATGCAAGTCCATGTCCATTACCACCTGCCATCCCATCCATAAAATTATCTCATCTCTTAAAACAGCCAATTGTTTCAGCGTTCACTACATGGTTACTAAGTCTATTCCATTCGTTAACCACTTTGTTGGTAGACCAATCCTTGCTTATTTCCTCCTTAAATCTAAAATTGTCCAATTTAAAATCTACTACTACGAGTCCTACCCTGATGCTTTAATATGATGACCTTGTCTGTATCACCCTTGATTGAAGTCCTTGATCCATTTGAATACCTCTCCATGAAGTTATCTAATCTTCTTTTAAAACAATAGTTTCAGCCCTCAATACATGGTTACTAAGTCTATTCCATTAGTTAACCACTCTCTTAGTACACCAGTTCTTGCCTATTTCCTTCTTAAACCTTATCTCCGTAGAAATGTCCCAAAAGTTCCCATTTCCTCCGACAAAGCCTTTGGCTCTACTTCCGGCACTGACTCCACGTCTCATGACTTTACTACCCGATGTTACACCACTGGCTGAGTGGACGGTGACTCATATAATCAGCAATTCCGTTTTAAGCATATGTTAACCCTCCCTTTTCATCAGAATTTTGTTAGTTTAAATCGTAATTTTAATAAATTTGGTGTTCAAGTTGTCTTTAAAAATAACAACACTGTTGAAATCAGGTATATTAAAAAATCACCTGCTTGTAGTGAAGGCTGTGTTTATAGTATCCCTCGCAAAAAATTTAACTTTAATTATATTGGACAAACAGGCAAGGATTTAGAATTGAGAATAAACCAACATAAATATAACATCAGAATAGGGCAAGTTTCAAGTGGGCTGTTTTTGCATTTAAGGGATTTTAATCACTGCATTGATTGGGATAACACAAAGAAAAATGTCTTAAGTAAGGACATTAAGGAGAGAAATATCATAGAATCATGTTATATTAAAGCTTTATTTGAGAATAACATGAATATGAATATGGGAATGTATAAAATAGATAACTTTATAACATACAAATTTTTTGACAGTAGCCGGCTCAAATGTCCGGCAGTGCTGAGAGAATAAGGTCACAATGGACCTGTCCTGATTCTCCCGTAGTGTGCTTCTTTTGTATATTTACTGTCACTGTTTCCTTACTCTGTACCTTTGAAAATGTTTTAAATAGACGAAAACGTTCGGTCACCTTTCATTTTATTTTCCAAGCGGTTTTATTACACATATATGAGGATGTGGGTAGAAGAGTCAGCGCAGATGTGTTGGAACACTTTATTGTTATAACGTTTAAACCAATAAAGTCATCTTCAGAAAACCAACATAAAGAGGCGTGAATACAAGTCATACATATTCTGTCCGGGGTCTTCGGGGAGGTAACCCGGGGGAGGTGGGGGAACTTGGGGGAAAGGTAACCTCGCCAAGCGGGTCTGTTCACTGGGTGAGCAATTTTACTGTTTTTTTGTTTTGTTTTTTTATCAATTAATAGAATGCATCTTACTTTCCTCAAGCACATAAAGCCTTCTCTGTCGCTGGTGTTTTTGGAGGTGTTGATGTAGGAAGCTTCAGCTGTCTTTCTTGCGTTTTTATCTAGTCCTTTCTAACGAACTTCAACTTTGTTTCAGTTGAGCAGGGAGTTGGATGTGCGGTATGCCTTTAGATCATTCTTGTGTTCACTTACACACTTTTTAATGCCTCTGCCTGCCTCACCATAGTATGCAGTAGCACACCCATTATGTGGTATGCAGCAAATATCGATGCGACCATTTTCATGGCGTAAACTGCTTTATTGCTTTTTAACTATTTGGCCAATCTTAGTAGAAGAGGCCTTTGTTACAAAACAGATTACGCCTCACCAGATTGTGAATTACCCCATCCTCCATTTGGGTAGTGGGAAGGCGGTCTTTTCATGATCTGAATAAAATTGACTAGCGGCAGTAAGAACAAATATGTAGGGCAGCACCATTTTCAGGGTGGCTAATTTATTCTGAGAGACGGTAGACGGGTCGACCTTTCGCCCGGAGAGGCTTCCTCCGAGAAGGAAGGGAGGAGCCTTCCAGGAACAAGTTACTGATGGCATCCTTCCAAAGAGAGGTCTGCCAACCACCACCCACCGCACACCCGACAACCAAGGAAGGACGTGTTAGACTCCGCCCAAGACGTCTCTTCGTTCTCATCAAGGTTCTCCCCACATCCCGAAGTTAACTGTTTTCTATTTCTGGTACGGACGGACTCCCAAAATCATGGCAAGTGAGGTGGCTCCTGCACTAAAAAAAAAAAAAAAAAAAAAGAAATCTGTTCTTCACGGCTCAGGCAGACATCCTAAATCAATGTCAGGCGAAAAACTCTCACGGATATTGAAAGGTTAGACCTAGAAAAACTAGCCATGAACTAAGGAAACAACTGTGCTGACACGGAACAGAAAAATGTGAAGGACTTCGGAAGGAGTGCTGAGATTTCTGAGGCCAATAGTAAAGGTGAAAACGGAGAAGACGAAAGAGTACATTCTAGACTATGAGAAGTCACAGTGGGCCTGCAAGGCCTAGTCCACACCAGGAAATTTGTTCACAGACAGTGCTAGCATACTGTAAATCGTTTCCAAGCATTCTGGGAACTATGTTGTTTATTATATCCAAGATTGACGAAATATCAGTGATGACGACAATCGACAATAGAAATACTGATAATTTTATATTCTCAAAATTCATTGACTGTACAGTATGTGGGCCACCAACAACCGTCTGCAAGCACTGTTTGCCAACATAATTGTCTGGTGTGGACTCAATTTTAGTAACCGTCAAGTAACGGTTACCAATAATGGAAATAATGATACTATAACACTATCAGTAATTGTTCACAATGTGAGGGGTACAGCGTGTTCACTAAAGCATAACCCACACTAAGAAACTTCGTTGCTTTCTGGGATGGATTAAGATTATGGAGCGTATCGAACGTGTTGTACCTGTTCACCCTTCAGCGTTAATATGCGACGCTCTTGTTTATCCTGACTTTCACCAAACGAGGTTATCCCAGTGTGAGTAATGAACATAAACGTCAAAGGGTTGATCATATGAGGGCTCACTCTTCCTCCTCCTCCTCCTCCTCTTCTTCTTCTTCTTCCTCCTCCTCGTCCTCCTCCTCCTGCTCCAGCGTGTCTTCCTGTTTGTAGCACTTCACCGCACGAACGCAGTTCCTCGTTCCCCCGGTCTCTCTCCCTAGCTGGATAAAATATGACCCTATACTCGGAACCATATGAACTCCAACCAATGAAAGTAATTAATTATATGTTTTACCGTATAAATTTCGTGTATGACTAAGCTAGGGTCAATATTTTCAGACACGATTTCCCTCGAAGTCATTGACTCCAATAGTGAATTTCTTGCATTCTTCACCAAGAAAGTTTGACGTGGCACTTCCTTCTAAATCAGCCCTTTGTTACGGATGGACTGGTTATGTGAAGAGACGTTACTTGTAACGGATAAGTGCTTAAGAAAACAGCTCACTTCTAGAAGTCACTGTAGGACTGAATTATCTGGTCAGGGCCTAGATAATTCGTAAGACTAGAAGTAAAAGTAACAAAGAAGATTCCAGGAAAGGAATATTAAACTAGCGGTAACACTAGTAAACGAAATTATTAATAACATGAAAGTATATCTACAGGCAATAATAAACACAAAAGAGAATGGGCAGTCGGGTCAATGGGACCGTTACATGAATACAAGAATATGGAAAGTATCGTCCAAATACGAAGCACAAGACACGTATACAATATGGTACTAAGTACAAAGAGGTCAGGAACATATGTATCAAAAGAAGTACTAAGTACAAATACAAGTATAATGCAATGTTTGTGTGTGAGGCAAAAGGGGTAATCACTTCACACGAATCGTCTCCTGAGTCCAACCTGCGAGAGGTCTTATCAACAGAGCAAATTGCGAGAAATGACGTGTAAGTGATTTCCACAGCTTACATACCATTGGACCGGAAGTGGGATACTTCCGGTGAAGGGTGCGGGCGAGCGCAGAGGAGGGGGGGAGAACAATATGTCACACGTCAACTTGGATAGTTTTAAGACTCTCGGCTCGCTTGAACAATCTACTTATTGAGTAACTGTCAAATCTGTGCGCTCTGAACTACCTACTTAGGGACAAACAGCGAGGGCTGAACTATTTCGGATTACTGCGCTTGTCTATTTGTTCTACTTACATCAAGAGTGCGAACATGATTTTCGCACGTAGGCAAGATTACATACATTGGACGTGCGTTACTACTTACATTGTAACAATACATACATAGACAAGAAATATGAACATATTTATATGTGATACAAAAAGCACACAATTCTATGACATAATAATTACATATATGACGTAATATCTAATATTACGTTACACCTTGTAAGTACCTCCCTGTGGACGTGTTAGAATTGGTGATAGTCTTTATTCCAAAAAAGAGTGGGTCATTTTCAATGTCTGTTATCTCTGTCCGCATTTCACGGAAGAATTTATGCTGGCTGTATTTTATCACAAAGTCGGGGAATATCGTGTAACTTGACTCGGCGTAACGTTCTAGGTTTGAAGTTGTTCTTCTTACCCCCTAAAAGCTGTTTTAGGCCCCAGTTATAAACTTGACACAGAACCGTCATATTATGTGAACGGTACACCAAAGTGCTCGGCTCAGTGCAGTACTACTCTATGACCATTCGTTCGCGCTAAACGCATCCCCCACCCCCACATCACCATTTACTATGTGTATGTGTGTTTGCGTATAGGTATGTGTTTATGTGTACGTTTGTGTGGGACTTGTTTGTGTGTGGGGTATTTTACGGGAAGGGGAGCTATGCTCGTGGGGTCCCATCTTCACATCTCATTTTATCTAAACTGTTTTTAAATTCATGAATTGTTTTTGCACGCACCACTTTTTCGTCCAACTTGTTCCAGATGTCTACTACTCTGTGGGGAAAGCTGTTCTTTTTCAGGTCCCTTCTATAACTGTCTTTCTTGATTTTCTTTCCGTGTCCTCTTGTATTTCTACTATCCCATTTTATTAGATCCTCTCTATCAATAGTTTCTATGCCTTTCATGATTCTATAAATAGGTATCAAGTCTCCTCTCTCTCTTCTTTTTTTCTAATGTCTGTAGTTCAAGTTTTGTCAGTCTCTCTTCATATGATAGTTCTGAGAGTGTTCATGCTAGTTTTGTAATTGCTCTTTCTATTCTTTCAAGTTTTGTTATACATTTTTTTTTTTTTTTTTTTTTTTTTTTGGTGACCACATCGTAGCTGCATATTCCAATCTTGGTTTTATCAAGGTAACTAGTATTTTCTTCACCATTTCTTCGTCCAGGTATGCAAAAGCCACTTTGGTTGTTCTTATTAAATTATAAGTTTCTCCAAAATTTTTGTTTATATGCTTCTCAGGGGACATATTATTCATAATAATGACTCCCAGGTCCTTCTTATTTCCTACTTTTTCTAATTTTATTTCTTCTTCTCCCAATTTATATGATCCCACTATTCTTTTTTTGCTTCTTCCAAATTCCATTATACTACACTTCTTGATATTGAATTCCATCTCCCACTTCCTACTCCATTCCTATACTTTATTGAGATCACTCTGTAGCGACTCACAATCTTCTTCAGTGTTCACTTTTTCAACAATTTTGCATCATCCGCAAAGAAGCTCATATAACTTTCAATTCCTTTAACCATATCATTAGTATATATAGCAAACATTATTGGGGCCAAAAATGTTCCTTGTGGAACACCACTTATCACTTTATCCCAATTAGAGTGTTTGTCTCTTATCACCACTCTCATTTTTCTTTCATGCAAGAAGTCTTCAATCCACTTCAGTAGTTTGTCCTGTATTCCTCTTGCAGTTTCTTTTCTAATTTCTTAAGCAACTTCTTATGTGGCACCTTATCAAAAGCTTTTTTCAGGACTAGAAATGCACATTCAGCCTATCCATCTCTTTCTTGTATTACATCTATTAGCCTTGAATAGAAACACGTTAAGTTTGTGACGCATGATCGTCCTTGTCTAAATCCAAATTGTCTTGGATTTAGTACGTTGTTTTTTCCAAATACTTTACCCATCTAGTTTCGATCATTCTTTCAAAGATTTTAGCTATCGTACTTGTAAGAGAGACCAGTCTATAGTTAGTAGGGTCTTCTTTGTTTCCCCTTTTATATATAGGTACTATATTTGCTCTTTTCCAATCTTCTGGAACTTTTCCCTCTTTCAATGTATTTTGTCTGTTAGTTCATTCCTGCATTCTTTCAAAATCCAGTTTGCCATTTCATCCGGTCCATGGGATTTTCTGACATCGAGATTATTCAAGTGTTTCATTATTTCATTCCTTGATACTTCTATCTCTTTCATAAGGGGAACTCTCTCCTCCTATTCCATAACTCTAGGTTGTATGTTCTCCCTTGTAAACACCGATTTAAAATGTTTATTCATAGTTTCTGCCATTTGTATTTCCTCTATGTATTCGACTCCTCCTTGTCGTAGTTCCTCTAATTTTTGTTTGCTTTTCAGTTTGTTGTTTACAAATCTGTAAAATAATTTTGGTTGGTCTTTACATTTTTCTATGACATCTTTTTCGTATTTTATCTTTTCTTCTCTGCGCACTTGTACATATTCATTTCTGTAATTAGTATATATTTTCCATTTTTCAGGTTTTTTGTCTTTTTCCATTTTATACAAGCTTCATCCCTTTTGTCTTTTAACTCCCTACATCTTTTGTTGTACCAGCACTTTACATATCCTTTTTCTTGCTTTTGTCTTGGCAAATACTTTTCCACTCCTGTTTTATATTTTTTTGTCAAAATACTCCATTTCTCTTCTACTGTTGTATCCTCCTTGTGTATTCTTCCCAACCAGCTTTTTGAAAGAATTCTTTCATTTTGTCAAAGTTTGTTTTTTCATACATCAATCTTCCTTTTCTATATTGTTCGTTTTTTTTCGTGTATTTTTCCTCGTTTAGTTCCAGTTCAACTACTATGTGGTCATTTCTACTTATTGGTGTTTTATATTCGATCTTGTCCACTATTTCGGGTTCTGATATGATTATTAGGTCCAGTCTCGATGGTTCTTCCTCATTTCTATACCTAGTATTCTCTTGTATCCATTGTGTCATTGTATGTTCAATAATCATATCAAGTAATACATTTCCCCATAGGTCATCTCCACCCTTCACTGTCATCTCTTCCCAGCAGATTTCTTTACAGTTAAAGTCACTCATTATAATAATTCGTCCTCCATCTTCCATTATCTTACTAAGTGATATCCTTGTGTCTTCTAACATATTTTTGTGTTCTATCTCTTCCCACGAAGCCATTTTAGGAGGCACATAATTTACAACAAACTTCCTGCTCTTCCTATCCTTGTCCTCTACTTCCATCGTAATCATCTCTACTCTATTCTTTCCATATGTAATATTCCTCACATTTATATATTTCTTAGTCAGGAACATAACTCCACCCCCTTGTTTTACCTCTATGTTTTTAATCTATGCACCATATCCTACACTGTTGGGTGGTAGTGGACCTTTCAATTTTGTCTCTACAATTCCCATTATGTCCGGTTCTTTTTCCTTCAGTTCGTTCAAGCCTGTTATTAAGCCATCGATATTTGTGTAAGACACTTTTAATTTTCTGCTACTTCCATCGTGTTTTCTGTTTTCCTTTCGTTTTTCTCTGCTATGAACCATTTCCTCACTTTCATATTTACTACTCTCCAATAGAATTTCTCTTTTTCTGTCTCTATTGTTTTCTCGTTCTTTTTTCTTAGCTTTCAGTCTTTTTGCTTTCTCATCCTCTCTTTCCTCTTTATTTATTTCTCTTTTTATCCATACCTTTTTATGTTGCTCACTGTCTGCTAGTTTCCCTGTTTTTGCTAAGATATTCTCTGCTGTCGTTTGTGACCTGAATTTAACCTTAATTGGTCTGGTCTTATCAGTATTGTATTTACCGAGACTATACATTTCTTCTGTTTGTTTCCCTATTTCTGGTTCATCTTCTTGAACTACTTCCAATATACTATTTACTTTTTCCTTTTTCCCCCTTTATTCTTGTAGTCCTATTTAGATTACACTTCTCTTCCATCCCTAATATAATCATACATTTCTTTTTATCTGCTAAGTCTCTTACTATATTCTCCTTCTGTCTCATCACTTTAATAACTGTGCCTTCAGTTTGTTCCTTCATCTATTGTTTCATTATATCTCTAAATTAAATTTTGTTATTCTCCTGAAACTTTTTTCCAACCACTTACTTCTTTTGTTATGGACTCTTTATTTTCTTTATTATTCCTCTTTAATTCCTCATTCTCTTCCTTTACTTCTCTTAACTGTCTTTTTAATTCTCCTACTTCTTTTAGTTAGATTTTTATTCTCTTTTCTTAGTTCTTCCAGTTTATCAACTTTCTCTGCAGCTAGAGTTAATCGGTCAAACATAATCTTCCATTCATCGTTCATTTTTTTTTTTCTCCACTAGATTTACTAGTCGGGGGAGGTTGTCCCCTCCTCCCTCTTTAAATCCATAAAAGCAGTTATCATCTCTTTCCATTGAGCTGCTATTATCTATATTTCTCCTCTTTACACCTCTGCTTCCTTGTTGTTTGTTTGTATATCCCGCCCCCCATTTGTTTACGCCTTTCCTAAGATTCTGGGCCCATTCGTCCCCTTCCTCATTTCCTTCCATTTTCCTCAGTAAACCCTCCCCTTCTCCTTTTCTTCACCTTCCCACTACACCACGAGCTTTCCCCTTCCCTATAAATACAACACAGGTACTTCCTTGTCGATGTGATCCTCGAAATTCTTGGACAACTCTGGAGCCCGAACTTCGCTGCCACTCCGACCGACGTGTGTGTGTGTGTGTGTGTGTGTGTGTGTGTGTGTGTGTGTGTGTGTGTGTGTGTGTGTGTGTGTGTGTGTGTGTGTAATAATAATAATAATAATAATAATAATAATAATAATAATAATAATAATAATAATAATAATAATAATAATAATAATAATAATAATAATAATAATAATAATAATAATAATAATATGTTTCCAACACATCATCACAGCTTTACCAGGGTTATCATTTGAGAAGATCAAAGTAATAATAATAATAATAATGATAATAATAATAATAATTTACGGTTTATTGGGTATAGCAGCATTTCTGCTGAAAATATACATCCTACAAGAAAATAACATTATAATACTATGGCAGTGGGAAGACGTTGTTCCAAGCATTCAAAAACTAGACAAATAAAACAGCAGGCTTAATAATAGGTACAACAATGTTAATACTAGTTGTTGATTAAGTCCACAAATGTCAGTATGGGGCTCTTCTTATACCGGTCAGTACGTGCTCTGATCGGCTTGATGGAATTATGGTGCCTCACCTGGCACCGTGGACGAGGTACCTGAGGAGGTAGTAGGTTCCGGTGCCGAGGATGCTTGACCAGGGTGACCGCAAATGACCTCAAACTCTAAAGATAGCGGTCAGCAAGGATGGGTAGTCCCAGTGTGGTGAGAGTGTGCTGGTAGGTAGTGTAATATTTGCCAAGGATTGTGCGACAGGCTCTCTTCTGCACTTTCTCTAGCTGACGCTGCTGCGTCATAGTGAGGGAGGATATCCAAGAGGGGGATGCGTACATCAACTTGGGCAAAATGAAGGAAGTGTAGATGGTCGTGAGATCTTCAGCCTGTGCCCCTAATGAACTCAGTCGACGCAGCATATACAGCTTGTAGGAGGCTGCCCTGATGGTGTTGGCGGTGTTCTCCTTCCAGGTCAATTTGCTGTCGATGGTAATCCCTAGCAGCTTAGTAGAGTGGACCACTTGCAGGGGGAGGCCATCAATTGTCAGCAGGGGAGGGGGGATAACGTGGTTGGAGGTGTGGAAATGCATTACCACAGTCTTCTTGTGGTTAATGGAGACTTCGTTGTGCACTGTCCATGTGTGTAGTTTCTCCAGTGTGTCCTGCAGTGGGTCGTAATTCAGGTCAGTGTTGGACACAGGGATCCCCACCGTGCAGTCATCAACACATTTCCACCTGTGCGGTGTATCTGCCAGGGCATCGTTGATGAGTATCAGGAAATACAGTGGCCCCATTCTTGTTCCCTGAGGTACCCCACAGGAGAGATGCTGGACTGCAGAGACGTGTCCCTGATATCTGACAGCTTGACAGCGGTCCGTCAGGAAGTCAGACAGCCAACCCACCAAGAACGTGGGGAGGCCTAGGCGGATGGCTTTGGTGATGATAGTGGTATGATCTACAAGATCGAAGGCTTTCTTGAAATCAATTAACACTACTGCAAGTGAAGTCTTGCGCTGCTCGAGATTTTTATAGATAAAGTCAAGGAAGCTGATAAGATAGTAAGTGGTGGAGGATGTGTTCACGTTACCAAACTGCTGGGTATCAATGAATTTGCTTACTTTGGAGTATGCCCACTCGAAGACAAAATCCTCACAAATAAGACAAGGGATGGGAGTGATAGTAATGTGTGTGTGTGTGTGTGTGTGTGTGTGTGTGTGTGTGTGTGTGTGTGTGTGTGTGTGTGTGTGTGTGTGTGTGTGTGTGTGTGTGTGTGTGCGTGTGTGTGTGTGTGTGTTTGGATCGTGTGCTGGACCCGTGAACGACAGCTATTTCACTCCCGGAAGAAAGCTCAGAGCTCGTATGACCGATCTACGGGTAATGCTGTGACCTTGCATGCACAAACACCCCTAACTCCCCGCCCACGAGAGTTGGAGTAACGACTCGAAGCGCAGTGATACTGAAATTATTTCAGCCCTGGGCAGGATTCGAACCGCCATAGTGACAGTCGGAGACTCTACCAACCGCGCCACCGAGTGTGTGTTCACCTTGGTCTTTGGATCACGTGTTGGACTCGTGTGTGTGTGTGTGTGTGTGTGTGTGTGTGTGTGTGTGTGTGTGTGTGTGTGTGTGTGTGTGTGTGTGTGTGTGTGTGTGTGTGTGTGTGTGTGTGTGTGTGTGTGTGTGTGTGTGTGTGTAAATAGTTATATCTACCTAGTTATATCTTACGGAAAAGGGAGCTACGGTCGTGGTGTCCTGTCTCTGTATCTCGCCATATCTGATTTGCTCTTAAATTCTTGTATTGCTTTTGTACACACTATTGTTTCGTCTAATATGTTCCATACATCCACCACTTTGAGGGGAAAACTGTTTTTTCAGGTCTCTTCTATAATTGTCCTTTTTGAGTTTCCTTCCATGCCCTCTTGTGTTTTTTTATCACAATTTAGTAAGTCATCTCTATCAAGGATTTCCACACCTCTCATAATTCTGTGTGTGTATGTGTGTGTGTGTGTGTGTGTGTGTGTGTGTGTGTGTGTGTGTGTGTGTGTGTGTGTGTGTGTGTGTGTGTGTGTGTGTGTGTGTGTGTGTGTGTGTGTGTGTGAGTGTGTGTGTGTATTTGCGTGTGTGTACGCATACGTGTGTGTGTGTGATTCACCATGGTTCACCATGTTCTTGGATCACGTGCTGGTCTGGTGTTCGACTCGTGATCGACAGCTATTTCCCTTCCGGAAGAGTGCTCAGAGCTCATATATGACCGATCTATGGGTAATGCCGTAACCGTACACGCACACACACACCCAACTCCCCGCCCACGAGAGTCGGAGTAACGACCTGCAGCGCAGCGATACTGAAATAATTTCAGCCCTGGACGGGATTCGAACCAGAACCGCCGTAGTGGCAGCCGGGAACTCTACCACTGCGCCACGAGTCGTGTGTGTACGAATACGTGTGTGTGTATTCACCCAAAGGTTACAGAACTAAAGCATGCATTTAGAATTTCCCTATTCTAATGCTGAATGAATGCCGGTGACTTTTAACTAATATTTTTGTTACTTTTTATCTTCACAGGACACAAACTTAGAAAACGGAGTTGTAACGTGAGTAGATCCCAGCCCTTTACATCTAAGTTAATCACATGAACCAAAGCAAGAAGTAAATGAATAAATAAAATAAATAAAGAGATCGTGGGGGAGTTATAGAATGAGAAAAGTTATCACAAAATTAAGGAATCGCTTCACGCAAGCATCTTCCTTCCAAGATGCTTTTGCTGGACATACACCGCTTCCGGCATCGGAGTGGAAATGACTCCTGTTGGTTTGAGCGGTCGGATCCCCAAACTGAAGATGGTCTTTATTCAATGAAGATCCCTTCCAGCTTCTATTCCAGCACATTATTCTTGATAACTCCTCATGTCTTAAATTCTTCCATGGCGGAGCTTCTAAAAATGTTCAATCTTTACAGTATCTACTTCGTGCAAAGTAAATGTCCCAATGCATCCGTAAATTGAAATGCAAAACTACAATAGGAAAAAAAAAATGTAGAATGGTGATCTCTGTATATTACGACCACGGACCGTGATCCTCATAACAAAGAAGAGGATCACAGACCTCCTTATTGATCATGTGGTCTCCTCTCGGGGTACTTATCAACTAATGGCGAGCGCTACTCAGGCAGACTATGTGGTCGAGTAATCGAAGGTGGTAAGGAATGAATATCTCAATCCGTTCTATCTTTATTGTTGGATCTTGAGGCTATCGACCCATAAGGGGTTATTAAGCCTGGTGTGGACCTGCGATCCTGTTTAATTTCTACAACAGTCCTATTATGCGCAAATAAAACTCTATTTTGTCATGTTGAGTCTGCAGTGATGTATAAGCGTCTGGTGCTGTGTATTGTATTGCGTGCAGTGTATATGTATGTGTACTGATGAAAAGTAACCTTGAATTTTGACGGAGAATGTTCGCTCTATTTAATCGTTTTGAATAAAAATAGGGAGATTCCATCTAAGGCCAAGTGCATAGAGTTTTTTGAGGATACCATGTCACTATGCCATGTCGTAGGCTCTTTCTAAATCTAAGGAGCAAGCTACAAGGAAATCTTTCTTGTCGAAACTTGAAAGGACGTCATGCTCTAAGTTTACCAAATGGTCGAGACTACTTCGGTTCTTCCTGAAACCATATTTGGCAGGAACTATTAAATCTTGAGATTCGAGGATGAATTTTAATCTGTTATTGACCATACGTTCTAATACTTTGCATAAGCAGTTGGTAAGCGTTGTAGGGCGATAAGAGGAAGGACTCTTTGGGTCTTTTCCTTTTTTGAGAATAGGTATGACGTGGGCATGTCTCCATGTTTCTGGGAAGTCATGAGTAATCCAAGTTTCGTTGTACTGCTCCAGTAATTTGTTGAGCGAGATTGAATTTAGATGTTGCAGCATCTCATACCTAATCTCATCTGGACCAACAGAGTCCCTCTACACGAGCCTAAAGCCTATACAAGCTCGTGTAGTTGGAAGAGAGTATTGTATTCGTGGTGTTTATACTCTAGGAATGCTGGCGAATAGTTATCTGTATTGTTTGTTTGTGTAAATGTATCTGCTATTATGTTTGTGATGTCGGTGGGCGTATCCATAAATGTGGTTCCTATCGTCAAAATCTTTATGGTAGGTGCATGTTTGCCGTCAATTCTTCGGATGGCTGACCAAATCTGTGTTATAGGGGTGTGCGTATTAATTGTCGAAATAAAATCACGTCAAGACTTTCGCTTGGACTTTTTAATGATTTTACGGGCCTCTACTTGTGCCTTTTTAAAAGTAATCGAGTTGGGTAAAATTGGGTTATTTTAAAAGTTTGATAAGCCCTATTCCCAATTGCAAAGTGATTTTCTGCAGTCTGGTATCCAGCAAGGAACTCTGTGCTTGCGAAATGCCAAGGTCCTTGGTATGTGCTTATGCGCTGAATAGAAAATGGATAATGTTAAATTGACTATTTTGTCATCCATTTTGTCATCTGTAGTGTTGAAGGAAAGGATCGCTGAGCATGGTGTCGTCATGCGTAGTCGATGTTATGTCATCAGATAGCGCAGGAGATGATATGGATAAATCAATGCATGAAAAAATGCTCCTAGCATTGTCTACACGAGTGGGATCGCCAGTGTTTAGGAGGACCAGGTTGTTCATGTAGAAAACTGTCTCCATCTGCTCCCCTCAAGCACATATTTTATCACTTCATCATATGTGATGGTGGGAGTTTAAATTCTACGACTATGAGTTTATGGTGGGTCAGCTGTCTTATAAGGTCATATACCTCCTGAAGCGGAAATGATTGGTCGGGAGGTAAGTATATGGAGCAGATGGAGGCAAGTTTATTCTGTACTTTAGTTTTGACAGCGACTGCCTCCAAGGATAGTGGCAGCTCCGCTTGGGGAAGGGAGTCGCTGACAACAACTGCGACCCCCAACCCCTCCAGGCGCAAACCTGTCCTTCCTATGAGTGGTAAAGTTTTGTAGCTCTAATTGAACATTGGGATTCAGGAATGTTTCCTGAAGACATATAACTGAGGGTTTTATTATAGAGTTGAAAATAGATAGGTCATTTACTTTACTTCTAACACCTTGGCAATTCCACTGGATGATTTTCATTTCTTTATTTATCTATTTATTTTTATTTATTTATTTATTTACTTATTTATTTATTTATTTATTTATTTATTTATTTATTTATTTATTTATTTATTTATTTATTTATTTATTTATTTGTTTATTTATTTGTTTGTTTGTTTATTTATTTATTTACTTATTAATTTGATTTCTTCCTTTCTTGGACTTAGTGGGAAAGATGTTTTTTGCCCCCGAGACACGGTTTGGGCTGAATATCGGACTTATAGTCATTTGCGGGAGCCGGCGTTCTCCATCGGAATATCCTCTCTCACGTGTGTAGGTACACGTAGTGGAAGTTCTGGGATAGACGGGGAAGGAAGGTGTGAATGCATAGTTTGTCTGGTAGGTGGGTAGAGAACTTTGTCCTTATCGGAGTGCTTGCTTACAGTCTGCGTTTCAATGGTTTTGTATGTTTTCTTAACTGCATAAGCATAGGAAGTTGCTCCGGAGAGTCTATTTGGGGTAACTTGTCTTTCCATCAAACGCTTCCGTGCTTCGTAGAGAGATGCCACAAGTTCCTTTCTCGGTGTAAATTTCTTTCTCTATTTTGAAGGTGGGACAATCTCGGAAGGTGGATGCATGCTTGTTAGAGGGGCAGTTGACACATTTAAACACATTTGCAGAGCAGGCATTTGTAGGATGTTCGCCTGCACACTTACTGCACACGGTTTTTTGGCTACGACAAAACTTAGCAAGGTGACCATATCTAGAACACTTATTACAACTCAAAGGGTTGAGGACATATGGTTGTACTGAGACATGGATGTATCCAACATTGATATGGTCAGGGAGGGTTGTAGAGTTGAAAGTGAGGATGATAAGGGACATGTTTACTCGCGTATTCTTTTCCCGGCCCAATCGCGTGATTAATTTGACATCTAGAATCCCTTCGTTTTTCATTTCTTTGAGGATGTCGGACTCCTCCATGGTCATCAAATCTCTGCAGTAGATTACTCTCCTGCAGGAGTTGAGTGACCTATGGAGGGAGGCAACAAGATGGAAGGTATGAAACTTCTTCGCCTTAAGCAAGTCGCATGTAGCTCTCCCATAGTTGGTGGTAACTTAGAGATCTCCGCTTCTAAGTTTCCTAACCTGGTTGATATCCTCGGTTTACGAAGACAGGTATTTCTTAAGAAGAAAGGGATTGAGTTCAGCGAATCGAGTTTGGTCAGAGTGGAGAAAAACATGCCTGGCCTTATCCGGGTCGATATTGGGGTCGTCAGGGGAAGTGTTTCTCCTTTGCAGAGGTGGAGTTGAAGACTCCGTTCTGCACATCTGGGTAGGAGACAAGCCCCCTGGTGCACGAGGAATGTGCTTAGAAGAGCCTAAGGAGACAATACTGTAGGGGTCACAGAGTTCCTTTACGACTGGCGACAGCCGCGTGGGGTGACACGCTAAGCCCAGTGGGGACGAGATCTACAATACTCTAAACTACGACAGATTAATAATAATTTTCACCGGGCCGGACGACCGAGGGGTCTCACGAGCCAGCAAGGACTCGTGGGGATTCCGGAGAGCTACGAAAAGACAGAAAGGTCAAAGAGAGAAAACCCTGTAAAAGGCCCAGAAGATGTGGCAGTGTTAACTGCCAAAAAGGTACCCAACCAATTTTCAGTTGTTTTTTATGAACTAGTCAACTCTAGAGAGTTAGAGAGTAGCCCTAGCAAGTGTGACTGTCCTGTGTGATCTTTATCGTGTAAGTGACAAGCTTATATAGTGCTCCGGGATCACGCAACAATCCGATCGTCCAATCAGCGATCGCCTCGTATCCTGAAAGGCTGCTGTCCCGGTGCGTCCCTAACAATAGTCGCTGAGATTGGTGAGGTGGCTTATTCCGGTAGCCTACCTTAGTCTGCGTGGCAAAGCAGTCGTTTGTGGTAATGACGCCACACACTGAAGGTCAGACTCCACATTCAGCTGATTTAAATTGGCTTGTTGCTTACCACAGTGACATCTACGGAGCACGTCACAGCGCTGAAAAGGTTAACTCCCTCCGTAAATATATATATATATATATATATATATATATATATATATATATATATATATATATATATATATATATATATCAAATCAGCCATCCTGAATCAACTGCTGAACAAAGACCTTCTTCATAGCATTCCATGATTCACACGTCCGCGGCAACCTCTGCCACGACACTTCTGGAAACTTCTCAATCTCGTCTCTCCATCTCCTGTCTGGTCTCCCTCTTCCACGCTTCCCATCTTGTGGCGTCCACTTAGTAACACATTTGCTCCATCGCTCATCAGTCCTTTGCACTAACATACCTGCCAAATTCCACTTCCTCTTTTTTACCGTCTCCACAATATTCTTCACTCTAGTTTGCTCTCCCACCAAACTTGCTTTCTTTCAGTCTCTCAGCGTTATTCCCATCACTGATCTCTCCATTCTCCTCTGTACAGTCCTTAGCTTTGTTTCCATCACCTTCGTCAGTTTCTAAGATTATTGCTGGCAGAACGCATTCATTGAAAACTTTACGTTTTAAACATAAAGATAGAGAGCCTCTCAGGATTTTATTCTACTTACCAAACACTTTCCAACGAATTGTAATACGTCTTTTTATTTCATTATAATGATCTTTCGTCACTTTGACCATCTGGCCTAAATAATTATACTCTTCAACTTCTTCAAGACTCTCACCATCGATTATAATCTCTTCACTTTGAATTTTCGTGTTGAACATTACTTTGGTTTTACTCTTATTCATTTTAAACCTACTTTGAGACTTTCCTTGCTCAGATCACTCAACATATCTTGCAAGTCTTCTGTTCTTTCTGAAATAAGAATAATGTCATCCGCAAATCTTAAGTGTTTTAAATATTCGCCATTAATTTTCAAACCTTTCTCTTTACAACTCAACCTTCTGCAAATCTCTTCCAAACAAGCTGAATATAACTTGGGTGAAATTGTATCGCCTTGCCCTACTCCTTTCTCCATCTTGATCTTTTCTGTATCTTTATGTAGTTGAGTTATAGCGGTACCTTTAACATAATTTCTTTTTCTAAAGCCCTTACGATCTATTCGTTTGTACCCTGCTTGCGTAGCTATTTGTTCTACCGAGTCAAAGTTCTTCTCGTAATCTACAAAAAATAAACAGAGAGGTATATTGTAGTCTGTCGTTTTTTTCGATTAGTTGGTTCATCGCCTACAAATGATCTAGGGTCGAATATCTGCTCCTAAAGCCTACCTGCTCTCTCGGTTGGTTTCCATTTAAAACTTAACTTAGTCTATTTGTAAGGATCTTGGAGAATACTTTATATACATTTGATAGCAAGCTAATCGGTCGATAGTTACTAAGGTCCTTCTGGTCTCTTTTTATTAAGCAAAATCACTATAGTATTGCACCTCGATTCAGGAACGCTTTCTTGATGTAAGCACTGGGTACAACTGTAACTTGTACAACTGAGCTAACTTAATATGAACTTCTTTCCCTGCGTCTTCCAACAGATCTATCGATATACCAACTTCCACATGTGTTTTTCCTCGTTTCATATTTTTAGAGCAAATTCTACTTCTTCCTTTTTAATCTTTGGTACACTACTAACGTCTATACATGAATTTATTGACTCAACTACGGTCTTCGACGAGTAAAGCTCTTGGTGAAATTCTTCTACTCTTTTTACCATTCTGTCTCTCCATTTAAAGATTTCTCCATTTCTATCTTTCAAACATATGATTTGTTGTCTTCCTAAAGCATGTTTACGCTCGATCCCTTTAATATTCTCACATTCCCGAATAGTGTTCGCTATTTCATCCATGTTTCTCCTTCTTTTCTCTGATCTCTGCCTTTTGTTAATAAGCTTGTTTAGTTCTACTCTTTCTATTCCGTCTCTCCTTTTAATCTACATGGTCTTTCTTCTTTTAATTAGGTCATTTTTAGCTTTGGAGTATTTGTTTTCTATAATACTTTTTGTACTTCCTACTTTCTCTGCTGATTCCCTAATGATATTCACTAAACTGAAAATCATATCTTCGCCAGTGTCCTCGTGAGTTCTTAGAGCTTCTATTTCTAAATTCTAACTGAAATTTCTTATTATCCTCCTTAACCTTTGCAAGGCTGATTTCTTTCTCAAAACTCGTTTATTCCTCTCGGCTCTGAAATTTAATTTAGCTGTGCAACCTATCATTCTATGGTCACTACCTATGTTGACTTTATTTATCACTGTAATATTGATAACGCTCTTGCTCTCATCTGCTAACATGAAGTCTACTTTGTTCTTTGCTGTTCCATTTGGACTTCTCCAGGTCCATTTACGACCTACACGCTTTTGGAAGAAAGTGTTCATTATCCTCATGTTGTAGTTCTCTGCAGAATTGACTAGCATCTCGCAACTGTCATTTCTTTCACCTACTCCAAACTTCCCAATGCACGACTCATCTCCCATGTTTTCCCCACTTTAGCATTAAAGTCTCCTATAATTAACATGTACTTACTTTTTTCTTGGTCCATTAACTGACTTAGATCATCATAGGGCTCAATTTTATCATCTGAATTCTGTGAAGTTCGTGCATAATCCTAAACTATTTTTGGAGTGTACCTTTCACATAGCCTAATCACAATCCAAGACCGAATGTATATATACATATATATATATATATATATATATATATATATATATATGTATATATATATATACATATACATATACATACATACATACATATACTGAAGGCTTTTCCCTCTTACAGGGGTGATAACAACAAAACAAAGGCATGAAATTCACTCCCATCCATTCCATCCCCACGTACTCCACTCCCATCCAGCCCCCTCCCTACCTCTTAACTTGGTGCCTCCTAGATGACGGGTCATTCCTGCATCTTGCCTATTGTCCTGGGTCAAAAGAAGTGTCGCAAAACAGAGCACATCCACAGCACAGCAAAGCCGCTTCATTAAACCGGCGACCCCCGCCTCTCCGTCCCCTCGGGCTGCGTTGATTTATTTTTCACAATACTCCTTCACCCCCCATCCTCCACCCTCTCCCTTGCATGCATAATAGCATCATCCATACACAACCCTTCTCCATTTACTCCTATCTTCTGTCTTCTCCCGTCCTTCCTCGACAGGCATTCCCGTCTTTCCTAATGCCACTTTTACCCCATCCATCCATCTCATCCTTAGTCGGCCCCTCATGTTTACTCCTACCTCTGCGTTCCACACCTCTTTTACTAATATTTCTTCGCTCATTCTTTCCATGTGTCCAAACCATCCAATACTCTTTCATCAACCATATCTCCCAATTCCCTTTCCACCTCCGTTCTCCTCCTCACCTGCTCGTTTCTCACTCTATCCAGCCTAGTTACCCCTATCATACTTCTCAGGTACCTCATCTCAAACACATTCAAACTCCTCCTCTCTTCCTCTCTTGTGTTCCATGTTTCTGCCCCATATAGTCCTGTCAGCACAATCACTCTTTCATACAATATCCTCTTATTATCTATTCCTAATTGCCTATTTCTCATTACAATTTTTAATCCCCCAAGGCATTTACTTTCTTCTCTCAATCTACATTATATCTCCACATCCACTCCTCTCTTTTCTGACACATTAGCACCCAAGTATCAAAAACTATCCACTTCCTTCAATTTCTCTCCCTTAATACCCACTTCTAGTCTGCTGTCACTTTCTCCCCTTGTATATCTCATTACCTTACATTTACCCACATTTATCTTATCTTCAACTTCTTTCTTTCGCACACCTTCCCAAACTCTGTCACTAACTTCTTCAACCCCTCTGATACTGCCACAAGCACAATGTCATCAGCAAACAACTGGTGAACACAGACTTGAAGTGTTTGTTCATGACTTCAGCCATTTCTATATATTTTGTGTATTCTATATTTCTTTGGCGTAATTTTACTATTTCCTATTTGTTTTTTAGTTTAACGTTCACATATCTATACCATTTTTATTTTTCTATTATGTCTTTTTCATAGTTTCTTTTTTCCTCCCTGCGTACTTTCATTCCTTAGACTGGTATATATTTGCCACTTTCCAGTTTTTTTTATCTTTTCTCCATCTTTTCCAAGCCTTATCACTTCCATCTTTTGCCTCGCTTAATATACACCTTTTCCTGTTCCTGTCTTGATACATATTTACCCACTCCTTCATTGTAGATATCTTTCAAAATCACTCATTTCTCTTCCATTTGTGTCTCTTTATTGTAGATTTTTCCCAATTCCCTATTCAAAAGAAGTTTCTAAATTTTACAAAGTCCGTTTTGTTATACATCAGTCTTCCTTTTCTGTATTTCTCATTTCTTTCCATATATATTTCCTTTTTTAGTTCAAATTCAGGTAATATGTGGTCACTCTTCTCAATTGGTGCTTTGTATTCAATTCTCTCCAAAACTTCAGTCTCTGATGTAAATATTTGATCTAGTCTTGACGATTCTTCATTATTTCTATATCTGGTATTTCCTCTTCCCATTGTGTCATTGTATATTCTTTAGTCATGTCAAGTGATATATTTCCCCCAAAGGTCCTCTGTACCTTTCACTATCATCTCTTCCCAACATATTTCTTTGCAGTTAAAATCTCCCTTAAGTACTACGTTCCCTCCGTCCTTCAGCATCACATTTAATGAATGTCTTGATTTCTCTAGCATTTTAGAATAATCGCTCTCTTTCCAAGAACCCGTTTTGGGGGGCACATAAGTCACCACACACTTCTACTTTTCATGTCACTATTTTAAACTTTGATCACGATCATTTCCGCGCTGTTTTCTCCCATGTAACCTTCGTCACATTTAAGTATTTCATAGTCAAAACCACGACTCCTCCACCTTGTTTTTCCTATTTTTTATCCATTGATTATATAATCCTTGTCCAACACACTATTTGGTGGTAGTAGACCCCTTAATTTCGTCTCTATTATTACCATTATATCTGTTTTTTTTTCTGACAGCTAATAATTTAGTTAATTTAATCCTAAGATCAAACCGTTTATGTTTGTACAAGTCAGTCTTTTTTCTTCTCTGTCTCGTTCTCTCTTCCATTAGTTTATATATATATATATCTATATATATATATATATATATATATATATTATATATATATATATATTATATATATATAAAATCACACACATATATATATATATATATATATATATATATATATATATACCATATTCTCAGCCTTATGTCTAGTACTCTCCAATAGAGCGCCTTCTTTTCGATCTTGTTTTTTTTCTCGTTTCTTCTTTAGCTTCACTTCTTAGTGTTTTCTCCCTTTCTTTTCCCTCATCGTTCATTTTTTTCCTATAAACTTTTATAGTTTTTACTATTTACCAACCTTCCTGTTTTTGCTAATACATCTTCTGCTACCATTTCCGACATCAATTTTATCTTTAGAGGTCGATTTTTTTCCTGAGTATTGCTCCACTCTATGCACTTCTTATATTTCCTTTTCTATTTCTTGCTCTTCGTCTTGTACTGCTTTCAGAATTTTTCTTACTATTTCTTTGTCTTCTTTTTCTCTCAAGTACCAAATTACGTTATGTTTTTCCTTTATACCATATACTGCTATGCCTTTTTTTTTTCTATTTTATTAGACAATTTTCTTTCTCTTTAATTACTTGCAAGCGCGCGTGTTTGTGTGTATACTATTATTCAAATTTATATATATACATACACACACAGTACACACGCACACACACACACGCGCGCGTGCGCGGTTCAATACGAGCCTAGCTCTCTTCCCGTAAAATACAACTAGGTAGATTAGGTAAATACACACACACCAATATATAAAGGAGGAAAAGAACAACCCAACAAACTATAGACTGGTCGCCCTTATAAGCACAATAGCAAAAATATGTGAAAAAGTTATCAAAAGTAGATACATTAAACATCTGGAAGAAAATAGTACACTGAATCCAAAACAATTTGGCTTTAGACAAGGAAGATCATGTGCTTGATTTGCTTTTACTCGAGGCTAATAGAAATGATGCAAGAAAGGAACGGATGAACTGATTGTGCTTCCCTAGATTTACAAAAAGCATTTGATAAAGTACCACATAAAAAGCTACTAAGAAAAATCGAAATAATAGGTGGTGTACAAGAAAAGATATTGATATGGATGGAAGATTTCTTGAACGGGAGAAAAATGAGGGAGAGACAAAAACTCGACCTGGGAAGAAATGATAAGTAGAGTCCCACAAGGTTCTGTATTGGCTCCGATAATGTTTGTCATATATATAAATGACATGGATGAAGGTGTGGAATGTTATATGAACGTCTTTGGAGATGATGCAAAACTACAAAAGAAAATTGGAAAGTGAACTTCAACATCAAGGAATATAGTATAATGGAATTTGGAAAAAGTAAAAATAGAATATCAGGGCAATATAAAATTGGTACAAAGGAAGTAAAAAAAGTTAGCTCAGAAAAGGACCTAGGAGTAATTATTAGCAAAGTCATGTCACCAGACAAGCATATCAACAAAATAGTCGGAGAAACCTTCAATTTACTAAGATCAATGAAAGTGGTCTTTGACCACTGGTATGAGGAAATGGCAAAGAAAATATTAGTCACACTGATAAGATCAAGATTGGAGTACGCTGCGACACTATGGACATCCAGTACAAAAAAGAATATAAAGAAATTAGAAAGACCTCAAAGAGCAAAGACAAAGATGGCACCAACACTTTTTAAATTGACATACAAAGATTGTCCAAACTGGAACTATCAACCCTGAAACAAAAAAGAGAAAGAGGAGATCTACGGGCCATTTACAGAATTATGAAAGAGATGTCCTCGACAGAGAAGATTTATTAAAGTGGAATAAAAGAAGAGCAAGAGGACATGAAAATAAACTCAAAAAGGATAGTTATAGAAGAGATCTGAGAAAGAATAGTTTCCCACACAGAGTGGTAGATGCCTGGAACAAATTGGAGTAGGCAACAGTGTATGCAAAACCTATACAAGAATTTAAGAACAAAATAGATGCTGAAAGATACAAAGACGGGTCACTTCGAACATAGCTCTCTTCCCGTATAATACAACTAGGTAAATACACACACACACACACACACACACACACACACACACACACACACACACACACACACACACACACACACACACACACACACACACATATATATATATATATATATATATATATATATATATATATGTGTGTGTGTGTGTGTGTGTGTGTGTGTGTGTGTGTGTGTGTGTGTGTGTGTGTGTGTGTGTGTGTGTGTGTGTGTGTGTGTGTGTGTGTGTGTGTGTGTGTGTGTGTGTGTGTGTGTGTGTGTGTATATATATCAAGGACTACTATTACACAGGACGTGCGCATCCAGATCACTGGGTCCGCTAGCGGAGGCCATTGCTTTCTTTGTAACCTAACATTTTATATTGGACAAATATATAAAAACTAGAAACCTGACATTGTATATAGGACAAATATATCAACTATTGACTTATTCAATGCAGTATAAGTTAATATAAACTTTTATAGTGAAATAAGAAACAATTTTTAAGGCACTATTATGCTTTGAAATGCCAATTTTAGCCGAACTTAACAGGTATTATTGTATGAGGTTAGTGGACACCAGGGTTGGCGATTTTATATATATATATATATATATATATATATATATATATATATATATATATATATATATATATATATATGTATTTAAAAAATATAAAAAATCGATTTTTTATTCAAATCAGATTTATTTGATTTAAATATATATATATATATATATATATATGTATATATATATATATATATATATATATATATATATATATAGACGTGGGATTGCTATCTGATATGCGATCTGATTGCTAAAGGACATTTTTAGCATATCAATATAAGGAGCAGTGTTATATAGACTTACCACAACTATACAAGGAACGGTATAAGCCGTTTGTGAGGACGGTATGCTCAGGTTCACTCTATTCCTCCAAGAGTTTTCTTATCTTGGTGACATTTGCTGCATTGTCTGTCACAACACTTCCAATGTGACCACCAAAATCTTGCTCAGCCTTCTTGATCGAATTTTGTACAAGTTGTAGAAGATATTCAGCAGTGTGAGGTTTCCTTGATGTGTCTATTGTGTCAACTAAATAAATCTGACCAATGGATGTTGTTAGAGTGACACATATTATGGGCTCATTATGGATGTTAGACCACCCATCAATTGAAGGACATACAGTTTCATTATTCAGGTCATCTGCACATTTTTTATATTCCTTTTCATACACAAGATCCAAGTACTTATCAGCAATATCTTTTCTGGATGGAGGAATATAACCTGGCCTCAGGTACTGAACCATCTTTTTTTTTTTAAATATAATTTTTTATATTTTTTATTCAAATCAGATTTATTTGATTTAAATATATATATATATATATATATATATATATATATATTTACGTGGGATTGCTATCTGATAAGAAGAACATAAGAAATAAAGGAGACTGCAAAAGACCATAAGGCCTACACTAGGCAGCTCCGTATCCATCACCACCTGTCATCCCCATCCATAAAGTTGTCTAATCGTTTTTTAAAACAACTGATAGTTTCAGCGCTTACTACATGGTTACTAAGTTTATTCCATTCATCGACCACCCTATTAGTAAACCAATTCTTGCCTATTTCCTTCTTAAATCTAAATTTGTCCAGTTTATACCCATTACTGCGAGTCCTGCCCTGTTGTTTTATTATGATGACCTTGTTTGCTTCACCCTTGTTATAGCCTTTGATCCACTTGAACAATTCTATTAGATCACCCCGCACTCTGCGTCTTTCCAGAGAGTGTAAGTTTAGGTGCCTAAGCCTCTCTTCGTAAGGCAAATTTCCGAGTCCTTGTATCATTTTGGTCATTCTTCTCTGTACTGATTCTAGTGAATTTACGTCCATTCTGTAGGACGGAGACCAAAACTGTACCGCATAGTCAAGGATGGGTCAAACTATCGCTAGATAGAGTTTAATAATTACCTCTGCACTTCTATTCGTTACAGTCCTAGCAATGAAGCCTAATGCTCTGTTAGCTTTATTTCTGGCGCTAATACACTGCTTCCTGGTTTTAAGGTTCGGACTCACCAGAACTCCCAAGTCCCTCTCGCACTCAGATTTTTCTAAAAACGTGTTATCTAAGTTGTATCTATTTTCGGGGTTGTGTAGCCCTACGTTTAACACGCTACACTTAGAGATATTGAAATTCATTTGCCATTTCACCGACCATGTTAACAGCTTATTAAGGTCATCCTGCAGAATCTGGGCGTCATCTCCTGACCTAATTAGGCGTCCTATTTTAGTGTCGTCTGCAAACTTACTAACATCACTATTTATCCCATTGTCTAAGTCGTTTATATACATAATGAACAACAAGGGACCCAAAACCGAGCCCTGGGGGACCCCGCTAGTAACATTGCCCCACCTAGATTTTATTCCATTTATGGTGACCCGCTGTTTTCTGTTACTAATCCAAGCTCCAATCCATTCTAACACTTTTCCTCCTATGCCATGGGCTTTGATTTTATTTAGTAGTCTCTGGTGTGGCACTTTGTCGAACGCTTTGCTAAAGTCAAGGTAAATAACATCGTAATTTTCATTGTTGTCTGACGCCTTATATACCTTAGTGTAAAAGGATAGAAGATTAGTCACACATGACTTACCCTTGGAGAAACCATGCTGTGAAACACGGATTAAATTATGCCCTTCGATGTGTTCTCTGAGTCTATTTACTATTATTGATTCAAGCATTTTTCCTATAACCGATGTCAAACTGATTGGCCTGTAGTTGCATATAGACGATCTATCTCCCTTCTTAAAAACAGGAACAACGTTTGCCTGCCTCCAAGCAGTTGGAACAGAACCAGTGTCTACCGATTTATTGAATATTTCAGTTAACTGGTCGCAGATTTCAAATTTACACTCCTTAAGCATTCTTGGAAAAATTTCGTCTGGACCCGGAGATTTTGTAGCTTTAAGTCTGTCAATCTGCTTGACTACTTCTTCTTTACTAATGCTGATATTAGTTAGACTACTTTCTTCATCCCCTCTGAAAATCGGATCGCAGTCAGGTACTTTATCTAACCTCTCATTAGTAAACACCGATAGAAAATAATTGTTAAACTCCTCACTCATTTTTTCTTCCGATTCAATCATGACATTTTCATCGTTTTTAATTGGTCCTATTCTTTCTTTATTTTTTGTTCTATAGAGGTGAAAGAAACCCTTTGGGTTGGATTTTGCTTGACTGGCAACCTTGATTTCATAATTACGTTTCGCTGAACGTGTATTCCTTTTAACCAGCTTTGCCATTTCGTTATATCTTGATCTAAGGTGTGATTCCCCGTTTTTCATTTTTACGTAAAGTCCTCTTTTCATTCCGATCTCATGTTTCAAGCTGTCCGTCATCCATTTGGGAGTATTACTATTTTTCCGTATTGACTTTAGGGGGATAAATGTATTTTGTGCATTAATAATTAGATCAGTTAGATTGTTATACATTTCATTTAAATTACTGACCTGACTGTTGGGCCTTCGCCCCCAATTGACCTGATCTAAGGTATGCGTATTACCCTCCTTGACCCAGACCTGACCTAAGGTATGCATATTACCCTCCATGACCCACACCTGACTACCAGCCCCGCGACGAGAATCAAGAATGTCTGAGACGTCCGCCTGGCTTTTCGTATTCAATTTCAAATAGGTTTTTATATTGTCAAATTTTGCTTTCCTGAAGTCTGGTACTTGAACGTTATTCGTACTTTTTATTTTTTCCCAAATAACATTAAATCTTATTTCTTGATGATCGCTAAAGCCTAGACTATCTCCCACTATTACGCTGCTAATTTGGTGCTCATTATTTGTTAGAATTAAGTCCAGGGTATTTTGTCCCCTCGTAGGATCGGTAATCATTTGTTTTAGGAAATTATCCTGCACCACATCTAGGAATTTCTTCGCTTCATGATCTCCTATTAAAGTTTCCCAGTCAATGTTTCTATAGTTAAAATCTCCCATGATTACAACGTTTTTGTACTGGGACGCTCTGTGAATTTCATGAATCAGGGGATCAGTCTGCTCAATGCTGAGGTTAGGAGGTCTATACAAGACGCCAATAATAACTTTCTTATTCTTGCCTATAATCTCTACCCAAATAGATTCCGTACAGTCCTCTTCCTTAATCGAATTGTTGATAATACAGTTTAATGTATTTTTAACGAAAAGTGCTACACCTCCCCCATTCCTGCCGACCCTATCCTTATGAAAAAACTTATATCCTTCTATTTCGATTTCCGGAAGGAAATGTTTATCAGCCATGTTGATCCAGGATTCAGTAATAGCTATAATGTCGAAATTTTCTACGCATGCTTTACCTCGCAGCAAATCAATTTTGTTAATTATGCTCCTGCTATTTGTATAGTAAATTTTAAGTTTATCTTCCCTCCACCTGCTTTGGTGATTTTTTACACAGTCCTCTAAGTTGTTTCTATTGCCTAAACTATATTCCGATACTTCCCCCCCCCCTACTCCCACATAATCTACCCGAAAAAAACCTGTAGGATACCTACTTCTCGCTCAAGGGGTTCAGCAAGGAGCCGAAATCCTCTGGGAGACAAGTGCACTCCGTCCCTTGTGTATAGGTGATTCTTACCATAAAAGCGGTCCCAGTTGTCGACAAATGCCCATCCATTGGCCTTACAATGTTTTGCCAGCCTGCAATTCATTGCAATAGCCCTGGAATGCCACATGCCTCCAACTCTACGCCTCGGAAGGATTCCACATACTACAGGAACACCTCCCCTATTTCTGATCTTGTCTAGCGCATCCCGGTACCGCGCAAATAATTCCTCACTCCCTAACTTACCTATATCATTTCCTCCGGCACTTAAGCAAACTACTGGGTCCTTACCTTCCCCTACTAGACACTCTTCAATCCTATCTCTAACATCTCCTATGCCCGCGCCAGGGAAACACACCTGCGTCCTATGTTTCCTATCTTTGTCGCAGAAAACCCTGTCTAAATACCTCACTTGACTGTCTCCTACTACCAAAATCTTACCTGTGGGCAGGGATCCAGCGTCTGCCCTTTCCTTCTTCTCTTGGATTTCATTAGTTCCTTCTTCCTGCAGATTCGCCAGCACTTGAAACGAGTTTTTGCATTTCAGTGGGGCTGGTGAGGACTTTTTTTCCACTTTTCCGCATCTTATTTCTCACCGTATTCCATCCATGCTCATCGCTAATTTTGTCTTCCGTATTATGGGCCTTCGAGCGGAGAACTCGATTCTCCTCTTTAAGGCACTTAACAGCATCCTCCAAGGCTTCAATTCTACTAAGTAGAGATTGTACCTCTTCGGCGCTGAACACAGTGACACATTCACTCGCCATATCGCTAACTGAAGCAGCTACCCGGTTGACCTGACCTGAGTGACGACTACTGCTTAACTGATATGCGATCTGATTGCTAAAGGACATTTTTAGCATATCAATATAAGGAGTAGTGTTATATAGCCTTGCCACAACTATACAAGGAACGGTATAAGCCGTTTGTGAGGACGGTATGCTCAGGTTCACTCGATTCCTCCAAGAGTTTTCTCATCTTGGTGACATTTGCTGCATTGTCTGTCACAACACTTCCAATGTGACCACCAAAATCTTGCTCAGCCTTCTTGATCGAATTTTGTACAAGTTGTAGAAGATATTCAGCAGTGTGAGGTTTCCTTGATGTGTCTATTGTATTAACTAAATAAATCTGACCAGTGGATGTTGTTAGAGTGACACATATTATGGGCTCATTATGGATGTTAGACCACCCATCAATTGAAGGACATACAGTTTCATTATTCAGGTCATGTGCACACTTTTTATATTCCTTTTCATACACAAGATCCAAGTACTTATCAGCAATATCTTTTCTGGATGGAGGAATATAACCTGGCCTCAGGCTCTGAACCATCTTGAGAAACTGAGGATGCTGAACAAGACGAAATGG
Organism: Oratosquilla oratoria; assembly: GCF_046742065.1. Classification (NCBI taxonomy): domain Eukaryota; kingdom Metazoa; phylum Arthropoda; class Malacostraca; order Stomatopoda; family Squillidae; genus Oratosquilla; species Oratosquilla oratoria. The sequence goes on along the minus strand of NC_134802.1, from coordinate 11,723,135 downwards.
TGAATTTGTAGCAAATATCATTCTTGCAACTTCTTTCTCGAGATTTTCCTTTTGAGAGGCTGAAGTTTTTATGATAAATCTGTCCAGAGATGTTGATGACTTTCTTTTAGATGAAAATTGTTTAGCAGAAGTGGAGACTGTGGAGGAGTCTAATAGTGACCTTTTTAATGGTGGAGTCAGGTTTGCAGATATTTCATGTGGAGCCGATGATGAAGGGATTGAAGCTGTTGATACAGATCCTGACATGGAAACAGAAAATTTTAGCATATTACATAATTCATAAATGAATAAATAAATGAATGAATACATTGTGATTTAGGCTACTTTTGAGTACAGTAGTTATTTCTTTAGATAATGATTATATTCATACAAGCCACTAAATTATTTGGAAATAATTAACAGGATATGAAATAGGTGGGCTCGGAATTCAGCCCACACAGGATTCAGTCCACTTTTAAATTCACTAAAAATAATGGGTTAGTTGGGTTAGGTTAGGCTAAATCCCTTTGGGCTGAATCCCATGTGGGCTGAATTCCAATGGAACCTATGAAATATATTACACAACGTTGAATGAAATGAATAACAATCATCTAGGCCCCAAAGTTGAGTGGATACAGTATATTATAGTGACATAGTCATTACAAAAATTTAGAAGTAATGAAGTTGAAGTATCATCTCTTTAGGCCTTCATATTTTTATTGCACATGCTCTCCATTGTTAACCAAATTTATATAGCTGCTGGTGAAAAGGGAGAAATTCACACAATATAAGTAAAATTATTTACCTGGGTCATCAATTTCTTCTTCTGTATGCTGTGGCTGACCTTGGCATTTATCTCTGCGAGATTTTAATCTTGACACAATGCCCTGTAGTTTCTGGCTGCAGTCTTTGCATTTAGCTCGGTACCCATGGCCAGAAGTTGTTGGTAATTTTTCAAAAAATTTCCAGACAGGATGATTTTTTCTGCCTGAATGAACCATTCTGCCAGGTCCAGAAGACATCCTTTCTGGTTGATTTCAAAGCAGCAACTAACTCAGTGAGAAGCTGCTTACCTAGAACAAGTTTCAACAAGAATCTTGTTGAAACTTGTTGTGGGCTGCACAGTGATATATACTACATGTAGTCTTATACCGTTCTTTGTATACTTGTGGCCAGTCTATATAACACTGCTCCTTATATTGTTATGCTAAAACTGTCCTTTAGCTATCAGATCGCATATCAGATACCAATCCCACAATATTCAAAATCTATAAAAAAATCTATTTAAATCAAATAAATCTGATTTAAACTTAAAAAGTCTATTTTTTTTATTAAAAAAAAAAAAAAATCGCCAACCCTGGTGTCTACTAACCTCAAACAATAATACCAGTTTTGTCCGGCTAAAATTGGCATTTCAAAGCATAACAGTGCCTTAAAAATAGTTTATTATTTCACTATAAAAGTTTATATTAAATTATACTGCATTGAATAAGTCAATAGTTGATATATTTGTCCTATATACAATGTTAGGTCTCTAGTTTTGATATATTTGTCCAACATAAAATATTAGGTTACAAAGAAAGCTGACCCAGGGATCTGGGCGCGCACGTCCTGTGTACAGTAATAGTAGTCCTTGATATATATACATATGTATATATATATATATATATATATATATATATATATATGTATATTTATATATATATTCATATTTATATATATACATATATATATATATATATATATATATATATATATATCTTTTTTCAACCACAAATCACTTTTAATTCCATGCCATCGCAGTCGAGACTGAAGAATCACTCGATGGAGGCATCCGTTGGAAATTGAAACGTGGACGAGCCGAGGATTCGAACCCAGCTAACCCGTAACAAAGTTACAGTGACTTAAACCAATAGCGTATTGGTTTAAGTCACTGTAACTTTGTTACGGGTTACCCGGATTCGAATCCTCGGCTCGTCCACGTTTCAATTTCCAACGGATGCCTCCATCGAGCGATTCTTCAGTCTCGACTGCGATGGCATGGAATTAAAAGTGATTTGTGGTTGAAAAAAGATATTAATTGATCACTGAGAACCATTCAGTGTATATATATATATATATATATATATATATATATATATATATACATATATATCTTTATTCAACCACAAACAACTTTTAATTCCATGCCATCGCAATCGAGACTGAAGAATCGCTCGATGGAGACATTTTGTTGGAAATTGAAACGTGGACGAGCCGAGGATTCGAACCCAGCTAACCATGAGAGATATAAGTTGAGTACGATTTTCTTATATTTGTATGCTCGAATTACATACATCTACACGAAATATCGCGTTCAACCCACCTCCGCTATGATATTGCATTTAGCTAGTATGTGCACGTGGGATAGATTATACATCTACACTGAATGGTTCCCAGCGATCAATTGATATCTTTATTCAACCACAAACAACTTTTAATTCCATGCCATCGCAATCGAGACTGAAGAATCGCTCGATGGAGACATTTTGTTAGAAATTGAAACGTGGACGAGCCGAGGATTCGAACCCAGCTAACCCGTAACAAAGTTACAGTGACTTAAACCAATGCGCTATCATGAGAGATATAAGTTGAGTACGATTTTCTTATATTTGTATGCTCGAATTACATACATCTACACGAAATATCGCGTTCAACCCACCTCCGCTATGATATTGCATTTAGCTAGTATGTGCACGTGGGATAGATTATACATCTACACTGAATGGTTCCCAGCGATCAATTGATATCTTTATTCAACCACAAACAACTTTTAATTCCATGCCATCGCAATCGAGACTGAAGAATCGCTCGATGGAGACATTTTGTTGGAAATTGAAACGTGGACGAGCCGAGGATTCGAACCCAGCTAACCCGTAACAAAGTTACAGTGACTTAAACCAATGCGCTATCAAGAGAGATATAAGTTGAGTACGATTTTCTTATATTTGTATGCTCGAATTACATACATCTGCACGAAATATCGCGTTCAACCCACCTCCGCTATGATATTGCATTTAGCTAGTATGTGCACGTGGGATAGATTATACATCTACACTGAATGGTTCTCAGCGATCAATTGATATCTTTATTCAACCACAAACAACTTTTAATTCCATGCCATCGCAATCGAGACTGAAGAATCGCTCGATGGAGACATTTTGTTGGAAATTGAAATGTAGACGAGCCGAGGATTCGAACCCAGCTAACCCGTAACAAAGTTACAGTGACTTAAACCAATGCGCTATCAAGAGAGATATAAGTTGAGTACGATTTTCTTATATTTGTATGCTCGAATTACATACATCTACACGAAATATCGCGTTCAACCCACCTCCGCTATGATATTGCATTTAGCTAGTATGTGAACGTGGGATAGATTATACATCTACACTGAATGGTTCCCAGCGATCAATTGATATCTTTATTCAACCACAAACAACTTTTAATTCCATGCCATCGCAATCGAGACTGAAGAATCCCTCGATGGAGACATTTTGTTGGAAATTGAAACGTGGACGAGTGGGTTCGAATCCTCGGCTCTTCCACGTTTCAATTTCCAACAAAATGTCTCCATCGAGCGATTCTTCAGTCTCGATTGCGATGGCATGGAATTAAAAGTTGTTTGTGGTTGAATAAAGATATCAATTGATCGCTGGGAACCATTCAGTGTAGATGTATAATCTATCCCACGTGCACATACTAGCTAAATGCAATATCATAGCGGAGGTGGGTTGAACGCGATATTTCGTGTAGATGTATGTAATTCGAGCATACAAATATAAGAAAATCGTACTCAACTTATATCTCTCTTGATAGCGCATTGGTTTAAGTCACTGTAACTTTGTTACGGGTTAGCTGGGTTCGAATCCTCGGCTCGTCCACGTTTCAATTTCCAACAAAATGTCTCCATCGAGCGATTCTTCAGTCTCGATTGCGATGGCATGGAATTAAAAGTTGTTTGTGTTTGAATAAAGATATCAATTGATCGCTGAGAACCATTCAGTGTAGATGTATAATCTATCCCACGTGCACATACTAGCTAAATGCAATATCATAGCGGAGGTGGGTTGAACGCGATATTTCGTGTAGATGTATGTAATTCGAGCATACAAATATAAGAAAATCGTACTCAACTTATATCTCTCTTGATAGCGCATTGGTTTAAGTCACTGTAACTTTGTTACGGGTTAGCTGGGTTCGAATCCTCGGCTCGTCCACGTTTCAATTTCCAACAAAATGTCTCCATCGAGCGATTCTTCAGTCTCGATTGCGATGGCATGGAATTAAAAGTTGTTTGTGGTTGAATAAAGATATCAATTGATCGCTGGGAACCATTCAGTGTAGATGTATAATCTATCCCACGTGCACATACTAGCTAAATGCAATATCATAGTGGAGGTGGGTTGAACGCGATATTTCGTGTAGATGTATGTAATTCGAGCATACAAATATAAGAAAATCGTACTCAACTTATATCTCTCATGATAGCGCATTGGTTTAAGTCACTGTAACTTTGTTACGGGTTAGCTGGGTTCGAATCCTCGGCTCGTCCACGTTTCAATTTCCAACAAAATGTCTCCATCGAGCGATTCTTCAGTCTCGATTGCGATGGCATGGAATTAAAAGTTGTTTGTGGTTGAATAAAGATATCAATTGATCGCTGGGAACCATTCAGTGTAGATGTATAATCTATCCCACGTGCACATACTAGCTAAATGCAATATCATAGCGGAGGTGGGTTGAACGCGATATTTCGTGTAGATGTATGTAATTCGAGCATACAAATATAAGAAAATCGTACTCAACTTATATCTCTCTTGATAGCGCATTGGTTTAAGTCACTGTAACTTTGTTACGGGTTAGCTGGGTTCGAATCCTCGGCTCGTCCACGTTTCAATTTCTAACAAAATGTCTCCATCGAGCGATTCTTCAGTCTCGATTGCGATGGCATGGAATTAAAAGTTGTTTGTGGTTGAATAAAGATATCAATTGATCGCTGGGAACCATTCAGTGTAGATGTATAATCTATCCCACGTGCACATACTAGCTAAATGCAATATCATAGCGGAGGTGGGTTGAACGCAATATTTCGTGTAGATGTATGTAATTCGAGCATACAAATATAAGAAAATCGTACTCAACTTATATCTCTCATGATAGCGCATTGGTTTAAGTCACTGTAACTTTGTTACGGGTTAGCTGGGTTCGAATCCTCGGCTCGTCCACGTTTCAATTTCCAATAAAATGTCTCCATCGAGCGATTCTTCAGTCTCGATTGCGATGGCATGGAATTAAAAGTTGTTTGTGGTTGAATAAAGATATCAATTAATCGCTGGGAACCATTCAGTGTAGATGTATATACATATATAAATATATATATGTATATATATATATATAAATATATATATATATATATATATATATATATATATATATATATTGCAGAAACCACAGGGAAAATAAAGACGGAATACAAAACGCTTTCGTCTATTACGACATCCTCAGAGTACAAGAAAGAGAAATAGAACACAATATTTATACAGAAATAAGAAAACTGGGGAAGGCTATAGCCACATAAAAGCTTCATACAATATACATACACACACATTCATATACAAGTGGAACTAATAATAGTAATAATAAAACAATAAAACAGCAAATACAAGGGAGCATTGACCATGTGGCCGAAACGTCCATAGGACATCTGGCACAATTATATAGTTTAAATAAACCTAAACTCAATATCAACTTGAGTTTAGGTTTATTTAAACTAGATAATTTCATACTGAATGTTCAAAACATCATCGATGAGAACCCCGGAAGATCAATGAGGTCCATCGCCAAAGAACTCCAGGTATCAAAGTGGACTATCAGAACCGTGGTACATTAGGATATTCGATATAAGTCATATGTAACGAGGAAAGACCATTTCATATCGGCGAAGACACAGGAAAACCGTCTCATGCGTTCAAAACGGTTGCTGAACAAAGTGAAAAATCCCCACTAACATGGGATGTTTTGGTTTTTCTCTGACGAAATAAAACTTTGCATCTCCTTCTGAAGTACCCAGGGTGATGCACACCAAATATTCGGCTACTGTGATGGTTTTAAGTGTTGTGAGCAGTGAAGGTTATGTCATGCCACCTCACATTTTCCCACAAGGAAGACCTTAGGGTCAATGCAGCTGCATACATTAATGTTCTTAAAACGGTTGTCAAGCCCGGGATAAATAAAGTATGCAATGAAAGGCCATATGTCTTTCAACAAGACTGCACCTTCTCAAAAAGCCATTGTAACCCAGGATTGGTTATCAAAGATTTTTTACGATCATGTGACCCTCAACATTTGGCCCCTAACTCGCCAGATTTAAATCCTATGGACTATTACGTGTGGAGCGTCGTTGAAAGGGAAACTAATCGACATCCTCATAGTACCATAGCTGCACTGAAAGCCACCATTGTCCAGATGTCCAAAATGAATGGGGACCACTTAATTGCAGCTTGTGGACGGTTTCGAGCCCGAATAGAAGAATTCATTGAAGCCAAAGGTGGTTTCATAGAATAATTAGATAAAAACGTATCATGAAGGATATTTGTGTTAATTTGAATTAAATATATACATTGTTTGCTAAGATATTGCTGTTTATTTAACATACTAAAAATGTCTTCAAATAGCACTCGCACCCTGTATATATATATATATATATATATATATATATATATATATATATATATATATATATATACATACACACACACACACACACACACATATATATATATATATATATATATATATATATATATAATCTATCTATATACATATATATATGCATATATATATATACATATATATATATATATATATATATATATATATATATATATATATATATATATATACATTTACACAAATGGTTCCCAGTGATTAAGTAATATCTTTTTTCAACCACAAATCACTTTTAATTCCATGCCATCGCAGTCGAGACTGAATAATCGCTCGATGGAGACATTCGTTGGAAATTGAAACGTGGACGAGCCGAGGAATCAAACCCAGCTAACCCGTAACAAAGTTACAGTGACTTAAACCAATGCGCTATCAAGAGATCTCTTCATAGCGCATTGGTTTAAGTCACTGTAACTTTGTTACGGGTTAGCTGGGTTCGAATCCTCGGCTCGTCCACGTTTCAATTTCCCTCGAATGCCTCTATCGAGCGATTCTTCAGTCTCGACTGCGATGGCATGGAATTAAAAGTGATTTGTGGTTGAAAAAAGATATATATATATATATATATATATATATATATATATATATATATGTGTGTGTGTGTGTGTGTGTGTGTGCGTGTGTGTATATATATACATATATATACTGTATATATATATGTATATATATAAATGTATATATATATATATATATATATATATATATATGTGTGTGTGTGTGTGTGTGTGTGTGTGTGTGTGTGTGTGTGTGTGTGTGTGTGTGTGTGTGTGTGTGTGTGTGTGTGTGTGTGTGTGTGTGTGTGTGTGTGTGTGTGTGTATGTGTGTTTGAGTGTGTGTGTGTGTGTGTGTGTGTGTGTGTGTGTGTGTGTGTGTGTGTGTGTGTGCGTGCGTGTGTGTGTGTGTGTGTGTGTGTGCGTGCGTGCGTGCGTGTGTGTTTGTGTGTGTGTGTGTGTGTGTGTGTGTGTGTGTGTGTGTGTGTGTGTGTGTGTGTGTGTGTGTGTGTGTGTGTGTGTGTCTGTGTGTGTGTGCGTACGTGACCATCATGGTCTTGGATCACGTGTTGGACTCGTGATCGACAACCATTACCCTCCCGGAAGAAAACTCAGAGCTCATATATGACCGATCTATGGGTAATGCTATGAACTTACAAGCACACACACCCAACTCCCCGGCCACGAGAGTTGGAGTTACGACTCATAGCGCAGCGATTCTGAAATTATTTCAGCCCTGTGTGTATTATTTACCTAGTTGTGTTTTTGCACACACCACTTTCTCATCTAACTTGTTCCAACTGTCTATTACTCTGTGAGGAAAGCTGTTCTTTTTCACATCTCTTCTATAGCTGTCTTTCTTGATTTTCTTTCCGTGTCCTCTTGTATTTCTATCATCCCATTTTATCAGATTCTCTCTATCAATAATTTATATGCCTTTCATGATTCTGTAATTAGCTATCAAATCTCCTCTCTCTCTTCTTTGCTCTAGTGTCTGTAGTTCAAGTTTTGCTAGTCTCTCTTCATATGATAGTTTTGAGAGTGTTGGTGCCAATTTTGTAATTGCTCTTTGTATTCTTTCAAGTTTTTTTTTATAAAAAATTTTGTACTTGGTGACCACATCGTTGCTGCATATTCCAATCTTGGTCTTATCAGAGTGATTAGAATTTTCTTCACCATTTCTTCATCCAGGTATGTAAATGTCACTTTGATTGTTCTTATTAAATTATAAGTTTCTCCAAAAATCTTATCCATATGTTTCTCAGGTTACATATTATTCATAACAATGACTCCCAGGTCCTTCTCATTTTCTACTTTTTTTTATTCCTTCTTCTCCCAATTTATATGATCCTGCTATTCTTTTTTTGCTTTTTCCAAATTCCATTATACTACACTTTTTAGTGTTGAACTCCATCTCCCACTTCCTACTCCATTCCCATACTTTATTTAGATCACTCTGTAGTGACTCACAATCTTCTTCCGTGTTCACTTTTTTTAATAGTTTTGTATCATCTGCAAAGAAGCTCATATAACTTTCAATTTCTTTATCGATATCATTAATATATATAGCAAACATTATTGGGGCCAGAACTGTTCCTTGTGGAACACCGCTTATTACTTCATCCCATTTTGAGTGCTTGTCTCTTATCACTACTCTCATTTTTCTTTCTTGCAAAAAGTCTTCCATCCAATTAAGTAGTTTGCCCTGTATTCCTCCTTCAGTTCTAATTTCTTAAGCAACCTCTTATGTGGTACTTTGTCAAATGCTTTTTTTAGGTCTAGAAATGCACAATCAGCCCATACATCTCTTTCTTGTATTATATCTATTAGCCTTGAATAGAAACATATTAAATTGGTGACGCATGATCGTCCTTGTCTGAATCCAAATTGCCTTGGATTTAGCACGCTGTTGTTGTTTTTTTCTAAATATTTTACCCATCTACTTTTGATAATTCTTTCAAAAAAATTTGCTATTGTACTTGTTAGAGAGACTGGTCTATAGTTGGTAGGGTCTTCTTTATTTCCTCCTTTATATATAGGTACTATATTTGCTTTTTTCCAATCTTCTGGAACTTTTCCTTCTTTCAAAGAACTGTTTATTATGCTATGTATTTTGTCTGCCAGTTCATTCCTGCATTCTTTCAAAATCCAGTTTGCTATTTCATCTGATCCATGCGATTTTCTAACATCAAGATTACTCAAGTGTTTCATTATTTCATTCTTTGTTACTTCTATTTCTTTCATAGGGAGGACTTTCTCTTTCCATTCGATCTCTTCAGGTTGTATGTTCTCCCTTGTAAACACTGATTTAAAATGCTTGTTCATAATTTCCGCCATTTCAATTTCCTCTGTGTATTCAACTCCTCCTTGTCTTAATTTCTCCAAATCTTGTTTGTTTTTCAGTTTGTTGTTTACAAATCTGTAGAATAGTTTTGGTTGATCTTTACATTTTTCTATGACATCTTTTTCATATTTTCTCTTTTCCTCTCTGCACACTTGTACATATTCATTTCTATAATAAGTATGTATTTTCCATTTTTCAGGTCTTTTGTCTTTCTTCCATTTGGTCCAAGCTTTGTTTGTCTCTTTTGTCTTTTAACTCCCTACAACTTTTGTTGTACCAGCACTTTACATATTCTTTTTCTTGTTATTGTCTTGGGACATACTTTTCCACTCCTTTTTTATAAATTTTTGTCAAAATATTCCATTTCTCTTCCACTTTTGTTTCTTCTTTGTATATTCCTTCCCAGTTTTCTTTTTTGAAAGAATTCTCTTATTATATAAAAAAAAATCATACATCACTCTTCCTTTCTATATTTTTCATTTCTTTTTATGTATTTTTCCTCATTTAGTTCCAGTTCAATCAATATGTGGTCACTTTTACTTATTGGTGTTTTATATTCAATCTTTTCCACTATTCTAGGTTCAGATGTGATTATTAAGTCTAGTCTCGATGGTTCTTCTTCATTTCTATACCTAGTGTTCTCCTATATCCATTGTGTCATTGTATGGTCAATAATCATCTCGAGTAGAACATTTCCCCATGAGCCGTCTCCACCCTTTACTGTCATCTCT
>NC_134802.1:11700322-11707822 GCF_046742065.1 Oratosquilla oratoria | reverse complement strand
CCCGGATGAGAGCTCAGAGCTCGTATATCCAATCTCTGGGTAATATTGTGACCTTACACGCACACACACACCCAACTCCCCGCCCACGAGAGTTGGAGTAACACCTCGCAGCGAAGCGATACTGAAATCATTTCAGCCCTGGGCGAGAGTCGAACCCGGATCGCTGTAGTGGCAGGTGAGAACTCTAACCACAGCGCCATGAAGGGTGTGTCTGAGTGATTTCAATAACAATAATATATTAACAATTCTTGTCGGTGCAATTACTGTACAATTACTTTCAATCTTGTCACATCTTCACACATTAAATGTTCATTCTACATTAGGTATTCTAACGGGGGGAAAAAGGTAGGGCGCAACTCTGTCATGACTACCAACTGTACAGGAACATCGATTCTATTGTTTCACTCGTCGCCTACGAACACCTAAATTCACCAACCGATACTTTTTTGATTAACTGCACACACACACACACACACACACACACACACACACACACACACACACACACACACACACACACACACACACGAGCTCTGAGCTCTCTGCCGGGAGGGAAATAGCTGTCGATCACGAGTCCAACACGTGATCCATAGACCAAGGTGAATCACACAAACACACACATTTATATATATATATATATACATATATATATATGTATATATATACGCACATATATATATATATATATATACATATATATATATATATATATATATATATATATATATATGTATACATATATATATATATATATATATATATATATATATATAAAAAATTTATCCCACAGTCGGAAAAAGAAGACACTAATGTCGAATGTTCTGTATATTTCGATCACTAACTGTGACCCTCTTCAGCAGAATGAATACATAGTGGAAGGCATATGCTTATATACAAATTAGTGAGGTGGGAAAAGGAACAAGCTCAGGTAACGTGACCGATGCTCCGCAGGTCGCGTGGGGTTTTGTGACCTTGGAGTATATGAGGTAGCACTTGGCTGACTGCTGAGGTGGTAATGCAGTCAGGTGACCACTGACCATTTGATATATTGAAATTAGGGAGATTGTGGGATAAAAAGTTTATTTTATCAATGTGCTACGACATTACTTTATAGTGGATATATATATATATATATATATATATATATATATATATATATATATATATATATCAAGGACTACTATTACACAGGACGTGCGCACCTAGATCCCTGGGTCCGCTACCGGAGGCCATTGCTTTCTTTGTAACCTAATATTTTATATTGGACAAATATATCAAAACTAGAAACCTAACATTGTATATAGGACAAATATATCAACTATTGACTTATTCAATGCAGTATAAGTTAATATAAACATCTATAGTGAAATAAGGAACTATTTTTAAGGCACTGTTATGCTTTGAAATTCCAATTTTAGCCGGACTTAACTGGTATTATTGTATGAGGTTAGTGGACAGCAGGGTTGGCGTTTTTTATCTTTAAAAAATATATATAAAATAGATTTTTTTTTCAATCAGATTTATTTGATTTAAATAGATTTTTTTTATAGATTTTAAATACTGTGGGATTGCTATCTGATATGCTATCTGATTGCTAAAGGACATTTTTAGCATATCAATATAAGGAGTAGTGTTATATAGCCTTGCCACAACTATACAAGGAACGGTATAAGCCGTTTGTGAGGACGGTATGCTCAGGTTCACTCGATTCCTCCAAGAGTTTTCTCATCTTGGTGACATTTGCTGCATTGTCTGTCACAACACTTCCAATGTGACAACCAAAATCTTGTTCAGCCTTCTTGATCGAATTTTGTACAAGTTGTAGAAGATATTCAGCAGTGTGAGGTTTCCTTGATGTGTCTATTGTGTCAACTAAATAAATCTGACCAGTGGATGTTGTTAGAGTGACACATATTATGGGCTCATTATGGATGTTAGACCACCCATCAATTGAAGGACATACAGTTTCATTATTCAGGTCATGTGCACACTTTTTATATTCCTTTTCATACACAAGATCCAAGTACTTATCAGCAATATCTTTTCTGGATGGAGGAATATAACCTGGCCTCAGGCTCTGAACTATCTTGAGAAACTGAGGATGCTGAACAAGACGAAATGGTGAATTTGTAGCAAATATCATTCTTGCAACTTCTTTCTCGAGATTTTCCTTTTGAGAGGCTGAAGTTTTTATGATAAATCTGTCCAGAGATGTTGATGACTTTCTTTTAATGAAAATTATTTAGCAGAAGTGGAGACTGTGGAGGAGTCTGATAGTGACCTTTTTAATGGTGGAGTCAGGTTTGCAGATAATTCATGTGGAGCCGATGATGAAGGGATTGAAGCTGTTGATACAGATCCTGAAATGGAAACAGACAATTTTAGCATATTGCATAATTTATAAATGAATAAATAAATGAATGAATACAGTGTGAGTACAGTAGTTAATTTTTTTTAGATAATGATCATATTCACACAAGCCACTAAATCATTTGGAAATAATTAACAGGATATGAAATAGGTGGGCTTAGAATTCAGCCCACACAGGATTCAGTCCACTTTTAAATTCACTAAAAATAATGGGTTAGTTGGGTTAGGTTAGGCTAAATCCCTTTGGGCTGAATCCCATGTGGGCTGAATTCCAATGGAACCTATGATATATATTACACAATGTTGAATAACAATCATCTAGGCCCCAAAGTTGAGTGGATACAGTATATTATAGTGATATAGTCATTACAAAAATTTAGAAGTAATGAAGTTGAAGTATCATCTCTTTAGGCCTTCACATTTTTATTGCACATGCTCTCTATTGTTCACCAAATTTATATAGTTGCGTATGAAAAGGGAGAAATGCACACAATATATGTAAAATTATTTACCTGGGTCATCAATTTCTTCTTCTGTATGCTGTGGCTGACCTTGGCATTTATCTCTGTGAGATTTTAATCTTTACACAATGCCCTGTAGTTCCTGGCTGTAGTCTTTGCATTTAGCTCGGTACCCTTTGCCAGAAGTTGTTGGTAGTTTTTCAAAATAATTCCAGACAGGATTATTTTTTCTGCCTGAAGGAACCACTATACCAGGTCCAGAAGACACCCTTCCTGGTTGATTCCAAAGCAGCAACTGACTCAATGAGAAGCTACTTACCTAGAACAAGTTTCAACAAGAATCTTGTTGAAACTTGTTGTGGGCTGCACAGTGATATGTACATGTAGGCTTTACCGTTCCTTATATACTTGTAGCAAGTCTATGCAACAGTGCTCCTTATATTGATATGCTAAAATTGTCCTTTAGCAATCAGATCGCATATAAGATAGCAATCCCACGATATTTAAAATCTATAAAAAATTTGAATCAAATAAATCTGATTTAAATAAAAATATATATATATATATTTTCTAAAAACATAAAATTCGCCAACCCTAGTGTCCACTAACCTCATACAATAATACCTGTTAGGTCCGGGTAAAATTGGCATTTCAAAGCATAACAGTGCCTTAAGAATAGTTTCATATTTCACTATTAAAGTTTATATTAACTTATACTGCATTGAATAAGTCAATAGTTGATATATTTGTCCTATATACAATGTTACGTTTCTAGTTTTTATATATTTGTCCAATATAAAATGTTAGGTTACAAAGAGAGCAATGGCCTCCGTTAGCGGACGCAGGGATCTGGGTGTGCACGTCCTGTGTAATAGTAGTCCTTGATATATATATATATATATATATATATATATATATATATATATATATATATATATATACATATATATATATATATATATATATATATATATATATATATATATATATATATGTGCTAATAAGAACACGGGTACGCATGTTCACTTATGCAAAGTAGACCACTTGGAAAAAGAAACTAACGAAGCAGAGTGCTTTCGTATATTACATCCTCAGTGCACTTATATGCGAAAGCACTCTGCTTCGTTAGTTTCTTTTTCCAAGTGGTCTACTTTGCACACACATACACACACACACACACACACACACACACACACACACACACACACACACACACACACACACACACACACACACACACACACACACACAAACACACACACACACTCATACACACACACACACATACACACACACACACACACACACACACACACACACACACACACACACACACACACACATATATATATATATATATATATATATATATATATATATATATATACATGTACCTATAAACATATATCTAAATATTTACACATGCACATACACAAACACATACACAGGCATATGTATATATATATATATATATATGTATATATATATATATATATGTATATATATATATATATATGTATATATATATATATATATATGTGTGTGTGTGTGTGTGTGTGTGTGTGTGTGTGTGTGTGTGTGTGTGTGTGTGTGTGTGTGTGTGTGTGTGTGTGTGTGTGTGTGTGTGTGTGTGTGTGTGTGTGTGTGTGTGTGTGTGTGTGTGTGTGTGTGTGTGTGTGTGTGTGTGTGTGTGTGTGTGTGTGTTCACTTGGTCTTTGGATCACGTGTTGGATCACGTGTTGGACTCGTGATCGACAGTGTGTGTGTGTGTGTGTGTGTGTGTGTGTGTGTGTGTGTGTGTGTGTGTGTGTGTGTATTTACCTAGTTGTATTTTACGGGAAGGGGAGCTATGCTCGTAGGGTCCCGTCTTCATATCTCATTTTATCTAAACTATTTTTAAATTCATGTATTGTT
Source organism: Oratosquilla oratoria (assembly GCF_046742065.1). Lineage (NCBI taxonomy): Eukaryota > Metazoa > Arthropoda > Malacostraca > Stomatopoda > Squillidae > Oratosquilla > Oratosquilla oratoria. The sequence continues at coordinate 11,703,077 of NC_134802.1, read as the reverse complement.
TTTGCACACACCACTTTCTCATCTAACTTGTTCCAACTGTCTATTGCTCTGTGAGGAAAGCTGTTCTTTTTAAAATCTCTTCTATAGCTGTCTTTTTTTATTTTCTTTCCGTGTCCTCTTGTATTTCTGTCATCCCATTTTATCAGATTCTCTCTATCAGTAATTTCTATGCCTTTCATGATTCTGTAAATAGCTATCAAATCTCCTCTCTCTCTTCTTTGCTCTAGTGTCTGTAGTTTAAGTTTTTGTAGTCTCTCTTCATATGATAGTTTTGAGAGTGTTGGTGCCAGTTTTGTAATTGCTCTTTGTATCCTTTCAAGTTTTTTTATACATTTTTTTGTACTTGGTGACCATATCGTTGCTGCATATTCCAATCTTGGTCTTATCAGGGTGATTAGGATTTTCCTCACCATTTCTTCATCCAGGTATGTAAATGCCACTTTGATTGTTCTTATTAAATTATAAGTTTCTCCAAAAATCTTATTTATATGTTTCTCAGGTGACATATTATTCATAACAATGACTCCCAGGTCCTTCTCATTTTCTACTTTTTTTATTCCTTCTTCTCCCAATTTATATGATCCTGCTATTCTGTTTTTGCTTTTTCCAAATTCCATTATACTACACTTTTTTGTATTGAACTCCATCTCCCACTTCCTACTCCATTCTTGTACTTTATTTAGATCCCTCTGTAGTGATTCACAATCTTCTTCAGTTTTCACTCTTTTCAGTAGTTTTGCATCATCTGCAAAGAAGCTCATATAGCTTTCAATTCCTTCATCCATATCATTAATATATATAGCAAACATTATTGGGGCCAGAACTGTTCCCTGCGGGACACCGCTTATTACTTCATTCCATTTTGAGTGCTGATCTCTTATCACTACTCTCATTTTTCTTTCTTGCAAAAAGTCTTCCATCCAATTTAGCAATTTACCTTGTATTCCTCCTTCATATTCTAATTTCTTAAGCAACTTCTTATGTGGTACTTTGTCAAAAGCTTTTTTTAGGTCTAGAAATGCACAATCAGCCCATCCATCTCTTTCTTGTATTATATCTATTAGCCTTGAATAGAAACATATTAAATTGGTGACGCATGATCGTCCTTGTCTGAATCCAAATTGCCTTGGATTTAGTACGTTGTTTTTTTTCCAAGTATTTTACCCATCTACTTTTGATAATTCTTTCACAAATTTTTGCTATTGTACTTGTTAGAGAGACTGGTCTATAATTGGTAGGTTCTTCTTTATTTCCTCCTTTATATATAGGTACTATATTTGCTTTTTTCCAATCTTCTGGAACTTTTCCTTCTTTTAAGGAACTGCTTATTATGCTATGTATTTTGTCTGCCAGTTCATTCCTGCATTCTTTCAGAATCCAGTTTGCTATTTCATCTGGCCCATGCGATTTTCTGACATCAAAATTACCCAAGTGTGTCAATATTTCATTCTTTGTTACTTCTATTTCTTCCATAGGGGGGACTTTTTCTTTCCACTCAATCTCTTCAGGTTGTATATTTTCCCTTGTAAACACTGATTTAAAATGTTTGTTCATAATTTCTGCCATTTCCATTTCCTCAGTGTATTCAACTCCTCCTTGTCTCAATTTCTCCAAGTCTTGTTTGTTTTTCAGTTTATTGTTTACAAATCTGTAGAATAGTTTTGGTTGATCTTTACACTTTTCTATAACATCTTTTTCATATTTTCTTTTTTTCTCTCTGCACTTTTGTACATATTCATTTCTATAACCAGTATATATTTTCCATTTTTCAGGTCTTCTGTCTTTTTTCCATCTGGTCCAGGCTTTGTCTCTTTTGTCTTTTAACTCCCTACAACTTTTGTTGTACCAGCATTTTACATATTCTTTTTCTTGTTTTTGTCTTGGGACATACTTTTCCACTCCTTTTTTGTAAATTTTTGTCAAAATATTCCATTTCTCTTCCACTGATGTTTCTTCTTTGTATATTTCTTCCCAGTTTTCTTGTTGGAAGAATTCTCTTATTTTATCAAAGTTTGTTTTTTCATACATCATTCTTCCTTTTCTATATTGTTCATTTCTTTTCATATATTTTTCTTCATTAAGTTCCAGTTCAATCAATATGTGGTCACTTTTACCTATTGGTGTTTTATATTCAATCTTGTCCACTATTCTAGGTTCAGATGTAATTATTAAGTCTAGCCTCGATGGTTCTTCTTCATTTCTATACCTAGTGTTCTCTTGTATCCATTGTGTCATTGAATGGTCAGTAATCATCTCAAGTAGAGCATTTCCCCATGAGTCATCACCACTCTTTACTGTCATTTCTTCCCAGCAGATTTCTTTGCAATTAAAGTCGCCCATCATAACTATTCTTCCTCCGTCTTCCATTATTTTAGTTAATGCTATCTTTGTGTCCTCTAACATACTTTTATGTTCCCTCTCCTCCCATGAGGCTGTTTTCGGAGGCACATAATTGATCACAAATTTTCTGCTCTTCTTATCTCGGTCTTCCACTTCTATCATAATCATCTCTACTGTATTCTTTCCATATATGACACCTTTCACGTTTATATCCTTCTTAGTCAGGAACATAACTCCACCCCCTTGTTTTTTCTCTCTGTTTCTAATCCAATAATTGTATGTATCATGTCCTACACTGTTGGGTGGTAGTGGGCCTTTTAATTTTGTTTCTACAATTCCCATTATGTCCGGTTCTTTTTCTTTCAAATAATCATTCAGTTCATTCAATCCTGTTATCAATCCATCTATATTTGTG
>NC_134802.1:11545322-11695322 GCF_046742065.1 Oratosquilla oratoria | reverse complement strand
CCATTTTATAACTGTCTTTCTTGATTTTCTTTCCGTGTCCTCTTGTATTTCTACTATCCCATTTTATTATATCCTCTCTATCAATAGTTTCTATGCCTTTCATGATTCTATAAATAGTTATCAAGTCTCCTCTCTCTCTTCTTTGCTCCAATGTCTGTAGCTCAAGTTTTGATAGTCTCTCTTCATATGATAGTTCTGAGAGTGTTGGTGCCAATTTCGTAATTGCTCTTTGTATTCTTTCAAGTTTTATCATACATATATTTTACTTGGTGACCACGTCGTCGCTGCATACTCCAATCTTGGTCTTATCAAAGTGACTAGTATTTTTATTCACCATTTCCTCGTCCAGGTATGTAAAAGCCACTTTGATTGTTCTTATTAGATTATAAATTTCTAAAAAAAAAATTCTATATGTTTCTTAGGGGATATATTATTCTTAATAATGACTCCCAGGTCCTTCTCATTTTCTACTTTTTTAATTTCTTCCTCTCCCAATTTATATGATCCCACTATTCTTTTTTTGCTCCTTCCAAATTCCATTATACTACGCTTCTTAATATTGAAGTCCATCTCCCACTTCCTACTCCATTTCCGTACTTTATTGCGATCATTCTGTAGCGACTCACAATCTTATTCAGTGTTGATTTTTTTCAACAATTTTGCATCATCCGCAAAGAAGCTCATATAACTTTCAATTCTAATTTTGTCTTTTAACTCCCTACATCTTTTGTTGTACCAATACTTTACATATTCTTTTTCTTGCTTTTGTCTTGGAACATACTTTTCCACTCCTTCTTTATAATTTTTTGTCGAAATATTCCATTTCTCTTCTGCTGTTGTTTCCTCCTTGTGTATTCTTTCCCAGCCTGCTTTTTGAAAGAATTCTCTTATTTTATCCAATTTTGTTTTTTCATACATCAATCTTCCCTTTCTATATTATTCGTTTTTTTCATGTATTTTTCCTCGTTTAGTTCCAGTTCAACCAATATGAGGTCACTTTTATATATTGATGTCTTATATTCAATCTTGTCCACTATTTCGGGTTCTGATGATTATTAGGTTCAGTCTCGATGGTTCATCCTCATTTCTATACCTAGTATTCTCTTGTATCCATTGTGTCATTGTATGTTCAATAATCATATCAAGTAGTACACTTCCCTGTAGGTCGTCTCCATCCTTCACTGTCATCTCTTTCCAGCAGATTTCTGTACAAGTAAAGTTACCCATTATAACTATTCTTCCTCCATCTTCAATTATCTTATTTAGTGTTATCCTTGTGTCTTCTAACATATTTTTGTGTTCTCTCTCTTCCCACGAAGCCGTTGTAGGAGGCACATAATTTACTACAAACTTCCTGCTCTTCCCATCCTTGTCCTCCACTTCCATCGCAATCATCTCTACCCCATTCTTTCCATATGCGACATTCCTCACATTTATATCCTTCTTAGTCAGGAACATAACTCCACCCCCTTGTTTTACCTCTCTGTTTCTAATTCAATAATTATATGCACCATATCCTACACTGCTGGGTGGTAGTGGACCTTTCAATTTTGTCTCTACAATTCCCATTATGTCCGGTTCTTTTTCCTTCAGGTAATCATTCAGTTCGTTCAAGCCTGTTATTAAGCCATCTATATTTGTGTGAGACACTTTTAATTTTCTGCTACTTCTATTGTGTTTTCTGTTTCCATTCTGTTTTTCTCTGCTATGAACCATTTCCTCATTATCATATTCTCTACTTTCCAATAGAATTTCTCTTTTTTTTTTCTTAGCTTCTAGTCTTTTTGTTTTCTCATCCTCTCATTCCTCTTTATTCATTTCTCTTTTTGTCCATATTTGTTTATATTGATCACTTTTTGTTAGTTTCCCTGTTTTTGATAAGACATTCTCTGCTATCGTTTGTGACCTGAATTTAACCTTAATTGGTCTGGTTTATCTGTACTGTATTTCCCTATCCTATATATTTCTTCTATTTCTTTCTCTCTTTCTGGTTCATCTTCTTGAACTACTTTTAATATCTTATTTATTTTTCCCTTTTCCTCTTTATTCTTGTAGTCCTATTTGGATTATACTTCTCTTCCATCCCTAATACAATTATACATTTCTTTTTATCCGCTAAGTCTCTTACTATATTCTCCTTCTCCCTCATCACTTTAATCACTGTGTCCTTAGTTTCATCTTTCATCTGCTGTTCCACTACATCTCTAAATTCAATTTTATTATTCTCTTATACTTTTTTCCAACCACTTACCTCTTTTGCTATGGACTCTATATTCTCTTTATTATTCCTCTTTAATTCCTCATTCTCATACTTTACTTTTCTTAACTGTCTTTTTAATTCTTCTATTTCTTTAGTTAGGTTTTGATTCTCCTTCTTTAGTTCTTCCAGTTTATCAACTCTTTGGGTAACTAGGGTCAATTGGTTAAACTTAACCTCCCATGTTTTGTTCATTTCTTTTTGTTTCTCCTTTAGATTTACTAGTCGGTGGAGGTTGTCATTTCCTCCCTCATTAAATCCATGGAAATAATTATTTTCACCTTCCATTGCCTATATTTCTAATTTTTACATTTTTACTAATCTCTTCGACTTCACCACTGTCATCTGCCCCTCTTTTGTTGACATGCCGTCTGACCTGGGCCCATTCGTCCCCTTCCTCATTTCCTTCCATTTTCCTCAGTAATCCCTCCCCTTCTCTTTTTTTCTTCACCTTTCCACTACACTACGAGCTTTCCCCTTTCCTATTAATACAACACATGTACTCGTCGTTGAAATCCACGAAAATTGTAGATTTTTCCGGAGTCCAAACTTCGTTGTCACTTCGACCGACGTGTGTGTGTGTGTGTGTGTGTGTGTGTGTGTGTGTGTGTGTGTGTGTGTGTGTGTGTGTGTGTGTGTGTGTGTGTGTGTGTGTGTGTGTGTGTGTGTGTGTGTGTGTGTGTGTGTGTGTGTGTGTGTGTGTGTGTGTGTGTGTGTGTGTGTGTGTGTGTGTGTGTGTGTGTGTGTGTGTGTGTGTGTGTGTGTGTGTGTGTGTGTGTGTGTGTGTGTGTGTGTGTGTGCGTACGTGCGTGTGTGTGTGTATGTGTGTGTGTATTTACCTAGTTGTTTTTACCTAGTTGAATTTTACGGGAAGGGGAGCTATGCTCGTGGTGTCCCATCTCCATATCTCGTTTTATTTAGACTGTTTTTAACTTCGTGTATCGTTTTTGCACACACCACAACGTCTGTTACCCTGTGGAAAAAGCTGTTCTTTTTCAGATCTCTTCAATAATTGTCTTTTTTTATTTTCTTTCCGTGTCCTCTTGTATCTCTACCATCCCATTTTATCAGATCTCTATCAATAATTTCCATGCCTTTTATGATTCTATAAATAGTTATCAAGTCTCCTCTCTCTCTTCTTTGCTCAGTTATTTTTTCCTATGGTTCTATGCCCACTTAGACATAGACTGTACATATGTAAATTAAAGACTAAAATGGTGTAACTAAGTAACAAATATCTGAGCCTTAGCTCAACTCTAGTCATTCCAAATGGTTCCTTGTAATTTAAACTTTGTACATAATTCCTTGTTGGTAACTCATCCGAGTTCCCCCTATATAAGATCCGGTCATCTGTCCTGTGGATAGACTTGGAAGAAAAGAGGCACACGCACACTTGCTCGCTGGCTTAGCAGAGGACCAACCCAACTCTTACTCAGAACCCTTATCTGATCATCGGCTTGTCGACAGAGAGGAATTGGGAAGCCTCTCTGTCCAACCGGCCCGCACCCACGCGCTGGCCTCTTTGCTGACGCTGGCGAGCGGGTTTACACTTCTGACATTTACACACAATTCCCAGTCACGTAATTCTCTGGTTTCAGAGTTGTGCTGGGAAGGAGAAAAATAATACAACACCCGCCCGCCTGCCCACCCCCCACCCCTCGCACAGCCACTGGATCAACTCTACAGACTCTCAAACCCAACCTGGGGAAAAGCAGGAAAAGCTCGGGCCTTACCTGGGGCTAAACAGGAACGCGCTCTCTACATGCGGGGAGTGAACTCTAATCACTTTCCGTAAGATACATACACATATCTCTCACGAACATAGCCACGACCCACGCACAAACATCTACACTTACTTTCTCTTCGACTAAAATTCGCTTCCTTTCTAACTTTCTCTTATACTACATCTCATTTCAGTTTACCTCCCACTAAAGATTTTTCCGTTTTTCCAACTTTCTCTACTACTACGCCTCCTACCATTTTCTGAACTTTTGGTGATTGTAATCCTGGCGTCGGCGACGCCGTCCGAGTTCCCTGTCCATTTCTCCCGAGCCACGACCACCAACAGCCCCTGATCGCTCGCTTAATCGCCCGGTGTCAATAGCCCTCTTTTATACACTACTATATTTTCATTTTCTTACAGACATTCTTCCCCTCCCACAAAAACCGATCCCACGCAAGCGGGTGGTCTTACCTTGCAAGTCGCAGAATCGCAGACTTGGAAAACTAGACACAGCCTATACAGACGGGTTCTTGTTTGTACCAAATTGCATCAATAAAGCAAAAAATTATCTCCTTTTTTCAACCGGCTCACTGTCCTACTGAACTTCGCTTCCGCGTCTCAAAGACCGACTACACTACTCAATTCCTCCTTACAATTTTTTTTTTTTTTTTACCTACTGAAGATCAACCAACATTTTACAACCAATATTCCCGAGTAGCGTGAGAAGCGGAACTACAGCCTATATCAACCCAGCGCCTACTACGATACAAGCCCTCACTCCTGCAACGAGAAAAAAAGCCCATCCACTTCGCTTCGAACTCAACCCAGCGTCTACTACGGGCAAATCCACCTCTGCCATCTCGCCGAACACTACAGCGTGGCCGGACAAAACCCCGCCCGCCATCTTGCCGAACACTCCAGCGCGGCCGGACAAAACCCCCGCCTGCCACATCGCCCAACACTCCAGCTACGTCCCAGGACCTTCCCAAGGCGAGCAACGGACATCACCGCACTATTCAACGGCTACACTCAGCTCAGTCTCAACCCCCAGCACCACCACCGTCGGACAGAATCTCTCAACTCGCCCAGCAACAGCGAACCAGCAGCCGACGACCAACACAACCCCCAGGACTATTCCTGCCTCTGCGCCCAACATTCCAGCGCTCTCTAACAGAAGCTCACAACAAAGGACGCCGTCATTTTCCTCGACCCACCTGCTACGCTCCACCTACGCCTATCCAACTCTCCGACCCGCCAACACTCCAAGAAAGTAGCACTCCTTCTACGAGTCATCCGCTTATATCAAATCTCTTTCCATATTGTAATTTTTCTCGCATTATTTGGGTACACATATTCATACTATTTATTTTGTTCACAGCTCCATCATCTGCGTCTCCCACCACATCACCGCCCTCAACATTATTGCTTCGTGAACCAAACTTCACATTCTCAACTTTGGTAAGTAGATACAATTCACCTTACTGTGTTTCAACAGTGTTTTAGTGCTCTCAGTGCATGAACGCGGTCCAGAAACCCAACGCAACACATGGCTATTACACATGCTATAGTTCCCAGATGTCAAATACAAACTCCAACCCACCTCAACCAGTATCACCCCAGAAAAATATACACTCAATAAACATGAGAACACGTTACCAAAATTTAACGGTTTCAACGTTACACTCCACACGCTTTTGGCTGACGTACAATCAGAAATAAATCTGACAGGCACAAAGGACGACAAGACCAAGATCACTATTCTCACATCGAGAATTGACCTCGATGACACACTAACAGGAGACATAATGCAGAGTGACATTTTCTAAGAAACAAAGACATATGACAACTTTCTCAAACAGTTGCAACAGTCCTTCGCCAAATTCAACCAACTCCTTTCACCACTCTACGCTCTAGCCAAGACATACAACACCGGACCATACAAAACAAAAACACGAGCGGTCAAAATAGCTAGTGATTTCAAAAGTGAAATTAGGGAAAGCCCCCCCCCCCCTCTGCCTAGGTAACGGATGGTAGGATCGAACTCGAACACCTTGTCTCCCTCCTCGCATATTTCCGTCTACTCTCACAGCTCCACCCAGACACATTCCAAGCAGCTGGTAAATTCGCTTTTACACCAGGTACCACCTTAGCAGAATTCTCTAGAAAAAATTCAGACACAAATCAGACACTCTTCCATCCACAGCCAATCTTTCCCTCTCGCCCCTACTCACACCATCACAGTAGCACAGGTCAACACATCTCATTCCCAAACCAACAGATCGAGAGAAATATCACGCTCACGCACACGCTCGCGCCATCGATCACCCTTCTTATCCCCTTACTGTAACAAACCCAGACACACCACGAGCAGATGGTACTACAGATACCCAACACAGCCAACCCGTCACTGCAATTACCACGGTGCATGCTACCACACCACTAAACATTGTCGCGCTCTCCAAGCGCAAAAACAGCAGAAACATATTTTTCATCACAACGCTCCCCTACCAGGAGAGCACACCATACTACTTCAGCATGACTGCCAAACAGGAGTAACACACGCACCAACCCACAAGCTCAACTATACAAGGACTTTGGTTCACGCACTCCCCCTGTGCTTACCATGACCAGCGCAGGAAATTCTTCGCCTTCCATGGTTTTCAAGGCTATTGCAAACAACACCAAACTTGCCATATTCATAGACACTGGCTCCCCAGTGAACATAATGTCCACATTCACCTTCGACAACCTCCGTTTGAAAACTAAGAGAGTCATGATCTTAGAACCCACTGATATTCATTTAACTAACGTCGATGGTGTACCCCTCCCTATCCTTGGTAAATTTTCATTGGACATTTCCCTCCAAGCTCAATGCCCACACATCCCACATACGGTCTACATAGCTGATGTCTATTTCCCCGCCGACATCCTTATAGGCTTGACCAGGATGCAGCAGAACGACATTGTCATATATCCTACCTAACATTAGTGATTTTCTTGTATACCCCTCACGTATACAAATATTGAAAAACGAAATCCCTTCGCAAATATGCACAGTTACCTCCAACGTCCTTAAAGCACGAGACCACTCATGCATCTCATTTCAATCCCTGATGCTCAAGCTGATTTACTCACTCTCGGTAACAAATTCAGACATGCAACTACGTTACTAGGTGAACCTCTTGGACTCACAAACCTCATTGACCACCATATACCTCGTCGGAAAAACGCAAAACCACTGTACATCCTTGCATACAGATTACCACACAGTAAACGAAACATTGTAGGCGATCTCATCACGGATATGATCCAACAGGATATTATAGAGCCCAGCCTGTCGGAATGGAATTTCCCTCTTTTCGTTGTTCCAAAACACGACGGTTCATTCCGTCCAGTTGTTGATTTCAGGGAACTCAACAAATTCACTATACCCGAAAGACATCCATTCCCTTATCTACATGACATTTTACGCTCCATCGGTGAGAACAACATTGTCTTTACAACTCTCGACCTCATGTCGGGTTATTTCCAAATCCCCCTTTATGCACAGTCCAGACCTCTCACAGCTTTCAGCACAAACGATGGACACTATCAATTCAAACTCCTTACCATAGGACTTGTTTCAGCACCCTCTGTCTTCATTCGTCTCGTGTATACAGTATTAGAAGAAATCATAGGACACTCAGTATTCATGTACTTAGATGACATTATCATAACTTCCAAATCTATCAGTGAACGCTTACACACGCTTGAAACTGTCCTCTCCCGACTAGCAAAGGCAGGTCTTAAACTAAAGCTTAAGAAGCGTTCCTTCCTCCAGAAGGAAATATGCTTCATAGGGCACGTCCTTAACTCACAAGGCATATTAACTTCGCAGGACAAGGTCAAGGCAGTCATAAAGTTTCCACGCCCTACTTCTCCTGATTACATCCAATCCTTCCTTCGTCTCTCAGGCTTTTACAGGCGGTATGAAAGGATACGCTGGTATAGAAGCACCCTTAACCACCCTACTTAAGGACACTCCCTTTAAATGGACACCTGGCCAAGAGAAAGCATTCAATGACTTAAAAACAGCCTTAACAACGGCGCCGGTCCTAGCGTTCCCCGACCACAAGCTTCCATTTACATTCTATACAGACGCGTCCTACACAGGCATCGGCGCGGTGCTCATGCAACAACACGATTCGAAACTCAAGCCTATTGCCTATGCTAGCCGCACACCTAGCAAACACGAACAAAATTACTCCTGGCCAAGAGAAAGCATTCAATGACTTAAAAACAGCCTTAACAACGGCGCCGGTCCTAGCGTTCCCCGACCACAAGCTTCCATTTACATTCTACACAGACGCGTCCTACACAGGCATCGGCACGGTGCTCATGCAACAACACGATTCGAAACTCAAGCCTATTGCCTATGCTAGCCGCACACCTAGCTAACAAGAACAAAATTACTCAGTCACCGAGATCGAAGCGCTAGTTATCCTTTACGCATTCAAACATTTCAAAGAAATCATACTTGGCTATGAGATACATATACACACAGATCACCAACCAATTCTGCACCTTCTCAAAGAAAAAAAAATCACAGGCAAACTAGCACGTTGGTTCCTTACGACGCCCTAAGTAGACATGTAGCGACCATCAGTCAAATGTCAATTCCAGTCAACCTTACGCAAGCGCACAATACCGTAGCGCAAAAGTCAGATCCCATTTGGAAGTGCGTGATATATTTCCTCACTTCAGGCGATACAACGAACACTGATGATTTCCCTCCAAACATTGAAAACTACACCATGATATGCGAAGTACTGTATCACAAAACAACGCTCAAAAACAAACACGAATCTAACCGCTCATTGCTCCAGCTCGTGGTTCCTATTGAACTCATTCCTGAAGTACTGAACCTTGTACACGACTCACCCATTGCTGGCCACCCAGGAAAGGACAAGTGTCTCTCACAAGCCAAATTGAAATATTTCTGGCCCTCTATGAGGAAAAATATTCACGATCACGTAGATGCTTGTCGTTCATGCGCGTCCCACAAAGGCCACGTTAGTTGTCAAGCTCCAATTTCAACATATTCAGCCCCTTGCAAGCCCTTCGAGACCATTGCTATCGGCCTTCTTAAATTGCCACGTACCCCTAACGGAATCCAATACCTCTTTGTCTGTGTATATAATTTCTCCCGTTTCTCTATTCTCCCACCACTGCAAGACAAGACTGCGCAACAAGTCGCACAGACACTGGTTGACAAGGTCATATGTCCATACACCACACCAAAAACACTCATCTCAGACAACGGCACCGATTTCAACAATGACATACAAACATTTGCAACATTTTTAACATAATTTTTTTTTTTTATACTTTACCTTACCACCCTAGCTCCAACGGATTAGATGAGCGTCAAAACAGGAAAATACCTAATGTTTTCAGACACCTTGCCTCAGACATACACTCATCTTGAGATGAACATGTACCAATGAACCAAGCCTCCATGAACAGTGCAATAGGTCAATATCGGAGGCTCCATATTTTATCCTTTTTGGTTAGGATAAAAAGCACTCATATGATCTTCTCACTTCAGACTTAACCCCCATATATAAATTCAGTGATTATGTTAAAGTCAAAGTTCAGAATTTCAACACTCTCTTCTAGAGGATTCATGACTCCCTTACTCTCTCAAAAATGGATATGGCACGGCTCCCTAATGCCAAGGCATTGCAACATTGCAATCGGAAACATTGTATGTGAACAAAACTATACTCCGACATCAAAACTCCCTGAAAAGTTCATAGGACCATTTCGCGTTCTTGACATTCTACCAAATAATAAAATCAAACGCTTTGCTTGCAACACACTTGATCGTAACACTCAGCAGAAAAGATCCTCCACATAGACAATTGTAAGATTGTTCCCCGAGGGCTCGACCTCACACACATCCCCTCACCTGCTCCAGCACCCGTTCCGGCTCAAGATTCTCCCACCCCACCCACTCCAACTCCTACTCCTCTTCCTAGATACAGTCTAAGACAAAGACCAACCTTGTAGATCAGATCCTTGGGTGAACTGAATTGTATCTACTCTTCATCATGTCATCATAGCTATCTTCATCATGTTTTCCATCTCTTTTATGTGGTACCTTCAAATCCCACATATGTCGTGTCTATGCCACTATTTTTACATTTTAATGGGATTACTTATTCCTTATTGTTAGCTCTGTTGCCACCATCACTCTCAGTTCCCTTCTCTCCTTAATTACTGGTTTTAATTCTGTTAACTGTTTCTTCATTCACTTTCAACTTTCTTCACTTTCTTTCCATCATTGTATAATTATAAGTCACACATCTGAAGGCCCCATGCCTCTTTCATCTTACTTAGTTAAGTACCACTTAATATGTTTTAGTCAAGTTTCATTACTCAGTAAATGAAGGAGAATCAAATTGAGCTTGAAATTTTCTTCATTTTCTTCACTAATTATTCTACAACGTTATTGTCTTAGGTACACCAGAGGATCCCCACCTGTGATCCTTACATTCTCACCAAGCCAAGTCTGCTTCGACGTCACTTTCTAATTCATCCAATAACTTTGACCGTTACAAATAAATGCCACCCTTTAAGGGTGCGACTTTACTTCCGTGCACCAATAATTTCTCTCCTCCTCTACCCTTTTCTCCAATCAGAAAGACTGTTATACTGTCTCAAGCAATATTGTTACGCAAGCAATCTTGCCACGAAGCGAAGTGGCTTTAGTGTTAACGATTCGTAACATCAGCACCAATATCAATACCCTAGCTTGTGTTACAAAGGATTACAAAGGCAAAGCATGCCGACAGGAGACCTTTTGATCCATATCTAGGTCGGATGCAAAAAAAAAAAAAAAAAAAAAAAAAAAAAAAAAAAAATCATATTAATAATAAATTAAAACTATAACAATGTAAATAACAATTAAAATACATAAATAAATGCATTGGTATAGTTGAATAACAAACAAACAGGTAAATAGTAAATGATAATAAATTGACATATAACTAATAATAAATGAAAACCAGACAGACAAATTATAACAAAACAAAAACAAATAATATAACATAAATTATAATAATTACAGCATGAGCGAGATTATGCAAATCTGCAACTCCGTAGCGACCATTGTTTTCAAAACGTTTAAGTCATAAAAATGGATTTCTCGCCACCTACCCCTCTACCTGTCTACTACTTGTCTACCTTAATCTACCAGCCTCTTACACCTATACGAGCATTCCGGGGGAGGTCACTGGATGGCAGCCGGACCGATCATTCATGTTGCACACGTGCATATAAACGGTCTACGTGCTTACCAGCCAGCACCAGTGCACATGGACGCACGCATACATGAAGAGTTTCGTGGCAGTGACCCCGGTCAAGACCTCATCTCTCAGGTCGGGCAGGGTCAAGACAATTATCTCCGGGGTCACCAGCCAACCCACGTTACCCATTTCGACTCCAACGGTCGAAGCATGATACCACAAGACATCAGTATTGCTCATTTATTTTCTCCTATGGTTCTATGCCCACTTGGACATAGATTGTACACATGTGAATTAAGGACTAAAATGGTGTGATTAAGTAACAAATATTTGAGCCTTAGCTCAACTCTAGTCACTTCAAATGGTTCCTTGTAATTTAAACTTTGTACATAATTCCTTGTAGGTAACTCATCAGAGTTCCCCCTTTATAAGACCCGGTCATCTGTCCTGTGGATAGACTTGGAAAACTGGACACAGCCTATACAGACGGGTTCTTGCTTGTACCAAATTGCATCAATAAAGCAAAGGACTATCTCTCTCTCTCTCTCTTTCTCTCTCTCTCTCTCTCTCTCTCTCTCTCTCTTTTTTTTTCTTTTTTTTTTTCCAACCGGCTCACTGTCCTCCTGAACTTCGCTTCCGCGTCTCAAGGACCGACTACGCTACCCAATTCCTCCTTCTTACAAAAAAATTTTTTGATCCACCGAAGATCAAACCAACACGATGTCTAGAGGCTAATCACGCTCATGATGCGAATAAAGCAGAATTAGTGAGTATTGTAGTAGCAATGGTGCGAAATCGAGATGAAAGGGGATTGACGAGAGATGAAGGAAGGACAGCAAGGAAGTGAGGAAGAAAGAGAAGAGAAGAGAAAGAAGGGTAAATCTCGAGTAAGCGAATTACAATTGAAGTTACATATAGCTAGAATAGAAGCTGAAGTAAAAAGGGGGAGAAACTGAGGGAGCTAGGATAGAGAATGAAAACCTTAAATTTCAAGTTGAATTGCAAGAAAATAGACAAGTGCTACCAGACTCTCAACTCGCGTATGGGAGACACAGTTTTGATGTGGTGCAAAACGCCAAATTGCTTCCTGAATTTGATGAATCACGGGTAGCTACTTTAGAACGTTCGAAGGAATGGCGGAAGATTATCAATGGCCGAAGAAGTATTGGCCTGCATTGTGCGAACAAGCCTCAGAGGTAAACCGTTAAGGTATACGGTGCTTTGGAGGATTTACAGACAAAAGACTACGAAAAAATAAAAACGTCCATCCAACAAGCCTGTGAATTAGTACCTGAAGTTTATGGGGTAAAGCTTAGGAATTTAAGGAAGCAATCTAATATTTTACACGTTGAATTTAGTAGAGAGAAAAGAATGTTATAGGAACAATGGTTAAGGTCCCGTAACATAAATGAAGATTATAAGAAACTGGCTGAGTTAATATTGATAGACGAGTATCTGAGATCCATTCCTAAAGAGGTGTCCTTGTACCTTCAGGAGAAAGATGTCTCAAAGTTGGAAGAGGCTGCAATCTTAGTAGATAAATTCGAAAGCATTAAATATACTGCAGGGAAATTCTCATTTACTCCAAGGGGGAGAGAAGAACGGCCGAAAATCTCTAACTCAAACTCATCAGGTGACCTACGATGTCCATAGAGGTCAAAAAGGGTGATTATAGTAGGTCATCACAAAGCGTGTCATGTTACTATTGCAGGAAAGTAGGCCACCTGGTGAGGGATTGCTGGAAGAGAAGGGATATAGAAAGTGTTGAGCCTATAGTAGATATAGGAAGAAAGGACACCTATACAGAGGGTAAAGTCAAGGGAGAGGAAGAAAAGGAGCCTGCCAAAGCAGTTAGCCCTCATGAGTACCATTTTCTCAGACGGCCAAGAAAAGGATGAGGTGAATCCTCACTTGAAAGTATATAAACCATTCATTTTTCAAGGATTTATATCCACAGAGGGAGATAAGAGAAAAAGGGTGACAATCCTGAGAGACTCAGGAGCACTCCAATCAGTAATGCTAGGTAGTTTAATAGAGAAACTCGTATTAAAAGGGAGTATAGTCATAGGCTACCTAGGAGGCCTAGCGAGGGTGCCGCTGGTAGGGATAAATATAGCATCGCCTCTATATGAAGGACAGGCAATGATGGGCCTAGTAGATCAGTTGCCAGTAGAAGGTGTTGACTTAGTAGGTGGGACGATGTGCCCCACACCCATAGTGTCACATTTACCCATTGCTTCGGAATAAACCGAACAATTTGAAAAAGAGCATCCGGGATTACTGCCAGTTTGCGTAGCCACAAGGGCCATGGCTGCACAGAGAGAAGGGTCTAAGTACCAAATAAGGCCAATAAAGGTCTTGAGAGGGGAAGGCTGTGGAAAACCTAAATTTGAGGACACTCTGCATCCAGAAAGGAAAATCCCTAGTAAAACCACCCAAGTAGAGACAGGCTGACTTGAGGTCCCTGTTTCAAGAGGAACGAGAAAGTGAGTCGGATGTGTATGACTTGACTCGTTTGTTTATGGGAGAAGAGGCGGAAGCAAGAAGTCTCAGTGACTTACAAAGAGTTGACCCCGACTTGAGGGATTTGTATGAAAGAGTAGAGAGTGGTAGGGAGTTGTCAGAGGAATATTACTTAGAGTCGGGAGTACTATTCCGCAAGTGGGTGGATAGTACCTGTCCCACTGATGATGCAGTATGGTCTGAAAGACGACAAATAATGTTGCCGAAGGTCTACAGGGAAGAAGTTATGTGGGTAAGGCATGACAGTCCCTTTGCAGGACATATGGGTGTACGAAAGACATTAGACAGTATCTGGCAACATTTCTATTGGCCCGGAATTAGGAAGGATGTCGCAGTTATCACACTTGCCAAGTAGTGGGCAAACCTAACCAAACTGTACCAGTAGCTCCTTTAAAAACAATTCCAATAGGAGAGGAACCCTTTGCTAAGGTAATTGTAGATATAGTAGGACCATTACCTAAAACTGAAAGTGGTAACGAGTATATACTAACTTTAATGGACACCTTTTCAAGGTATCCCGAGGCTATACCACTACGTAGGGTACATGCTAAAGTAGTCTTACAGGAACTCATAAAAGTATTTCCGAGGTGGGGTTTACCTAGACGTCCTAGAGAGTTGTAAACAGACCAAGGGTCTGTATTTCTGTTCAAAGAGGTTATGTAGGGTTTGGAGGCCCTGGGTATCATCAAAGTTACTTCAAGTGTATACCATCTTCAAAGTCAGGGTGCACTTGAGAGGTACAATCAGACTTTAAAGAGCATGCTAAGGAAATGGTGCCTAGAAAACCATAAAGGATGGGATCAAGCACTACCATATTTGTTGTTTGCTATGCGTGAAGTACCTAACGAATTGTTGGACCTCTCACCCTTTGATATGGTGTTGGGCCATTGTGTTAGAGGACCTCTTAAAGTCCTGAGTGTCTCTTGGAGCAATAGTGTGCTCCAGGAGTATTAAAATCGGTGGAGGAAATGAGGAGTAGGTTAACCTCATGTTGGCAGAGGGCTAGAGAAACCTTACAGAGTGCTCAAGAGCGAATGAAACAAAACTATGACCGGAAGGCGAAAGGGTGAGAGTTTAAACAAGGGGATAAGGTGCTCGTATTACTGCCCTTCCAAGGTAACCCCTTGAGGGCTAAGTTCAGTGGACCATATGTAGTGACGAAACGAGTGGGGGAACTTAACTACATTGTTGCCACTCCTGATAGGAGACGGAAGCAACAATTGTGTCACCTCAATATGCTGAAAGCATACCAGGAGAGGGACAAAAGTGATGTGGGTGAGTCTGGCGGTAGTGTGTGTACTGTCTCTATCGTGCCTGAGGAAGACGAGGACTCGATCTCTCCCACCTTCGAGATGACGTGGAAGGCGAATGCAGATGTGTGGCCCCAGGTGGTGGACAAACTGGACCTTCTCTCGGCTGAGCTGCGGGAGGACCTACTGGAATTGCTGGATCTTTCGGGATGCCCCTGGAAGGACCAACCTAACGCTGCATGATGTGGATGTGGGAGATGGGAAGCCCATCAAACAAGCCCTTTATCGTGTGAATCCACAACGAGCGGCTATCATTAAGAACGAAATTGAATATATGCTGGCTCACGACTTGATTCAGCGAGCACAGAGTGGAGTTCCCCGATCATATTAGTGCCGATGTCTGACGGTACTCAGAGGTTTTGTATTGAATTCCGACGTGTGAATGCCGTCACTAAGAAAGACTCGTATCCCTTATCTAGAATCGAAGAGGGCATTGATAAAGTAGGTGAGTCACGTTTCATAAGTAAACTAGATCTGCTATGTGGGTATTGGCAGGTGCCTCTGACCCCTCGTGCCCAGTCTATATCGTATTTCATAGCTCTGGGAAGAACATATCAGTGTAATGTAATGCTTTTTGGAATTACCAATGCCCATGCCACCTTCCAAAGGTTGATGAATAACCTTACAGAGAACATTCCCGGTTGTGTAACCTATCTTGATGATGTTGTCATCTATAGTGATACTTGGCAAGAACATTTGTGTCGTCTAACTTTACTTTTTGACAAGCTAGTGGCTGCCAAGTTAGTGCTTAATTTAACCAAGTGTGATTTTGCTAAGGCTAAGGTTCATTATCTTGTTTATGCCACAGGCAAAGAGAGGTTGCTCCGTCCCACACTAAAGTAGAAGACATTCTCAACATAGTCACACCTAAGAGTAAAAAAGAGGTTCGTAGCTTTATAGCAACCATAGATTATTACAGGATGTTCGTTTATTTCTCTTCTTTAATGGCTTGTAACTCCGCTTTTGTTCAAGCTAAGAGCCTTTTGTGTTACAAAGTAAAAATGCTGTAGAGCACCCTGTGAGTTACTTTAGCAAGAAATTAAACATGGCTCAGTTGAAGTACAGCACCACTGAATAGTAATCATTGTCTATTTTATCTTAGCGCCTAAGTATTTTGCTGTGTATATTCCTGTGGGGCCCCAGGTAACGGTTTTCACAGATCACCATCCCTTGAAGTACCTTAACAAGTTTAAAGTTAAGAACCTCCGCTTAACCAGGTGGAGTTTGTTTTTACAGGAGTATCATTTAGATGTTCGTCATGTACGAGGGAAAGACAACGTGAAAGATGATTGCTTATCTAGATTGTAAGTGTATTCTACCACAACTAAAAAAAATCTCTACAAGATTTTTTTTTTTTTTTTTTTTTTTTTTTTGAGAGGGAGGTGTTACGTATATGAGTATCCTATTTATGTAATGTATGAAAATAATTATTTTGGGTGAAAAGGCGTCAGTTATTCAACGAACGAAAATGGAGTGTTACGTTTTAGACGACATGCGTAGGGAGATCAAAAACGTTTTGGGTCGACGTATTAATATTCTATTGAATCATGTTTAGCTCTGTAAGATGCATTATTATTTTTGTGTATTATTCTGTAAATGTGTCAATACGAATGATTGTGTTTTTCTGTGGATACAATACAAATGTATGTATTATTTCAAGGTTAGTGTGTACTATGTTTCAGTCGTATTTGGTTCGAGAAGCATCACCATGCGTGAGTGCAAATACGTTTAGTCTGACTTGGCCAATGAGATTCAAAATCCATAGATGTTGGTTCTATGGACCAATCAGGGGTGATTATACAAGAGGAAGGGCTGCTTCACGCGCGTTATTAGTAGTGAAATTTAGGCAGTCCTACAGGACGGAGTAGAGATGTTCCGGCTGCGAATTAGGTACTTTCCTCCCCCTGTTTATATATTTAAATCAGCTAGCAATTAACATTATGTGTGAAGTCTATGGCAGTGACGCAGGAAGCCTGGACAGTGAATCTCTTGGTAATACTTTCTTTTTTACCCCCGTTAAAAATTGTGTGTAAGAACTTGGAATCATGTTTAGAATTTGTTATTCAATTATATGTCCTTGGTTATAGTTATCTTGTTATTCCCATTAACTTTAATGAATAGTGTTAAACGTTCTGTGTGTTTAATTTTTCTTAATTTTCATGATAATGCAAAATTGAGTAGCGACCTATTATTTGATATGTGAACAGATTATCCCAAAGTGTGTGTGTGTGTGTGTGTGTGTGTGTGTGTGTGTGTGTGTGTGTGTGTGTGTGTGTGTGTGTGTGTGTGTGTGTGTGTGTGTATTTACCTAGTTGTGTTTTAGGGGAAGGGGAGCCATGCTCGTGGTGTCCCGTCTTCATATCTCATTTTATCTAAACTTTTTAAATTCATGAATTGCTTTTGCACACACCACTTTTTCGTCCAACTTGTTCCAGATGTCTATTACTCTGTGGGGAAAGCTGTTCTTTTTCAGGTCCCTTCTATAACTGTCTTGATTTTCTTTCCGTGTCCTCTTGTATTTCTACTATCCCATTTTATTAGATTTCTTGGGAATCATTAATATCATCTTGAAATATCTTTATGTTAAAAGTCAGAAGTATTCGTAAGATTCGTAACAATATATATAAGAAATGTGTGTGTGTGTGTGTGTGTGTGTGTGTGTGTGTGTGTGTGTGTGTGTGTGTGTGTGTGTGTGTGTGTGTGTGTGTGTGTGTGTGTGTGTGTGTATTTACCTAGTTGTGTTTTAGGGGAAGGGGAGCCATGCTCGTGGTGTCCCGTCTTCATATCTCATTTTATCTAAACTTTTTAAATTCATGAATTGCTTTTGCACACACCACTTTTTCGTCCAACTTGTTCCAGATGTCTATTACTCTGTGGGGAAAGCTGTTCTTTTTCAGGTCCCTTCTATAACTGTCTTGATTTTCTTTCCGTGTCCTCTTGTATTTCTACTATCCCATTTTATTAGATTTTCTCTATCAATAGTTTCTATGCCTTTCATGATTCTATAAATAGTTATCAAGTCTCCTCTCTCTCTTCTTTGTTCTAATGTCTGTAGTTCAAGTTTTGTTAGTCACTCTTCATATGATAGTTTTGAGAGTGTTGGTGCTAGTTTTGTAATTGCTCTTTCTATTCTTTCAAGTTTTGTTATACATTTTTTTGTACTTGGTGACCACATCGTCGCTGCATATACCAATCTTGGTCTTATCAAGGTAACTATTATTTTCTTCACCATTTCTTCGTCCAGATATGTAAAAGCCACTTTGATTGTTCTTATTAAATTATAAGTTTCTCCAAAAATTTTGTTTATATGCTTCTCAGGGGACATATTATTCATAATAATGACTCCCAGGTCCTTCTCATTTTCTACTTTTTTTTATTTCTTCTTCTCCCAATTTATATGATCCCACTATTCTTTTTTTTTTGCTTCTTTTAGATTCCATTATACTACACTTCTTGATATTGAATTCCATTTCCCACTTCCTACTCCATTCCCATACTTTGTTGAGATCACTCTGTAGCGACTCACAACCTTCTTCAGTGTTCACATTTTTCAACAATTTTGCATCATCCACAAAGAAGCTCATATAACTTTCAACTCCTTTATCCATATCATTAATATATATAGCAAACATTATTGGGGCCATAACTGTTCCTTTTGGAACACCACTTATCACTTCATCCCAATTAGAGTGTTTGTTTCTTATTACCATTCTCATTTTTCTTTCATGCAAGAAGTCTTCCATCCACTTCAGTAGTTTGTCCTGTATTCCTCCAGCAGTTTCCAATTTCTTAAGGCAACTTCTTATGTGGCACCTTATCAAAAGCTTTTTTCATGTCTAGAAATGTACAATCAGTCCATCCATCTCTCTCTCTTGTATTACATCTATTAGCCTTGAATAGAAACACGTAAAGTTTGTGACGCATGATCGTCCTTGTCTAAATCCAAATTGCCTTGAATTTAGTACGTTGTTTTTTTTTCAAACGCTTTACCCATCTAGTTTTGATAATTCTTTCACAGATTTTAGCTATCGTACTTGTAAGAGAGACCGGTCTATAGTTAGTAGGGTCTTCTTTGTTTCCCCCTTTATATATAGGTACTATATTTGCTCTTTTCCAATCTTCTGGAACTTTCCCTTCTTTCAATGAACTGTTTATTAGGCTATGTATTTTGTCCGTTAGTTCATTACTGCATTCTTTCAAAATCCAGTTTGCCATTTCATCCGGTCCATGGGATTTTCTGACATCGAGATTACTCAAGTGTTTCATTATTTCATTTTTTGATACTTCTATCTCTTTCATAGGGGGAACTCTCTCCTCCCATTCGATATCTCTAGGTTGCATGTTATCACTTGTAAACGCCGATTTAAAATGCTTATTAATAATTTCTGCCATTTCTATTTCCTCTGTGTATTCGATTCCTTGTCGTAGTTTCTCAAATTCTTGTTTGCTTTTCAGTTTGTTTACAAATATGCGCACTTGTACACATTCATTTCTATAACTAGTATATATTTTCCATTTTCAGGTCTTTTGTATTTTTCCATTTTATCCAAGCTTTATCCCTTTTATCTTTTAACTCCCTACATCTTTTGTTGTACCAGCACTTTGCATATCCTTTTTCTTGCTTTTGTCTTGGCACATACTTTTCCACTCCTTCTTTATAATTTGTCAAAATACTCCATTCCTGTTCTACTGTTGTTTCCTATTTGTATATTCTTTCCCAGCCAGCTTTTTGAAAGAATTTTTCATTTTGTCAAAGTTTGTTTTTTCATACATCAATCTTCCCTTTCTATATTGTTCGTTTTTTCATGTATTTTTCCTCAATTAGTTCCAGTTCAACCAATATGTGGTCACTTTTACTTATTGGTGTTTTATATTCGATCTTCTCCACTAATCCGGGTTCTGTTGTGATTATTAGGTCCAGTCTCGATGGTTCTTCCTCATTTCTATACCTAGTATTCTCTTGTATCCATTGCGTCATTGTATGTTCAATAATCATATCAAGTAATGCATTTCCCCATAGGTCATCTCCACCCTTAACTGTTATCTCTTCCCAGCAGATTTCTTTACAATTAAAGTCACCCATCATAATTATTCGTCCTCCATCTTCCATTATCTTATTTAGTGATATCCTTGAGTCTTCGAACATATTTTTGTGCTCTCTCTCTTCACACGAAGCCGTTGTAGGAGGCACATAATTTACTACAAACTTCCTGCTCTTCCCATCCTTGTCCTCCACTTCCATCGTAATCATCTCTACACTATTCTTTCCATATGTGACATTCCTCACATTTATATCCTTCTTAGTCAGGTACATAACTCCACCCCCTTGTTTTACCTCTATGTTTTTAATCTAACAATTATATGCACCATGTCCTACACTGCTGGGTGGTAGTGGACCTTTCAATTTTGTCTCTACAACTCCCATTATCTCCGGTTCTTTTACCTTCAGGTAATCATTCAGTTCGTGTAAGACACTTTTAATTTTCTGCTACTTCTATCGTGTATTCTGTTTCCCTTCCGTTTTTCTCTGCTATGAACCATTTCCTCACTTTCATATTCACTACTCTCTAATAGAATTTCTCTTTTTCTGTCTCTGTTCTTTTCTCGTTTTCCTTGGCTTCTAGTCTTTTTGCTTTCTCATCCTCTCTTTCCTCTTTATTCATTTCTCTTTTTATCCATACCTGTTTAAATTGCTCACTGTCTGCTAGTTTCCCTGTTTTTGCTAAGATAGACTCTGCTGTCGTTTGTGACCTGAATTTAACCTTAATTGGTCTGGTCTTATCAGTATTGTATTTCCCGAACCTATATATTTCTTTAATTTTTTTTCTATTTCAGATTGATCTTCTTGAACTACTTCTAATATATTATTTACTTTTTCCTTTTCCTCCTTTATTCTTGTAGTCCTATTTAGATTATACTTCTCTTCCATCCCTAATATAATTATACACTTTTTATCGTCTAAGTCTCTTACTATATTCTCCTTCTCCCTCATCACTTTAATAACTGTGTCTTCAGTTTGTTCTTTCATCTGCTGTGTCACTATATCATTAAATACAATTTTGTTCTCTTGGATTTTCTTACAATCCAGTGCTTCTTTTGCTATGGACTCTTTATTCTCTTTATTATTATTCTTTAATTCCTCATTCTCATCTTTTACTTCTTTTAACTGTCGTTTTAATTCTTTATTTTTTTAGTTAGGTTTTTGTTCACCTTCTCTAGTTCTTCCAATTTTTCAACTCTGCGCAATCCGTGTAAGTTGACGTAACCTACTCTCCCAATGTTCGGTCATTTTCTCAAGTTTTTCCTCTAGTCTTGCTAATCGGGGGAGGTTGGTATCCCCCCCCCCCTCATTTAATCCATGGAATTTTTTAACTTCACCTTCCATTGTGCTGCTCTTATCTATATTTCTAATCTTTACATTTTTGCTAATCCCTTCTTCTTCACCAAAATCATCCGGTCTTCGTTTGTTTACAAGGTGCCTGGCCTCTTGGACCCAGTCTATCCCTTCCTCATTTCCTTCTATTTTCCTCAGTAATCCCTCCCCTTCTCCTTTTTCATCGCCTTCCCACTACACCACGAGCTTTCCCCTTTCCCATAAATACAAAAAGGTGTGTGTGTGTGTGTGTGTGTGTGTGTGTGTGTGTGTGTGTGCGTGTGTGTGTGTGTGAGAGAGAGAGAGAGAGAGAGAGAGAGAGAGAGAGAGAGAGAGAGAGAGAGAGAGAGAGAGAGAGAGAGAGAGAGAGAGAGAGAGAGAGAGAGAGAGAGAGAGAGAGAGAGAGAGAGAGATTCTCCATGGTCTTGGATCACGTGTTGGACTCGTGAGCAACAGCTATTACCCCCCCCCCCAGAAGAGAGCTCAGAGCTCGTATATGACCGATCTATGGGTGATGCTGTGACCTTACACGCACACACATACACCCAACTCCTCGCCCACGAGAGTTGGAGTAACGACTCGCGGCGCAGAGATTCTGAAATTATTTCAGCCCTGGGCGAAATTCAAACTCGGACCACCGTTGTGGCGGCCGCGATCGCTACCACTGCGCCATCGAGTCTTGTATGTATGTGTGTGTGAATTTACCTGGTTGTATTTTACGGGAAGGGGAGCTATGCTCGTGGTGTCCTGTCTTTGTATCTCGCAGTGTCTAGTTTGCTCTTGAATTCGTGTATAGTTTTTGGACGCACTATTGTTTTATCCAGTTTGTTCCAGATATCCACCATTCTGTGTGCAAAACCTATTTATTTTTCAGGTCTCTTCTTTAACTATCCTTTTAGGGTTTCTTTTCGTGTATTTTTGTATTTCTCTTATCATAATTCAGTAAGTCCTCTCTATCAAGGACCTCTGTGTCTTTCACGATTCTGTAAATGGTCAACAGGTCGCCTCTTTCTCTTCTTTGTTCCAAAGTCGATAATTTCAATTTAGCCAGTCTCTCCTCATATGACAGGTGTTGGGATCATTTTCGTGGCTGCTCTCTGGGTTTGTTCAATTTTCTGCGACCTTGTCGCAGCATACTCTAGTCTAGGCCTTATTAAAGTGACTAGTATTTTTTTCTAACCATTTCTTCGTCTAAATAGATAAAAGCCAACTTTATTGATTTTAGGAAATTGTAAGATTCTCCGACAATTTTCTTATCTGTTTATCAGAGAACATGTCATTTAAGATAATCACTCCCAGGTTTTTTTTCAGATCCCACTTTCTTTACTTCCTTTATTCCAATTTTGTCCTGATATATATATATATATATATATATATATATATATATATATATATACATATATGTATATATATATATATACATATATACATATACATATATGTATATATATATATATATATATATATATATATATATATATTTATATTACGTTTTCCGAACTCCATTATGTTACATTTCTTACTTTTGAAGTCTACATCTCACTTTTCAGTATTCACTTTCCTCAGCAATTTACCATCATCTGCAAAGAAGTTCATGTAATAATCCACATCTTCATCCATTTCATTCACATAAAAAGCGAACATTATTGGAGCCAATACCGATCCCTGTGGAGCTCCACTAATCATCTCCTCCCAAGCTGAACTATTTCCTCTGAGCATTACTCCCATTTTTCTGCCATGCAAGAAATCCTCCATCCAGTTTAGTAATTTACCTTGTATCCCTATATATATATATATATATATATATATTTTTTTTTTTTTTTTTTTTTTTTTTTTTTACTTTGTCGGAGGCTTTTTGTAGTATACAGGAAAGGAGCAACGCTCGTTGGGTGCCGTTTCCTATTCTGTAATTTTTTAACATATCTAGATCAAATTCATAAACAATTCCAATTTAATTTATACCTTTGCTTTCCAATTATCATAACTTAGATTTGAACTCATGCACTGTTTGAGCTGGGGCTATATCACCTTCTAAGCTATTCCACATATTCATGCATTTATATGGAAAAGATGGAAAAGTGTATTTCATCACATTCCTTGGAGGCTTAGACTGTGTGTGTGCGTGCAGTGTGACCGTGAGCGCCGTCTGTGGATGGAATGAGTTTCTAGCCGAGGTAATTGACTTTAATATGAATTTAATTTTTACTTGGATGAAACCCTAAGCAGGATTATGAAATGGATTTTCTTAAAACCAAACCTGGTAAAGGTCGAGGGATTTTTTGCCCTATTGATTTTTCATTGTAGCTCATTGTAACAAAAGTTGCACTGTCCAAGACTCAGAAGCAGATTGTGAATCTTTAAGAGCAAGCTAATTGCTGGAGTCAGAAAAGTCGTGTACTCAAAGAAAATCGGAGGGGGAGAGACGAGGAAATTTCTATGGCGGACCAATGAACTTTTTCACTGTTATTTCAGACTTGTACATTTGTTTTGGCTGCCGCTATGCAAACTCGCTCAACAGACATGTCTGGCCAGAAGTGTGTTAAGCCTAGCTTGATTTATTTCGCTACTGATGTTTACGGCTTGTCCAGTTTTATTCTGGTTGCCACCAGGCAACTGTATTCAGCCCTTGCACAACGAAAGGCCTCCCATTCGTAATACTCCTTCCTGTTCCTCTTCCTCCGGTTTTTACGTTAATGTCCTCCCCCATCTCATTCGTAATGGATTCTAGTTCCCGTAAGATTTATCCCTCATTAATGTCAGCAGCAGGCATGAATGGTGTTAATAATCACGCTGTAAAACATGGCTCGACTGGAGAACGTCCTCTTATAGTTCCTGCAATGGCCGTCCTCTGCATTATGTGTGTCACCAAATGGAGCCCATACATTGTTTCAAGGTCTCTTTCCAACGAGACCAAGTATGGAGAATGAATCGGGACCTACGAACTACGGCGTCCACTCGTCTTCAATTCGCAAAATTGGTTGAAAGTTTACAAAGGGAGTTATGTTGTTGTGTTGTTTCTCTCGCTTTCTTTCTTTTTTTCCGTTTTTCGGATAAAAATATCTTGTTTAAAATGTTACATTATTTTACAGGTACACATACACACTTTTTTTTTCATTTGTCTTTTATAGTATGCTACTAGGCTAATAGCATATCAAAACCCTACCACAGTCTGACCACTGAAAATGTCTTACTGATGGCTTCTATGATGTATGTCTGTTAAATCAAATCTAACCACATCTTATGAGAATCATGATGCTGAGATGGAAGGGGTTTTTGATTACTTTTCATAGCGTATGGCGTGGGCGTTTGCTTTGAATCAACTAGCCGCTTACATGGATGAAAAGGCCCTTAGTGTATGTATAAATGTAATTATAATAATCGGTTTATTGAGTTAGCAGTGATACAGTGATACACTAACAACGTACAAATTGAGCTAATTCTAGGACTAGATTAAATTGAATTAATGATGTGCACTATGGACAGAATGGCGCTGTTCTTGTAGCGGTCAGTCCTCGGCGCTCTGATTGGCAGAAGTTTGTTGATGTGCCTGGTGGAGCGGCGTGGTAGTGGGGTGTTGATTGGGAGAAAGTGTCGGTGGCGAGGACAGATCTTCCCCAAATTTCCTCATTGCCTCCTCAGTCTATTCGGACGGCATTGGTAGATTTCTGTATGTGTGCACTGTATCAATGTATGTATGTATGCATGGATACATATATGTGCGTATATATGTATGTATTTAGTCCAATGATCTTTAAATTTACATTTAAGATCCTCCTCAAAGGGCGTGATCTTACAATCGTGAACCAATAGAATTTTCTCCCTCACCATTTCAACAGATTCATTGTTACAAGTCTATATGGCAATTTTGTTTACTTAGATAATCTCGAATCTCTGCACATCTCACTTAGGTTATAAGGAATACCATGTCACCAATTCATTCGAACCCCCGGCCATTGTTTACAAATAAGAATTTTATTACCTACACAAAACGAAAAATAAACTTACGCAACTCGCTCGCTATATTGTTTTATATACACATCTTTCATAAACACCTAACCCATAACATGTAACACCCGTCTTCTACCCATCTTTCTACCTTCTTTCATACCAGTCTCTTACAATGTATGTATATATGTATGTACTTAAATGTAGTAATGTATACAATAAAGGAGTAACGCTCGTTGGGTCCCATCTCCTACTCTCAAATTTATAATTAATATCTAGCCTCAAATTATATAAAGTGTATGTACACACACACACACACACACACACACACATACTATATATATATATATATATATATATATATATATATATATTTACGACGTTTTGTTCTCAGGGGGATTTATTCATGTATTATCCATCTGTAATAATAACATAATAGTATGAGAATAGCTATTATATGTATGCATGTATGTATATATATATATATATATATATATATATATATATATATATATATATATATATATATATATTGCAGAAACCACAGGGAAAATAAAGTCGGAATACTAAACGTTTTCGTCTATTACGATATCCTCAGAGTACAAGAGAGAGAAATAGAACATAATATTTATACAGAAATAAGAAAACTTGGGAAGGTTATAGTCACATAAAAGCTTCGTACAAAGTACATACATACACATTCATATACAAATGGAACTAATAATAATAATGAATGTGTATGTATGTATTTTGTACGAAGCTTTTATGTGGCTATAACCTTCCCCAGTTTTCTTATTTCTGTATAAATATTATGTTCTATTTCTCTTTCTTGTACTCTGAGGATGTCGTAATAGACGAAAACGTTTAGTATTCCGACTTTATTTTCCCTGTGGTTTCTGCAATATTATTTAGTCACGCGTTATTGTGATTATTTTTGCAATATATATATATATATATATGTGTGTGTGTGTGTGTGTGTGTGTGTGTGTGTGTGTGTGTGTGTGTGTGTGTGTGTGTGTGTGTGTGTGTGTGTGTGTGTGTGTGTGTATGAAGATATATAGATATATATATATATATATATATATATATATATATATATATATATATATATAATACTGATGACCTACTTTCGGAGAAAAATAAGCGAAGATATAGAGATCTGTATATTTCGATCACTTACTGTGATCCTCTTCGGCAGATATAAGTTACAAAGTACAGAACAATATGTATTTATAGTAAAGCAGTGAGGTAACATGAGGGGACGAGGCTCAGGTCAACACGCCCGGCATGCATGCTCGCATCTTGGTGGCTCAGGTCACATGACCGGCGTTGCATGGGCCTTGGTGATTTTTGTCCACCGTTAATGTTGATGGTAACATTTTATTTATGGCAAAAGAAGAAATACAGTCTGGTGACCATTGACCATGGGAAATGTTATAATTTGGGAAATTGTTTATTAAGGAGGATTCTACTATTTTTCTTCTGAAACTACTTGCACAAAGACGGCATTCCCCTCAGACCCATCATATCAAATAGGAATTCTTGTACACATAAGACCTCAAAATGGCTCACACAAATACTATCACCGTATGTAGGTTGTTTCTCAGAGTCTCACATAAAACACTCAGAAGACTTCATAAGAAAGATCAAAAGTCACAACCTACCTAGTAGTAGAAAATTACTAAGTCTAGATGTAGTTTCGCTATTCACCCAAATTGATGTAACGGTAGTCTTAGAGTTTTTGAAAGTAAAATTACAACCATACCAGAACCAGCTACCACTGCCACTAGATAAAATATTAAGTTTAACACAACTCTGTGTCAACACCAATGTTTTTTCATTCAAAGATCTTTATTATAAACAGAAATTCGGATGTTCCATGGGCTCTAATCTCTCGCCAGTTCTAGCCAACTTATATATGGAATATTTTGAATCAGTGCTATTACCGAAAATTAAACCACCCGCCATGGTTTGGCATAGATATGTAGATGATATCTTTACGGTTTGGGATGATGAATGGGGATCATTCCAAGAATTTCACAACCAGCTCAATCACCTAACGAACAATATCAAATTCAAGGTGGAATGGGAATTAGATCACAAATTACCTTTTCTAGATATTTTAATAATAAGAAATGCGGAGTCACTGTCCTTCACAGTTTATAGGAAGCCCACCCACACAGGGAGCTACCTACATTTCTTTAGCCACCATCCTGACAAAATAAAATATAGTGTAGCTTCAGGCCTATTCTTACGGGCTTTGAGAATTTGTAGCTCCCAATACTTAGATTTGGAACTAAATTCAGTGAAAAATCAACTAACAAAATTAGGATACCCGCCGTGGTTTTTACAAAAAGCTCTCAGCAAGGCCAAAATTAGTTTTCACAAAACAGATTCCCATTCCGCCATGAATCATCACTGGGATAATAGAAGCATAAAATTGCCTTTTAACAAATCAATCCATGAATTGTCTCACATGTTACCAAAGGAAAAGGTAAATTTTATCTTCCATTATCCTAATAATTTGTTCAGTAAAGTTGTCAATATACATCACAGATCCAAGAGTAATACAACTCCTGGAGTTTATAAATTACCTTGTTTAGATTGCAATGATGTATATTGGGGACAGACGGGTCGAGATCTCAATACCAGGGTTAAGGAGCACAAGAACTCTGTTAAATACGGACAGGAAAATTCCGCAGTATTTCAGCACGTCGCCAATAAAAACCACCGAATAAATTGGGACGATGCTGAAATAATTTATAAATCCAAATGTAGTTTCAGAAGAAAAATAGTAGAATCCTCCTTAATAAACAATTTCCCAAATTATAACATTTCCCATGGTCAATGGTCACCAGACTGTATTTCTTCTTTTGCCATAAATAAAATGTTACCATCAACATTAACGGTGGACAAAAATCACCAAGGCCCATGCAACGCCGGTCATGTGACCTGAGCCACCAAGATGCGAGCATGCATGCCGGGCGTGTTGACCTGAGCCTCGTCCCCTCATGTTACCTCACTGCTTTACTATAAATACATATTGTTCTGTACTTTGTAACTTATATCTGCCGAAGAGGATCACAGTAAGTGATCGAAATATACAGATCTCTATATCTTCGCTTATTTTTCTCCGAAAGTGGGTCATCAGTATTATTTTACATATGTGCTACGACATATCTTTGTTGTGATATATATATATATATATATATATATAAAGAATTAATTCTCGTCGCGCTCAGGGACAGACTGCGGGAGAAGGTTAAGGTAATCTAGAACCAGGCTAGCACCTGCGTATTGCAGAGTGTGACCCGTCTGGTCCCCCTCACCATCAGAACCCAAAAGATCGTACCCGCAGAGTGGCCAAAATCCTTCTACAGGGCAGCGAGACGTCAGTACATATCAGGCTTAGAGGGGTCCTACCTCACGATAGGACTTTCTTCACCGCAAACTCTATATCAACAACACTCTAATACCACACACACACACACACACACCGAAAACTCTTGGTGTAACATATGATACATCCATGTCATTTAAACAACACATCACAAACATAAAAATAAATGCACACCTAGACTCAACGCACTTAAATCAATCACTGGAACAACATTTAGACAAAACAAACTAATACTACAATATACAAACAATGCATACACTTAGTGATGAATTATGCAAGTCCAGCATGGGCACCTAATCTTAGTGAGACACACCTCAACACCCTTCAGACCATTCAAAACAAAGCATTAAAAACAATTACAGGCTGCACATGTACAACACCTACAGACCACCTACACAATGAAACAAAAGTCCTCAAAGTCAAAGATCATCTTGACACGAGAGGCACACAAATACTTGCTGCAGCCTCCACAAACACAACACACCCGCTACACTACATAGCAGAACACCCACACCCACCATGGACGATCATCCTTGACAGACCCGTGGACGATCATCGTTGAGCCATGGACGATCATCGTTGGGCCGTGGACGATCATCGTTTAGCCGTGGATGATCATCGTTGAGCAATGGACGATCATCGTTAAGCCATGGACGTTGTTGAGTCAAGAATGATTATCGTTCAGCCGTGGACGATCATAGTTGAGCCGTGGAGATCATCGTTGAGCCGTGGACGATCATCGTTAGGCCATGGACGATCATCGTTGAGCCGTGGACGATCATCGTTGAGCCGTGGACGATCATCGTTAAGCCGTGGACGATCATCGTTAAGCCGTGGACGATCATCGTTGAGTCAAGAACGATCATCGTTGAGCCATGAACGATCATCGTTGAGCCGTGGACGATCATTGTTGAGCCATGGACGATCATCGTTGAGCCGTGGACGATCATCGTTGAGCTGTGGATGATCATCGTTGAGCAATGGACGATCATCGTTGAGCAATGGACTATCATCGTTGAGTCAAGAACGATCATCGTTGAGCCATGGACGATCATCGTTGAGCCATGGACGATCATCGTTGAGCCATGGACGATCATCGTTGAGCCATGGATGATCATCGTTGGGCCGTGGACGATCATTGTTGAGCCGTGGATGATGATCGTTTAGCAATGGACAATCATCGTTGAGCAATGGACGATCATCGTTGAGCCGTGGACGATCATCGTTGAGCCATGGACGATCATCGTTGAGCCATGGACGATCATCGTTGAGTCAAGAACGATCATCGTTGAGCCATGGACGATCATCGTTGAGCCGTGAAGAGAGTCTAAGAAGTGTATAACTGGATGAGGCGATTGGTCGAGCGTTTTAGCTCATTCCTGGACTCCCCGTCCTCGCATATGAAAACCAGTCTCCTGTTAGAATAAAGTACATACATACATACATATACCAAGGCTTTTTCCCCCTTACAAGGGAGGTAGCCAAAAAGGGAAAGGCATAAAAACACTCCCACCCATTTCATCCCTAAAGACACTCCACACCCCTCCCACCCTTCCTCTCATCTGAGCACCTCCTGGATGACGGGTCATCCCTGCACCCTGCCCACCGCCCTGGGTCAGAAGCAGTGTCGCAAGACACAGTACATCCACAGCAAGGCCGCTTCATTTAATCGGCGACCCCCCCTCTCCGTCCCCCTTTGCATATAAGGCGAGGACGGGGAGAAATCCCATCGGGCTGCGTCAAAATTTACTCACACATACTACCCCACCCCCCACCCCCCCGCCCATTCCTCCTCATGCAGTCACAACATCATCCATATACAACCATTCTCCACTCACCTCTGTCTTCCGTCCTCTCCCTTCCTTCCTCAACAGACATTCCCCTCTTCCCCAAAGCCCCCTTCACCCCATCCATCCACCTCATCCTAGGACGTCCCCTCATGTTCACTCCCTCCACATCTGCCTTCCATACCTCTTTTACTAGTCTTTCTTCACTCATTCTTTCCATGTGTCCAAACCATCCTAATATTATTTCATCAACCCTATCTCCCAAATCCTTTTTCACTCCTGTTCTCCTCCTCACCTCCTCATTTCTCACTCTATCCAGCCTAGTAACCCCCACCATGCTTCTCAGACACCTCATCTCAAACACATTCAAACTCCTTCTCTCTTCTTCTCTAATGTTCCACGTTTCTGCCCCATAATAAAGTGTATTTGTAAAATTGTGTGTGCGTGCGTGTGTGTATGTGTGTGTGTGTGTGTGTGTGTGTGTGTGTGTGTGTGTGTGTGTGTGTGTGTGTGTGTGTGTGTGTGTGTGTGTGTGTGTGTGTGTGTGTCTGTGCGTGTGTCCGTGTGTGTGTGTGTGTGTGTGTGTGTGTGTGTGTGTGTGTGTGTGTGTGTGTGTGTGTGTGTGTGTGTGTGTGTGTGGATGTGTGTGTGTGTGTGTGTGTGTGCGTGTGTGCGCGTGTGCGAGTGCTCATTGTAAGTAAGTAAACAGAGCGCTCAAAAGTGCTTACATTTATTGAAGTATATATGAAGTATATATGATATATATATATACATATATATATACGTATATATATATATATAGATATATATAGATATATACATATATATATATATATATATGTTATATGTATATATATATGTGTATATATATATATGTATATATATGTACATATACATATATATATATATATATATATGTATATATATATGTGTGTATATATATACATATAAAATTGAAGGTGAAAGAAGTTGATGAGGAGAAATGGGAGAATTTTACGCCTTAACGTTTCGACCCGCAGGGTCTTGGTCACAAAGCTAACAACTCAAACGTAACCGGATATTTTATACACGGACGGGTCATCTTATGGGACGCTTCGGAGAGCTTGTTATTAATGTTATTAATGTTATTAATGTTATTAATGTCTGTATCTTTAGGTACGATTACGAGTATGTCATCAACATACCTAAACCATTTACTATTCCTACCTATTATAGTCATGTATTCTTCTGTTTCGAGTATTTCCATGTATAAATTTGCTAACACTGCAGAAAGAGGACTACCTATGGCGAGGCCAGAATGTTGTCTGTATTCAATATTATCAAAAGTGAAAGCGCCAAATCCTACACAAAGAGAAATTAATTCGAGGTAATCTTTTTTGGGTACGGGTAGATCTTCATTTTTCAAATTATTTACCACTCGTTCAACAGCATTTATAGCGCCTTTTATTGATACTCGAGTATACAAAGAGGTGACATCGTAGCTGGCTAGTTTCTTGTTATTGAAATCTAAAACTTTTAATCTGTTAATTAGATCCGACGAATTTCGTAGATGTGCATCACTGATAGTTCCTAAAGTATTGGATAAAGGTTTAGCTAAACATTTGGCTAACTTATGAGGTGCACTATTGATTCCTGACGTAATGGGGCGCATAGGAATTCCTGTTTTGTGGATCTTAGGCAGGCCGTGCATTCTAGGTGGTATGGGTGCTTCTTCAAGTAAGTTTAATAGTTTTTTCCCTTGCTCAGGAGATTAAACAGTGTAAATGAAAATATACAATTTACTGCAGAAAATGAAAATAACGGAAAATTACCTTTCTTAGACACAATTATCCATAGCATAGATAAAAATGTGAAATTTTCAGTATACCGGAAGCCCACCAATAAAGAAGACTATATACACTTCTACTCAGGACATGATGACAGAACTAAAACAGGTATTATAATAGGTTTCTTCCTCAGAGCATTTCGTATATGCAGTAAAGAATTTCTAGATCCTGAATTACAACATATTACTGAGACTTTCATCAAACTCAAATATCCAAAAGGTCTCTTATGTAGGTTGAAAAAGAAAGCCAAAGAAATAATTAACAAAAGTAAAGATGAAAATAAAAATAAGAATGATAATAATTGTAATAATGAAACCAGATATATCACAGTACCAAACTCTAATGTTAATTCATACCTAGACACTTTTCTTCTAAAAGCGGGTATCAAAATAGCCAGGACGTCAGGTAGCAAAGTAGGACATTTGGTAACACGTAGCGACAATAATCCCACTAACGAAAACAGCGTTGTTTATAAAATCCCGTGTAAAAGCTGTCCCTCTTCATATTTTGGTGAATCTGGTCGCGGGCTTAATAAAAGGATAAATGAACATAAAAATGACGTAAAAGCCCATAGGACATCTAACTCCATGTGGATAAACATGGTCACCTTCCAGACTGGAACAACACAACCGTATTAAATAAAGGATCATCCAAGAAACTAAGGAAGACAATTGAGGCAGCATATATCAACACTAATAACAACATTAACCATAGAGAAGGATTTATATGTTTAGCAAAAGCCACAAGCTTATTAATAATAAAAGAATACGCAGATAAAATAACAAGCTCTCCGAAGCGTCCCATAAGATGACCCGTCCGTGTATAAAATATCCGGTTACGTTTGAGTTGTTAGCTTTGTGACCAAGACCCTGCGGGTCGAAACGTTAAGGCGTAAAATTCTCCCATTTCTCCTCATCAACTTCTTTCACCTTCAATTTTATTTGTCATAATATAGTCCATTATACATATATATGTATATATATATGTATATATATGTATATATGTATATATATATATAGATATGTATATATATATATGTATATATATATATGTATATATATATATATATACGTATATATGTATATATACGTATATCAATGAATAACTAAAAATAAAAAAGTCCACTGAGATAAGGCATGTGTTTCTTTCGTCCTTCCGGCCTATCCGTGGCAAACAGGGGACACCGAGAGCGGTGGGGGTAAGCAAAGATTGGCGATTAACTTTGACGGGGAACGTCACCCCGGAGACGTGCACGATGCCCGAAAACGCGGCAATCAAGAGAAGGCGGCAACGCCATTTCTGGAAGTGGGTGGCTGATTGCAAGAAGGTCTCAAAAGGAAGTCTTGAGAATAACCGGGGGTTGCAGAATACTTTACGGGCTGAACACACTAAAGCATTTCCTGAACTTTACAACAACACGAAGACTTTTTCGGTCCACAAAACAATTAAAGAATTCCACAGGAAAGTCATTCGGTTCAACGCTTCCCTAAGGGAGTGCAAAGATTTTGAGTACAGCGACGAAAAGTTTGATACTCTGGAATTGTTTGATGGAGAAATAACAGAAGAACAGTCAAATGGTTTTTCGAAGCATTACTTTGTGGGGTACAAAAGTTTCACGAAGCATGGTGGACGAAGCGACCATAGAATCTACCAGATGCATTATCTTGATTTCTCTTATAAGGCATACCAGAGGGCTAAACGTTACAACAAATATGCGGTCAAGAAGGTGAAGAAAAAGAATGACCGGCGTCCCGTGAAAGAGGAAACGCCCGAAAACCTTTCTGGTGCGCCAGGGAATGATAGTCAGCAGTTTTCGAGTAAATTTGAGGCAGAGAAGTTAAATGAGGACCGAGCACGAAAACATTCTTCAAAAAAACGGAAGAGAGGGTCTCAAAAAGAGAAATGCGCGCAAAATTGAAGGAAGAAAAGGCCAAAAAGATACGAGAAGCACGAGAATTGCGGGTGTTAAAGAGAGAGGAGAAGGCCCAAAAGATACGAGAAGCACGAGAACTTCGGGAGTTCAAAAGAGAAGAAAAGGCCCAAAAGGTACAAGAAGCGCGAGAATTGCGGGCCGAAAAAAGGAAGAGACGAGGCGTTTAAGAAAGTGAAAGCTTTCCTGCGATTTGGAGAGACTCCTCAGGATTTTTCAGAGGAAGAGAAAAATGTTCTTGACTTTATGAGAAAAGAACGATCCGAACGTCATTTGAAGGAGCCAGATCCCGACCCGCGAGAAACTGTGAGGGAGGAGTTGCTTGGGTTTCTTAGGGAAAACTCTGTACAAACTTTTCCGCATCACATCGGCCAATTGAGGGATTTCAAATGTAAAGTCTGTTCAGCTTTACTGTGGAAACGAGAAAACAAAACAATCTGTTGCAACTTGGGTCAAACTCCTTTATTGTTGTCCTCAGATATTAAGGATGGGACAATAAGAGAGCTCTACGAAGGTAAAACCGTTCTCTCTGAAAGATTTTTGAAACACATCTTAACAATGACCCTCTTCGGCATATCATTATCACCTTCTCCAGCTCTTACTCATTTTTTTTATTATGTTTGTTATATTATATAATATATATAATATAGAAATTTTAAGCAACTATTCTATCTAATGTTATTTTGATATTGTTATTGTTTTGTTATTGTTATCATTGTTACCGTTACCAATATCATTATCATTATTAATGTTGTTAGCATTGTTATTATTATTATTAATGTTATTATAATTTTCATTATCATTATCATTATCATCAATATCATGATTATGATCATGATCATCGTCTTCGTCGTCGTCATCGTCGTCGTCATCGTCATCATCATCGTCGTCGTCATCGTCATCGTCATCGTCATCATCATCGTCGTCGTCTTCGTCGTCGTCGTCGTCGTCTTCGTCGTCGTCGTCGTCGCCGTCATCATCAACATCATCATCATCATCATCATCATCATCATCATCATCATCATCATCATCATCATCATCATCATCATCATCATCATCATCATCAGTAGAAACCTCTTTAAAAACAGTGAAATGAAAGTAACAAAAGAGGAGGAAAGACATCTTGGCACTGTGATCGGCTCTGGATCATATAAGAAGTAATATATCGAAAACAAAGTTATCGAATGGGTGGCGGAAGTTAGGCCACTAGCCAACTTTGCAAAGACTTTGCGGGCGCCGCAGGCCAAGCACCCACGGCGTAGCCGTGGCTGGCGCAGCCAGGTGCTTGTATATATATATACATATTTATATATATATATATATGCATATACATATATATATATATATATGTATATATATATATATATATATGTATATATGTATATATGTATATATATATATATATATATATATATATATATATAGTCAAACCTCGATTTTCGAACATAATTCGTTCCAAAAATATGTTCTAAAACCGAATTGTTCGAAAACCGAATCATATTTTCCCATTACAAATAATGTAAAAAGAGATAATTCGTTCCCAAGCACCAGATGGATGATTATTTACCTATTTACACTTCATATATCATATAATGAATAAAACATAAAAGTGTAAATCAAACGAAAACATAACAAAAGTAAATTTAATGACAAAGCAACACTGTACATTTATTATGTAATGTATGCACTGTACCCTTCTGGCTGCGATATGATGACATAGGTGGATGGAGATAAGGGAGGGAAAGGGGGCGAGTTATTGCTTGGAAGGGTATCCCCTTCCATATAAACTTCTGGTGATTCTTGTTCGGGTGTTTCCTCTCTTCTCTTTGGCTCAGGTAAATTTTTCTCTTGGGTTTCTTTCCTTTTTTCTTTCATTAAAAACCTTTCCAATGTTTGTTGTTTTAGCCTGCACTGTATTTTTTTTTTCCTGAAATGTGACATGACATTATCATTGAAAAGATTTACTGCTCTATGTGCTACCACGGTGTCTGGGTGGTATTTTTCTACAAACTTTTGAATATCACCCCATTTAGCACAAGTTTCTTTGATTAAAGAACTTTGCATATCTTCAGTTCTTTCCTCCTCCTCTGAAGACTGTTCCTCAGCCTGTTTCTTTTGCTGTTCATTTTGAAAGTGTACAAGCTCTTCAGTGGTAAGCTCAGTATTGTAGTCTTCCACCAGCTCTTCAATATCTTCACTGTCGACCTCCAAGCCCATACTTTTTCCCATAGAAACAATCTCTTAAACAATAAGAGTAGCATGGTCCTCGACACCAGCAGCAGATCCAGCAGTTTCAAACCCTTCAAAGTCTCTCTCTGGTACACAGCCTGGCCAAAGGTTCCGCCATGCTAAATTCATGGTTCTAGTACTCACTTGGTCCCATGCATTATCACTAAGATTAACACAACTCAGGATATTGAGATGGTCTTCCCAAAATTCTCTCAAAGTTAACCGAGTGTCATTAGTAACTTGGAAACACTTACGAAACACTGCTTTAGCGTAATGTTTCTTAAAGTTAGATATGACCTGTTGATCCATACGTTGGATTAGAGGTGTTGTGTTAGGTGGCAGGAATTTGATCTCAATAAAATCAGACTCACCAACTAAGTCATCCTCCAAACCTGGAGGGTGAGCAGGTGCATTATCCAACAGAAAAAGGCATTTTAGTGGCATTTTTTTCTTGGGTCAAAAAACCCAATGAATCCATTCTGTAAAAAATTGTCTTGTCACCCAAGCCTTCGTATTAGCTCGCCCCATTACAGGCAATTTACTTTTCATAACATTACTTCTTTTGAAAACTCTTGGAGTATCAGAATGGTTTGACCTTGAAATCATCACTTGCGTTACCGCACAGCAGAAGAGTGAGTCTGTCTTTCATTGGCTTGTGCCCAGGCAGCGATTTTTCCTTTGTGATATAGGTTCTTTTAGCATTTTTTTTAATCCGGTTTCATCAGCATTAAATACCTATTGGGTGAGGAAACTTTATTTATAAAGTCACCAAACTTAACCACAATCCCCCCCCCCTTTCCTTGTTTGAACTCGTCGCCTCACCATGCCTAACTACACTGTACCAGGGCTTTTCTTTACTAGACCATCGTAAATTGGTAACTCTTTCTCACATATAAATGCTTCAGGGATATTATCACCTGCTGTTTCTCATTTATATAAACAAGCAACAACTTTTCCATTTCCTCGAGTATTTGCGGTCTTTGTTTACTAATGACGGTCACTCCTTTTGTAACATCAGCCGACTTTACAACTTCTTTATTCTTGAGAATAGTGCAAATTGTAGACTTTGCCATACCTTACTGCACAGCAAGATCAGATACACAAACGCCATTTTCGTGTTTTGCGATAATTTCTTTATTCACTTCGATTTTTTTTTTCTTGACCAGTATAAAATTTGTATTATTTTTATCATTTCTCTCTTTCTTTCCACGATTGTAAATATTTATTTTTTTCTTTTTGTTCTTTTCAACATTCCCTCTGGATATCCAAGTTTGTCAAAGGTTTTCATAATGTAATCAAATTCGCCTTCTAGGTATTCATTACTACAGATTCGTAGTGCCCTGAGAAAAAATCCTATTACTATACCACTCTTTGTCCTATCATCATGTGCGGAGAAGTAATGTACTAAATCCTCTTTGTTTGTTTCCTTTCTGTATACTGAGAAAGTTACAGTTTTTCCCATTCGTCGTATTAACGTATCTAGGAAGGGCAATTGTCCGTAGGGGATCACACTGGTTTAGATATGTAGACGACGTCCTCGCAATCATCCCCGAAAACACCAATGTAAATAATAAAGTGAGAATGCTTAACGCGGTTAACAGCGATATTCAGTTCACCGTAGAAGAGGAACAAAACGGACAATTGCCCTTCCTAGATACGTTAATACGACGAATGGGAAAAACTGTAACTTTCTCAGTATACAGAAAGGAAACAAACAAAGAGGATTTAGTACATTACTTCTCCGCACATGATGATAGGACAAAGAGTGGTATAGTAATAGGATTTTTTCTCAGGGCACTACGAATCTGTAGTAATGAATACCTAGAAGGCGAATTTGATTACATTATGAAAACCTTTGACAAACTTGGATATCCAGAGGGAATGTTGAAAAGAACAAAAAGAAAAGCAATAAATATTTACAATCGCGGAAAGAAAGAGAGAAATGATAAAAATAATACAAATTTTATATCAGTACCTGGCTCAGAAACGTCACCAAAAATAGACAAATATTTAACAAAATCAGGTATAAACATAGCTAAAATAACTAACAAGAGGATAGGTGATTTAATAAAGACTTCTGAAAAGAGAACCAATTCCGAAAACAGCGTCGTATACAAAATCCCGTGTAATAGTTGCTCAATGGCTTATTATGGCGAATCGTCAAGAGGATTAGAAAAAAGAATTTATGAACATAAAAACGACATAAAAGCACATAGGACATCTAATTCTTTAGTAGTTCATGCGGAAAAATTCGATCATTTACCAAACTGGAGAGAAGCTGAAGTGCTACATAAAGGTTTTGATAAATTCACTAGAAGAATTGTTGAATCAGCATATATTTCTACTAATAATTCATCGAATCATCGAGGAGGGTTTATCAATTTAGCTAAAGAAACTAGTATTTTAATTCTAAAACACGCCAGAAAAACGACCTTTCCCAAGTGTCCGAAAAGATAATTAGATTTAGTACATAAACTCCAATTGCAGTTCTACATACACTCTCTGAAGAAGTTCTACGCGAACGAAACGTTAGAGTGCATAGGGTTCCGAGCCTTCCCCTGTGTTTATGTTCTCCATCATCCAAATATATATATATATATATATATATATATATATATATATATATATATGTATATATATATACATATATTTATATGTATATATATATATATATATATATATATATGTAAGCGGGGTAGTAATGTCTCAACAATTTATATATATATATATATATATATGTAAGCGGGGTAGGAATGTCTCAACAATTTATATATATATATATATATATATATATACATATATATATATATATATATATATATATATATATATATATATATATATATATACCTAGTTGTGGGAAAGGTGGAAGGGGAAACACGGGTCTTTATCTGAATATAGAGTTTATTCCTGACCGGTTTCGCTTACAATAGTTGTATTTTACCGGAAGGGGAGCTACGCTCGTGGTGTCCCTCCTTTGTATCTCAAAGTGTCTAGTTTGCTTTTAAATTCGTGAATGGTTTTTGCGCACACACTACTGTCTCGTCCAGTTTGTTCCAAGTGTCCACCACTCTGTGTGGAAAACTGTTCTTCAGATCTCTTCTATAACTATCTTTTTTTATTTTTTTCCATGTCCTCTTGTGTTTCTCTTGTCCCAATTTAGCAAGTCCTCTCTATTGATTATTTCTGTGCTCTTCATGATTCTATAGATGGTCAGTAGGTCACCTCTCTCTCTTCTTTGCTCCAAAGTCTGTAACTCCAATTTAGCCAGTTTCTCTTCATATGGCAAATTTGAAAGTGCAGGAGCCATTTTTGTGGTTGCTCTCTGGATTATTTCAGTTTTCTTTATATTCTTTTTGGTACTGGGTGATCACAATGTCATCACACATTCTAGTCTAGGCCTTATCAGTGTGATTAATAAAAATTTTTAATCATTTCTTCGTCCAAATAGGTAAATGCCACTTTTATTTATCTTAGCAAGTTATAGGATTCTTCGACAATTTTGTTTATTTGTTTATCAGAGGCCAAGTCATTTGAGATAATTACATCCCATATCTTTTTCAGATCCCACTTTCTTTACCTCCTTAGTTCCAATCTTATATTGTCCTGATATTCTATTTTTACTTTTTCCGAACTTCATTATGCTACACTTTTTAATGGTGAAGTCCACTTCCAATTTCTGACTCCACTTCCAAACTTGTAGTGATTTGCAATCCATTTTGGTTTTTAATTTCCTCAACAATTTAGCATCATCTGCAAAGAAGCTCATGTAACATTCCACATCATCAACCATGTCATTCACATAAATAGTGAACATTATTGGAGCCAATACAGGTACTTGCAGTACTCCACTAATAACCTCCTTCCAACCTGAATATTTTTCTCTGAGTACTACTTTCATCCTTCTACCATTCAGGATGTCCTCCATCCAGTTTAACAGGTTGCCTTGTATCCCTCCAACATTTTCCAATTTTTTAAATAATTTTGTGTGTGGTACCTTGTTCAAAGCTTTTTGTAAGTCCAAGAAAGCACAATCAGCCCATCTATCCCTTTCTTGTATTATATCTATGCACGTGTGTGTATTTACCTAGTTGTATCTTATGGGAAAGGGAGCTATGCTTGTAGTGTCCTGTCTCTGTATCTAACCATATCTAATTTGCTCTTAAATTCTTGTATTGTTTTTGCACACACTGTTGTTTCATCTCGTATGTTCCATACATCCACCACTCTGTAGGGGAAAGCTGTTTTTTTCATGTTTCCTCTATAATTGTCATTTTTTAGTTTCTTGCCATGTCCTCTTGTGTTTCTCTAATCCCAATTCTATATTGTCCTGATATCCTTTTTTTACTTTTCCAAATTACATTATGCTTCATTTCTTTATGTTGAAGTCCATTTCCCACTTCTGACTCCATTCCCAGAGCCTGTGTGTGTATGTATTTATTTACCTAGTTGTATTTACCTAGTTGTATTATATGGGAAGGGAGCTATGCTCGTGGTGACCCGTCTTTGTATCTCTCAGCATCAAGTTTTTTCTTAAAATCTTGAATAGTGTTTGCACACACTGTTTCTTTGTCTAATTTGTTCCAAGTATCTATCACTCTGTGTGGGAAGCTGTTTTTTTTTTTAGATCTCTTCTGTAATATATATATATTTTTTCTTAGTTTCTTTTCGTGTCCTCTCATTTTTCCTTTGTCCCATTTCAATAAGTCATTCTTATCTATGATTTCCATTCCTTTCATTATTCTATAGATTATTAGTAAGTCTCCTCTATCCCTTCTTTGTTCCAGAGTTGGTCATTCTAATTTGGACAGTCTTTGCTCATATGTCATTTCGGAAAGAGTTGGTGCTAGTTTTGTTTGTTGTTGCTCTTTGTATTCTTTCTAATTTCTTTATATTCTTTTTGGTACTGGGTGTCCATAACGTTGCTGCGTACTCAAGTTTTGGTCTTATTAGTGTAGTTGGAATTTTTTATCATTTCCTCGTCCAAATATGTACATACATACATATACCAAGGCTTTTTCCCCCTTACAAGGGAGGTAGCCAAAAAGGAAAAGGCATTAAATCATTCCCACCTATTCCATCCCTGAATACACTCCACA
Organism: Oratosquilla oratoria; assembly: GCF_046742065.1. NCBI lineage: Eukaryota > Metazoa > Arthropoda > Malacostraca > Stomatopoda > Squillidae > Oratosquilla > Oratosquilla oratoria. Next base: position 11,653,631 of record NC_134802.1, on the reverse strand, counting down.
CCTCTCCAAACCTCCCTCCCATCTTAGCACCTCCTGGATGACGGGTCATCCCTGCACCTTGTCCACTGCCCTGGGTCAGAAGCAGTGTCGCAAGACACAGCACATCCACAGCAAGGCCGCTTCATTAAATCGGTGACCCCCCTCTCCGTCCCCCCATGCATAAAAGGAGAAGACTGGGAGAAATCCCTTTGGGCTGCATCAAATTTTGCTCACACATACTACCTCACCCCCCATCCCCTGCCCATTCCACCTCATGCAATCACAACATCATCCATACACAACCCTTCTCCATTCACCCCTGTCTTTTGTCCTCTCCCGTCCTTCCTCAACAGACATTCCCCTCTTCCCCAAAGCCCCCTTCACCCCATCCATCCACCTCATCCTAGGACGTCCCCTCATGTTCACTACCTCCACATCTGCCTTCCATACCTCTTTTACTAGTCTTTCTTCACTCATTCTTTCCATGTGTCCAAACCATCCTAATACTCTTTCATCAATCCTATCTCCCAGCTCCTTTTCCACCCCTGTTCTCCTCCTCACCTCCTCATTTCTCACTCTATCTAGCCTAGTAACCCCCATCATACTTCTCAGACACCTCATCTCAAACACATTCAAAGTCCTTCTCTCTTCCCCTCTCATGTTCCATGTTTCTGCCCCATACAGTGTTCTTGGCACAATCAATCCTTCATACAGTCTCCTCTTAGCATCCATTCCCAAATGTCTATTCCTCATTACACTTTTCAATCCACCAAGGCATTTACTCGCTTCTCTCAATCTATATTCTACCTCCACCTTCACTCCACCTTTTCCTGCCACATTTGCACCCAAGTATCTAAAACTATCCACTTCCTCCAGTCGCTCTCCCTTAATGCTCACTTCCAGTCTACTGCCATTTTCACCCCTTGTACATCTCATCACCTTACTTTTACCCACATTTATCTTCAGCTTTCTTCTATCACACACTCTCCCAAACTCTGTCACCAACTTCCTCAATCCCTCCTCCGATCCTGCCACAAGCGCAGTGTCGTCCGCAAACAACAGCTGGCTCACCTCCCACTTTTCTCCATTTTCTTTAACCATCTCCAATCACTGACCCACTACCCTTGCTTTTAATTCTCGCACTACCCCATCCATGTACAAGTTGAACAGCCAGGGCGACATAACGCATCCTTGACGAAGTCCCACCTTTACCTCGAACCACTCACTCTCTCCATTTCTAATCCTGACACAAGCTCTACTACCCTCATAAAAACTCTTGACAGCTCCCAGAAGCTTTCCTCCTATCCCGTAAATCTGCAAAACCTCCCACAGTGCCTTTCTGTCTACCCTGTCGTAAACATTTTCCAGATCCATAAATGCCAAAAAAACATCCTTCCCCTTTCTATAGTTTTCTCAAATATCTGTCTTACCACAAAAATCTTATCTACACAACCTCTACCCTATCTAAACCCACACTGTTCCTCACCAATTACTCCCTCTGTTCCTCTCCTAATCCTCTCAATCAAGATCCTCCCATAAGCCTTCCCAACTACACTTAACAAGCTAATCCCTCTGAAACTACTACATTCACACTTGTCCCCTTTTTCCCTTGTAAAGTGGAACTATACAGGCACTCCTCCAGTCCTCCGGCACTCTACCCTCTCTCCAGCAAACATTAAATAACCTCACCAGCCAGTCCACCATCACTGTACCTCCTTTTTTAGACATTCTGTATGGCATCCATCCAGACCAGGTGCCTTACCTGCTTTCATCATCTTAACAACTGCCTTCACTTCATCCTTCCTTATCTCTCCTCCATTTTCCTCACTCATCACGGTCATTTTCTTCGCATTTCCCACTGCAGCTATCTTTCCCTCCCTATCCTCCTTCATATTTAGCAACTCCCTAAAATATTCTGTCCATCTTCCCCTTACTGCCTTCTCTTCCATTATCATCTCTCCATCTGCACCTTTTACCTTTTCTTCTCTACTTGATTCTCCTCTTCTTCCTCTCTTAATTTCTTTCCAAAACATCTTTTTATTACTTTCATAATTTTCTGTCATACTCTTACACCATTTCACATCTGCTCTCCTCTTTGCCTCCTTTACCTTTTGCTTTACTTCTCTTTTCTTTTCTTTGTACCTCTCATATGACTCCCTCGTCTTATTTTGTAACCAATCTGTGAAAGCTCGCTTCTTCTCTTCTACAACCTTCTTTGTTTCCTCATCCCACCGTTCACTACCCTTCCTTCTATTTCCTCCTGTCCTTCTTGTTCCACACACCATCTTTGCACACTTTGTGACTCTCTCCTTGAACCATCCCCATTCCTCCTCCACACCTAGCTCTACTCTATCCTTCACTCCCTCCCACTGCTTCAGCTTCTTCTTGTACTCCTCCTTTTCCTTTTCATGTAAAGAGTTCACTCTACGCACATCCCTACCTTTTGTCCCTTTCCTTTTTCTCCATCTATCCTCCACTCTCAACTTACCTTCCACCAAAAAATGATCTGATATTCCCCCACCCTCTCCCCTTATCATATGTACATCCTTAACTCTTCCTATCATAATCCTATTTACCACTACATAATCCATAACGCTCTATCTACCACCCTTCCATCCACCACCCTCTCCCATGTGTACTTATGCTTGACTTTCTTCCAAAACACTGTATTTGCTATCATCAACTCTCTTTCTAGACACATTTCTACCATCAACTCTCCACTACGATTCTTTCCTGGCACTCCACATTTCCCAACCACTCCATCAATTGGATCATTTCTTACCCCAGCATTAAGGTCTCCCAGTACTATTACATTGGCATTTCTCCCTAAGTCCTCTATGCACTCATCTAAATCTATAAAAAAAAACTCCCTATCTTCTACACTCTTCTCACTGCCAGGCCCATATGCACTTACAAAGACCCACATCTCCTCTCCCAGTTTCACCTTCATCCACATTATCCTTGAGGAAACCTACTTCCACTCCACTACACGTTTACCTATCTCTTCACTTACTAGTATAGCCACCCCTTCCCTCCCTCGCCCTCTCTTCACTCCTGAGAACCTCCCAACTACACTCCCAAACTTATACTCGCCCTTCCCTTTCAACTTAGTTTCACTCAAAGCCAACACATCCATCTTTCTTCTCACAAACATACTACCTATCTCTTCCCTTTTACTCTCATCTGTACCACATCCACGCACATTAAAAGACCCAAACCTTAGGGTGCTGGTCGGAAAACTCCTAGACATTCTTATGCCTTTACTTTTTTTGGGAAAGTCCCCTGTGGGGCTACAAGGAGAAGGATGCCTAGTCCCAATCCCCGTCCCTTTCTTCTCGCCTCTTACGATCCAAGTGGAAATACTTGGTGGCAGTATTCTTTTCCCCCACCACAGGGAAGGTAGGCGAAAAAGGAAATGAATATTCAGAGAAATTGTACAGGACAGTAACAAAGGGTTGGGGGACAGCATAACGGAGGGACAGTCGTAGTATAAAAAGTGTCATCATTTCTCTATGCACAGAGTTTTCCTCTATCACAGACAAAATTATGTGTGGCTCTGGTCCGTAGGGGCGCCCCATATAGACCCTAAAGTATCAACTGCATGCTGTAAATGCCATTTTTATTGACCTCAATAAATTGTAGGTTTCTCTGACTATTTTATTTGTACCGGGTGGCTACAAGAAATGAAAATCAAATGGTGGGAAATACACTGTAATCACTGATACCACTGACAACTAATGCGTTTTATATACAAAGAGAGCTGGCTCTCAACTGACGCCAAGCTGCCAATTTGGCGCGAACAGATATGCATCGCATTTGCGATATCCAATATAATTACAATATACACAATGATTACACATAATTACAATAAATAATAAAACAACAAACAACAAAACATATGACAATTTTATAAAGAGGGGGAAAACCTACAGGAAAAGTTCCGGCAAGCCAAAGAAGTAGTCTGCAAGCTCGCCAAAGAGGGCCTAACATATTACGACAAGGACAGACCTACGGTGGTAGTGACGGACTGGAGCAAGGTGGGTATTGGCTTTGTTTTTCTACAGCAATACTGTCCCTGCCCCTTGAGAGAGGCTCCCTTCTGCTGCAAGAGCGGGTGGCGCTTGGCGCTGTGTGGCAGCCGTCACCTAACACCCGCGGAGGCAGGTTACGCACCGGTGGAGGGCGAAGCTCTGGCTGTCGCATGGTGCCTCCGTAAAGCTCGCCTTTTCCTGCTTGGATGCCCCAATCTCCTCATAATTACCGACCACCGTCCGCTAGTGAAGCTCCTGGGGGACGGAGAGCTGAAAGACATAGTGAACCCGAGACTGTTTGCCCTGAAGGAGAAAACACTACAGTATAGGTTCCAGATCAAGTACCTCCCAGGTAAACGCAACTCTCCAGCCGATTTCTTTTACAAAGGATTACAAAGGCGGAGCATGCCGACAGGAGACCTTTTGATCCATATCTAGGTCGGATGCAAAAAAAAAAAATACATATATATACATATATACATATATATATATATATATATACACATACACACACACACACATACATATATACATACATATATATCATATTAATAATAAATTAAAACTATAATAATGTAAAAATAACAAATAAAATACATAAATAAATGCATCGGTATAGTTGAATAACAAACAAACAGGCAAATAGTAAATTATTATAAACCGACACATAACCAATCATAAATGAAAATCAGACAGACAAATTATAACAAAACAAAAACAAATAATATAACAAATTATAATCATTACAGCATCTTACTTAGGTATTTATCTAAATGATTCTTAAAGCTTTGAACTGATCTACATTGCACTACCTGTGCAGGAAGTTTATTCCATTCATTAACTACACGGTTGGCAAAGTTGTTTCTACCTACTTCCAAATTGAATCTATTTCCGGACAGTTTGAGACCATTGTTTCTTGTCTGATTCTCATTCAATGTGAAAATTTGGTCACTTTTGATGTTGTCAATTCCCTTTAAAATCTTAAAGACCTGTATCAATAAAACAACAGGGCAGGACTCGCAGTAATGGGTAGAAACTGGACAAATTTAGATTTAAGAAGGAAATAGCCAAGAATTGGTTTACTAATAGGGTGGTCGATGAATGGAATAAACTTAGTAACCATGTAGTAAGCGCTGAAATTATCAGTTGTTTTAAAAAACGATTAGACAACTTTATGGATGGGGATGACAGGTGGTGATGGATACGGAGCTGCCTAGTGTAGGCCTTATGGTCTTTTGCAGTCTCCTTTATTTCTTATGTTCTTATGTTCTTATGTTCTTATGTTATCAAGTCACCTCTGAGTCTACGCTTTTTTAGGGAAAACAGATTCATGTGCTTAAGTCGATTTTCGTATGATTTATTTTTGATATTTGGAATCAGTTTTGTGGCTCGCCGTTGTACTTTTTCCAGTCTGTCAATGTCTTTAATGAGATTCGGTGACCATACGGAAACAACATATTCCAAATGTGGACGAACTAACGATTTATATAGCTTGTTAATGAGTGATGGACTTTTGAAATCAAAAGATCGCGCAATCAATCCCAGAATCTTATTTGCTTTCTCAGAGGCTGAAATACACTGCTTGGATGATTTGAGGTCGTTACTGATAATTACGCCGAGATCTTTTTCACTATCCACTTTTGTTAACGAATTTCCAAATAACTTGTAATCGTACTTACTGTTATTTTTACCTATGTGCATTACCTTGCATTTACTTGTGTTAAATTTCATTAGCCACTTTTCAGACCATTGCTGTAATTGATCTAAATCTTCTTGAATATCTAATTGGTTTGAGTGATCATTTGCCACTCCGCACAGTTTTGTATCATCAGCAAATTTGGAAACAGTAGATTTTAGCCCATGGTCTATATCATTTATATATACTATGAATAGAAGTGGCCCAAGAACGGAACCCTGAGGAACTCCACTTGCAACACTTTTCCATCCAGAAGTTTTTCCATTTAAAACAACTCTCTGTTTTCGACCTTTCAACCAATTACTAGTCCAACCTAATAGGCTACCACTTATTCCATGCAAAGCTAATTTAGTAAGTAGTCTTTCGTTTGGGACGGTATCAAAAGCTTTTGCAAAGTCTAGATATATTAAATCTATATTGTTTCTTTTGTCATAATTCGAGATAACTGTGTTGTAGAATTTGAGTAAGTTAGTCACGCAAGAACGTTTCCGTCTGAAACCATGCTGGCTATCATTTATCAAACGGTTACTTTCTAAATGATATTCGATAGCATCTCTGATGATAGTTTCCATTATTTTTCCTACGATCGAAGTCAAACTTATAGGCCTATAGTTATTTGGTTTCTTTTTGTCACCTTTTTTGAATATGGGAGTAACGTTAGCTAGCTTCCATTCTCTTGGGACATCTCCGGATATGATGGATTTCTTGAAAATAATTTCTAATGGAACAACAATCTCATTTTTCATTTCCTTTAAGATTCTTGGATGCCAACCGTCAGGCCCTGGTGTTTTATTAACTTTGAGTTTGTCTATACACTTTTTAATTTTTTCTTTTGTTATATTTACCGTAGTGAGTAAGTTTACCCCAGACTTTTCACCGGTTTCAGTTTGGAATTCACTTTGAGGTGTTTCGTTTACGAATACCGATCTAAAATAATTGTTTAAGATATTACACATTCCTTCATTTGAATATTCAAGTTGACCGTCAGCAGATAATAGTGGACCAATGTGATTCCTAACAACCTTTTTATCTCTAATGTAACTATAGAATTCTTTGGGATTCTCTTTGGATTTATCAGCGATGTTCATTTCGTATTGTCGTTTTCTTTTTCTTATTGTCTTTTTTAAATCTCTCTGTATTGATACATAACTTTCATAGTCATTAGATGCACCCGAGCACTTATATTTCTTATAAGCCTGTCTCTTTTTAGCAATACTTTTTTCAGTTTCTTTGTCGAGCCACTTTGGGCGAGCCTGATTTGGTGGACGTCTGTCCTTAAAAGGAATGTAAGTTTGAATCATCTTAGTGAGCGTATTTTGAAATATTTCCCACATCTGATCTACAGGCCTTTCGTTTAATTTTGCCTCCCAATCTGTAAGCTGAAGCTCCTGACGTAGTTCTATGAACTGAGCTTTACTGAAATCGGGTATTTTAGAAGCACAAGTATCTATTCTAAAATTGTTTAGGAGTTTGAATCTGACTAAGTTGTGATCGCTATTTGCAACAGATTCACCGACTTCTACATCAGTTACCATGCTTTCGCGGCTAGTGATCAATAAATCGAGTAAGTTTCCATATCTTGTGGGCTCTTTTACATGCTGAATTAAGTAATTGTCACCAAGAAAATCAATCAAGCGACTACCTATATGGCCATGTTCAAGGGTCATCCAATCAATGTCAGTAAAATTGAAATCACCCGTTACCCGGCGCTCTGTGCACCACCGGACGTCATAGATGAAGAGCTGGCCAACGACATGGAAGCTGTTGTGGCGGCCGCAACAGTGGCGGTGCTCGACAGCGATGACCAAATAGCCCTGGATAACTCAGCAGTGGTGCAAAGTGCCGCCGATGACCCAGACTATCAGCCACTCATCGCTAAAGTGACAGCAGGAGATTGGCACCCACAACGGGCTCAAGAGCTGACCTGCCTGCGTCAGTTCTATGGAGTCAGGAACAGGCTGGCGGTGTCGCAAGGGCTGGTGACATACACCTACGAACAAGGAGCGGTCCGTTTGGTGGTACCTGCAGCACTGAGACGCAGCAAACATCCACGCAAGCCATCAAGGCTTAGACGGGATGCTACGAAGGGCGAGACAGGCTGTGTACCGGCCTGTCATGGAGGGTGACTTACAGCACCACAGAGACACCTGTGCCAGCTGTAACACGCACTCACCCTCGCAAGCCGCCGAACCTCTCACCCTGACACTCCCACCCCAGTACCCATTCCAACACACCGTGGCAGACCTGTTCCAGCTCGACGGATGAGTATATTTAGCGTACGCAGACAGGCTCATGGGCTGGCTGGAGATAGCGCACTTGACCAGCGGAGCTACATCAAGCAAGCTCTCGTCAATACTTCGGCAGTGCTTCCATCGGTGGGGCGCACCAGAGTCAATCTCGACAGACGGTGGAACCAACCTAACCAGCGAGGAGATGCGCAACTTCTTTGGAAAATGGAGAGTGAAGGGAAGAGTCGCCTCTGCCCACTTCCCACAGTCGAACGGGCGTGCAGAGGCGGCAGTCAAGTCTGCCAAGAGGCTACTTCGCGACAACACAGGTGCCGGAGGGAGCCTTGACACCGACAGAGCAGCGATAGCATTACTGCAGTATTTAAACACACCTCTACGCGGGGTGAACAAGTCACCAGCGCAGCTGGCCATGGGCAGGCAGCTGCGGGATGGTATTCCAGTCCACAGGCAACACTACAAAGTGGACATCCACTGGCGACACGCCCTCCGGACAAGGGAGCGTGAGCCAGTACGGCAAGAAGAAGCATGGGTTGAGAAACAAGGCACACCCAGACCGCTGCCCCCGTTAACGCTTGGTACCCGTGTGTTTGTGCAAGACCAGTCCACGAAGCTGTGGGACAGACGAGGCGTGGTCAGTGAAATACTGCCACATCGTCAATATACAGTCAAACTCGAGGGAAGTGGACGACTGACGCTACGCAACCGTAGGCATCTGCGAGCCGTAAGAGGCTCATCTCAACTCACAACACGGACAAACCAAAGCTCTCCTTCTCCACCAACGCCTCGACTCCACACACAGCAAGAGACGGTGGATCGCCCACGGCGTCGTGTCAAACAACCGGTATGGATGGCAGATTTTATTACCACACCCTCACATTAGATATTGTTATGCATGAACGGCCGAGTATTGGCATGCATAAAGTACCCAGAGTGCTAGGGTATAAAAATATATACGTAGGTTTCTATATCTAATAAGTACTTCTGTATACATAGGCTTGGATACACAAAGGGAGCCCTATCAATATAAAACAGTGAATAGGTTCAGCACATGTAAATAGTTCACGTCCACTGGCCCGGCAATATCTTATCACCATAGTGTCTCTGGTCCAACTGCGTTGGCGGGAACTATGCCGTGACGTCATGGCGTCACCGTGACAAAGGTAATAGATATAATATGCAACAGCATCCTAGACTACATTGTCCTAGCTAGGTCATCTATTATACATAGTCCCTATGCTCCGTTACACATGGGAAAAGTGTCTCCTATCCTGACATGTGTTTATAAATGTATGTGTGTCGTATGCCTATGGGTGTCTATCATGATCGCGCCATGCGCGCGGGAATATCAAATACCCAGACATAGACACATGTGCCACATCTCCCCCCCTCCCCCAAAATCGATGTATTCATTGAGCCGTCGATTTGTTGCGTGCGGCCAGTCTCGCTGAGCGTCTTGGTCCATTGGGCTGGCCAGTTTGATTCGTGGGGCGAGGAGTATTGCCGGTAGTGCTCGTTGGAGACTCCTTCATGCCATCACGGGCGACACCTGGCTCAGGGATGGGGCGGAGGAACTTCCGGTTGCGCCACAGGACACTTCCGGACGCTGTCTTGATAAGGTAGTCCCTGGTACGTCCTTGTCCCATTATGTGGCCGACCTTACTCCATCGTCGTGACGTAGGATCCTGGATCCTAACCGTGGCTCCAACGGAGAGTTGTGGGAGCGGCTTCGCGTGTGAGTCGTACTGCTTGATGGTCGCCTCCATTCTGGCGGCTGCCTTCTGCTCGCATGCAGCTGTGGCAGCCTGCCACTCAGGCGCAAAGGACCTGGAGTGGGCTGGGACGCAGGACCGAAGGGGGCGTCCGAAGAGGACCTGGGCGGGGCTTCTTCCGTCGGGGTTGGGCGTGTTCCGTATCTCCAGGAGACCCCGGTGGAACGCGTCGCTGTGGCGAATTTCTCCATTGGGCGCGACCTTGATGATGAGGCGTTTCACGGCCTTGACCGCCGATTCTGCATGCCCGTTGGACTGTGGGTGGTAGGGGGTGGAGACGTCGTGGCGGACGCCCCATCGTCGCAGGAATTCAGCGAAGTCATAGGCCGTAAACTGGGGTCCTCCATCCGTCCTGAGTCGTACCGGGACGCCGAAGGTGCTGAAGAAGTGGCGGAAGAGCCGGATGGTTTGGGATGTCGAGGATTCCGTGCCACAGTGGCCCACCGTTGCCCATCCAGAGAGTCGATCCGCGTACACCAGGAAGTGCTTCCCAGCGGTGGTGAAAAAGTCTGCGGAGACCGACTCGAACGGTCTGGAGGGGGGCACATCGTCGGTGAAGTAGGGCTCACGCTGTTGGCTCGGCTGCAATATCTGGCATGGCTCGCAGGAGCGTACTGTGTTGGCGATATCGGAATCGATGCCTGGCCACCAGACCGTTTGCCTGGCTCGGCGTTTGGTGGCTTCAATACCACGATGGCTGTCGTGAAGTCGAGCCAACACACTTCTGCGAAGAGCTTGGGGGACAAGTATTCGTGCCTCTCGGAGGATCAAAGGTCCGTCGATGCAGAGGCTGTCTCTGAATTTCCAGAAGGGAAGTAGAGCCTCGTCGAGTTCCATACGTGACCGTGGGAATCCCTTCCCGACGAGAGAGGCGAGTTGCACGTACGTGGGGTCCGAAGATGCTGCCTGACGGAGTTCGTCGAGTACTGGATCCGTTGAGTGTGGAGGAATTGCCGTGGTGTCGAGTGTTGGAGGGCCGGAAAGGGCATTGAGCGTGGCAACATTGCGAGTCACCACGTCACGGATGCAGATGCTTGTTTCATCGCCCAGGGCGACGTCATCTGCCAGAGGTTTGTCCACGGGAGCTCTTGAGAGGGCATCCGGAATGCATAACTCTGAGCCCTTACGCCATCTACTGGTGAACACGAATCCTGCAATCTTCTCCCGGAGGCGTTGGAGCCTTGGATTCTCAATACAGTCTAGAGTGTACGTATTGAGGATCGGAAGAAGGGGTCGATGATCCGTGATGTGTGTGAAGTCCTGGAGGCCAAGCAGGAAGTATTTGCACTTCTGCATGGCCCAGACCGTAGCCAGCAGTTCCAACTCGATCGTGCTGTACCGTGTTTCCACGTCCTGCAGGAATCGAGAGCCGCACTGCACGAGTCGCCAAACTCCCTCTTCATGTTCCTGTAGGAGGGCGTACCCTATGCCATTTAGACGAGACGCGTCCGTTTGGAGGGCAGTCGATAGTTTCGGGTCGAAATGGGCGAGGACAGGAGGTTGAGCGAGGGCCTGCTTCGTCCTTTGGAAGGCGTCCTCCTGAGCAGGTGTCCAGAGGAAGGTGTTCCTCGGGCTGAGTAGCGGGCGAAGAGCGTCTGCAGTTGTAGAGACGTTGGATGTGAATTCGCCCAACTGGTTCACTAGACCCATAAACGATCGGAGGTCTGTGATGTTGGAAGGTGTTGGGAATTCCGTAATTGCCTTTATTTTCTCACTGTCGATGGCTACGCCGTCTTGAGACACTGTGAACCCGCAGAAGTTGACACTGGGAGCAGCAAGAGTCATCTTGTCAGCGTTGAGGGAGATGCCATGAGTGCGGCATCGGTTCAAGACCTCACTGATGCGACGTAGGTGTGTCCCGTAGTCGCTGTCCCAGATAATGATGTCGTCCACGACCTTGGCAAGGTTGGGAATGTCTGCGAGGGCCTCGTCACCCCGGCGGTTGTACTCGTCGCCAGTTGAACAGAGGCCCATGGGGCCCCGGCGGAACATGTATCGTCCGTACGGAGTGATGAATGTCGTCAAGTGGCGGTCTCGCTGGGCTAAGGGGATTTGCCAATATCCCTGGATAGCATCGAAGGTTGAGAAGTACTTTGCCTTCCTGTCGATGCGACTGATTGCCTCGCTTGGTGTGGGGGATGGGTGGGTTGGGCGTAGTACCTGGCTGTTTAACTTTGAGGTGTCCACTGTGATGCGCACACCACCCTTCGGTTTCGGCACCGCTACGAGGGGGTGACACCATACGGAAGGGGCATCACCAACAGGTTCAATGATGCCTTGGTGCACCATTGCATCGAGTTCCTTCTTCACGTCATCTTGCCATGCGTGTGGGATTCGTCTTGCGGTGTGGAGTGCGAACGGCTTCGCATCTGGCTTGAGATGTATCTCCATAGGCCTCCCAGTCATTTCTCTAAGGGCCTCGCCGGACCTGAGGTCTTCCTTGTGTCGAAGGACGTCGGGCCATGTCTTCTTGATGCAATCTGGCAGGTCAGCTACTGTAGTTGACGGGGGCGGGGCGTGAGAGAGCGGGAGGGAGCTGTGAGCCGTAGTCGTTGGAGAGTGTGTGACCGGCTGTGGTACCGAGTCGTCGTCCCGTTGCAAGCGGCAGGCGTTGCCGATTGGTTGGTCCCTCGGCAGTTGGGCAGGGTATGACGAAGGTATGAGGCGGAGCTGCATCGAGTGCCACCATGACAGCAGGGGGCGCGGCAGGTGCGTCACAACATTGATCCAGCCGTCGATGGTGGTGTCTCCAAAGGACATCGTAGCATACATGGAGCCGATGGTACGTCCTTGGAATGCAGTATGGTCCGGGTTCCGCAGGGCCAGGTCCTTTGCTGGGTTGAGGCTGCGGGCGCTGATGCCCAGATCCTTCATGTGCTGGCACCCAATGACCGTTGTGTCAGATCCGGTGTCCGGGATGAATCGAACATTGCCTTCAACGTCACCAAATTTGACCCTCACAGAGATGGTAGGAGTCGGGGGTCCGATCCTCCCATCTGCCGCCCGTATGTTGGCAGATAGGCTCGACACTATGGCCATCTTCCGAGGTCGTTGGTTCTTCTGCTTCGGTGGCGGGATGGGTTTCGGGGCAGCCGTGGATGAATTGCACACCTTCTCGAAATGTCTTCTCTTGGAGCAAATCCGGCAGACATGCGTAAGAGCTGGACACGTTTTTCGTGGGTGTTTGGGGAAGACACCGCACCCTGGACAGGCCTCATTCCCTGGTGGGGTGCCTGTGGGACCTCGTTCCGTGCGTTGCATCTTCTTGTAAGTTGACACAGCACAGGCCATTCCCGAGGTGGGTTGGTTTAACCCACGGCGAATAGCGTCCGTAGTGCCACGAGCGGTTTCCCTTGCACGAGCGATCGATAAAAAATCCTCTAGCGTCGCGCTGGAACTCGTTTGTAGGAGTTGGCGTACGGTTTCGACGTCTCGTAGACCTATGATGAGTTGGTGTTTCACTTGTGTATCACGGCAATTTAACCCGGTGCACAGCTCAACTTCACGTGTGAGCTGTGATAGACGCTCGTAGAAGGCGTTGACCGATTCTCCATTCTCTTGCTTGCAGTTCGAAAATGCCAATCGTCGTACGGACTCATTACACTTCTCCCTGTAATGCACTCGAAGTTTGTTCAAGATTTCTTGTACAGGGAGAGTAGAGTCGCGTGGTACTCCGAGAGTGTCCTCTAGGAGTGATCGTACACCGTCATGTAGGTATGCACGGAGTGTGGCCATTTGTTGCGTGTGCTTTAGCGAATGGAAGTTTGTTAGGGTGGAGAAATCGTCGAATTTGGCGGACCATGCGTCAAATTCCTTGTATGACATCTCCGGCATCAGTATGGGAGGTGGCTTTGGAGGGACGACGGGTGATTTGGTGGAATCCGTGGAGTTATTTCCATGTACCGGGGTGGTTGTGAGAAGACGAGCGAGGGAGCTCGCTAACAACCTGAGTACATCTTGCTCATCTTGGTTTGCGTTTCCGGGTGTTATGGAAGTGTCTGGCTGTGAGTTGTCGGGGGATGACTGATCTGGCGTGGCCATGGCGTTGGTTTCGTCAAAATCGGCCAATTGGCGGGCGAGTTATGCTATGCACGTAAATCAACACGCGCGTGAGATCAGTGTGCAGTAGGCCCCGGGCAGGCGGTGAACGTGGGAGGTCTCTCCGGAGGGAGAGGGGGCTAATGACGCCTTGGGTACACCGGCTTAATCCACAGAACATACGCACTAAGATAGCACAGAACTCGTACACAATGTAATCACCACAACACATACGCACTAAGTTAGCACTGAACTTGTACACAAAGTAATCAACACAGAACATACGCACTATGTTATCACAGAATTATGCACAACGGAATCACTGATAAGAACAGAAGTATCACTTAAACTTTCACTGCGCCATGTTATGCATGAACGGCCGAGTATTGGCATGCATAAAGTACCCAGAGTGCTAGGGTATAAAAATATATACGTAGGTTTCTATATCTAATAAGTACTTCTGTATACATAGGCTTGGATACACAAAGGGAGCCCTATCAATATAAAACAGTGAATAGGTTCAGCACATGTAAATAGTTCACGTCCACTGGCCCGGCAATATCTTATCACCATAGTGTCTCTGGTCCAACTGCGTTGGCGGGAACTATGCCGTGACGTCATGGCGTCACCGTGACAAAGGTAATAGATATAATATGCAACAGCATCCTAGACTACATTGTCCTAGCTAGGTCATCTATTATACATAGTCCCTATGCTCCGTTACACATGGGAAAAGTGTCTCCTATCCTGACATGTGTTTATAAATGTATGTGTGTCGTATGCCTATGGGTGTCTATCATGATCGCGCCATGCGCGCGGGAATATCAAATACCCAGACATAGACACATGTGCCACAGATATATGCGTGTATATCTGTGTTTGTATACACATATGTGGGTATTCGTGTGTGTACGCGTACATGTGTTTGTATTTACGTGTATGCAACTATAGTGTTTTTCCCTTTGGTTCATCTCATACCCTGTAAGATACCGTGATTAAATTTACGTTCCTTTAAGTTTATATTCTTGAGTTTGTTCCTGCAGTCAGATACTACACTGTCCATATATTATGAATGCCATGTACATGTATTATCTTGGGGGGAGATGTAGGATATGTACGATATCTTGGGCCGACATATCGGCAATGCACAAGCCGTGCTCGGCTCTGCCGCGCATGATCGGTATCAGTACGCTGTAGACCATGATACAATAAAGTCTATTGTACACTAACATATTTTTGTGTTCTTTCTCTTCCCACAAAGCCGTTTTAGGAGGCACATAATTTACTACAAACTTCCTGCTCTTCCCATCCTTGTCCTCCACTTCCATCATAATCATCTCTACTCTATTCTTTCCATATGTGACATTCCTCACATTTATATCCTTCTTAGTCAGGAACATAACTCCACCCCTTGTTACCTCTCTGTTCCTAATCCAATAATTATATGCACCATGTCCTATACTGTTGGTTGATAGTGGACCTTTCAATTTTGTCTCTACAATTCCCGCTATGTCCGGTTCTTTTTCCTTCAGGTAATCATTCAGTTCATTCAAGCCTGTTATTAAGCCATCTATATTTGTGTGAGAAGTATGATAGGGGTTACTAGGATAAATAGAGTGAGAAATGAGGAGGTGAGGAGGAGAACAGGGGTGGAAAGGGAGTTGGGAGATAGGGTTGATGAAAGAGCATTAGGATGGTTTGGACACATGGAAAGAATGAGTGAAGAAAGATTAGCAAAAGAGGTGTGGAAGGCAGAGGTGGAAGGAGTGAATATGAGGGGGCGTCCTAGGTTGAGATGGATGGATGGGGTGAAAGGGGCTTTACAAAAGAGAGGAAGGATGGGAGAGGACAGAGGATAGGGGTGAATGGAGAAGGGTTGCGTATGGATGATGCTGTGATGCATGAGAGGGAGTGGGTGGGGGATGCGGGGTGAGGAAGTATGTATGAGAAAAAATTTGACGCAGCCTGAAGGGATTTCTCCCCGTCTTCTCCTTTTCTGCATAAGGGGACGGAGAGGGGGGGTCTCCAAATTTATGAAGCACCCTTGCTGTGGATGTGCAGTGTCTTGTGACACTGCTTCTGACCCAGGGCAGTGGACAGGATACAGGGATGACCCATCATCCAGGAGGTGCCAAGATGTGAGAGAGGGAGGAGGGTGGAGGGGAGTGGAATATGTAGGGAATGGAATGGGTGGGAGTGGTTTCTATGCCATTTTCTTATTGGTTACCCCCCGTGTAAGGGGGAAAAAGCCTTTGGTATATATATATATATATATATATATATATATATATATATATATATATATATGTATACATATATATATATATACATATATACATATAATATATATACACATATATATGCATATGCATATATATATATATATTTATAATTTTTTATTATAAAATATATATATATATATATATGCATATGCATATATATGTGTATATATATATATATATATATATATAAATATATATATATATATACTGTATGTATATACATACATATATATATACATATATATATATATATGCATATATGTATATATATATATATATATGTATATATATATATGTATGTATATATGCATATCAGCATGTGCTGTCTAGGTAAGCAAGGTAGGCTGTGCCTACCCTGAATAAAATATATCAGTAGCTACATTTTCCTTCTGTGAAAAAAAAATGCAATCCAACAAAATTATGAAGGTTACTCTGATTGTGCATAAAATGCAAAATACTTTAATTTTTTGCAGATTGGGTACGCATAATTTGTTTATCTAAGAGCAAGTTGACTCATGTAGATCCAAATATTTTCAATATTTGGATCTACATGAGTCAACTTGCTCTTAGATAAACAGAAGTCTTTCAGCATTGAAATACACAATAAAAAAGTTAAAGAGAACAGATATATCGAAAAAACTTATTTGTGCGACCTGTTTTTTTATTAAACAAGAACTTGCTTTTTGTAGAGATAATGAACAGAAATCATTGTTAAATCATGGAAACTATGTTGAGTTACCGAATTATACTACAAAATTTGATGAAAATTTGGCAACTTTTCAGAATTCATCAGATTTTTCTGGTCTTTCTAATAAGATATAATATGACTTGATTGAAGCAGTAGGCATGCTCTTGGATAAACAGAAGTCTTTCAGCATTGAAATACACAGTATAAAGGTTAAAGAGATATATTAAAAAAACTTATTTGTGCGACTTGTTTTTTTATTAAACAAGAACTTGCTTTTCGTGGAGATAATGAACAGAAATCATTGTTAAATCATGGAAACTGTTAAGTTACTGAATTATACTACAAAATTTGATGAAAATTTGGCAACTTTTCAGAATTCATCAGATTTTTCTGATCTTTCTAATAAGATATAATATGACTTGATTGAAGCAGTAGGCATGATTATAAAAAATAATATTTAAGAAGAAACTGCAGAAGCCTCATTCATTCCCACAGAAGTAAATGAAACCACCAATATTTCATGTACAGCTCAGTTTTCTACAGTACTGAGGTACGTGTTGGACTCTGATATCAAAGAAGTCTTTATAGGATTTGACATTCCTAAGAATAGAACTGTTGGTGTTACAGAGTGTATTTTTAATAATTTGAATAAATACAACTGTGTTAAGAAACTTATAGCACAGATGTATGATGGGGCAATGGTGATGGTATCCCATTTAAATGGCATTCAAGTTAAAGTAAGAGAAAAAGCACCAACAAATTTATTTACTTGCTGCTATGTTCATAAGTTAAATCTTGTTCTATCTCAGTCAGCAAAATTCATACCTGAATGTACAAGCTTTTTTAAGACCTGTGAGTCACTTGCCTCATTTTTCTATCACTCTGCAAGACAAACACAATCTTTTATGAGATAATGAGAAAACGCATGCCAAAGGCAGCACCAACAAGATGGAATTTGAATTCAAAACTAATCCAGACTATTTCATGATACCATGGTGACCTTTGCAAGCTCTTCAACAGTACGAACAATAATCCTATATTGTGGGATCCAGATACTTTAGTGAGAAGCAATGGGTGTTTTATGGGTAACTAACAAAAGACTCAACATACTTTTTCTGATGGTTTATAATGAATTTTTCATTAAAACTGACACACTTTTCAGTGTCTTACAAACCAAAATGATAGATATTCCATACTGCATTGAGAGGATTACTGGAACAATAAATTTACTTGAGGATCTGCACAAATATTTTGAGGATTTGTATGAAAAGTTTGAAGAATGTTGCAAAGAAAATAACTTTACTGAATCAAAATTGAGTATGAAAGGTTCAGTTAAAGAAAAAAGAATGAGAATATTTGGTGTAATTTTGGATGACATACTGAAGAACATGAAAGCAAGATTTGCTGATTTAAAAAACTTAAAGTTCATTTCATTAGTTCATGGAAATAAATTTCAAAATCTTGCTTGCCAAGTTGATAAGGATGCATTTGAAAGTTTAGAAAAGAACTATGGAAACTTTTTCGACATCATAAGACTGAAAGCGGATTTAGCTGGAATTTACAATGCACAAGTGTTTCGAGATAAATCAGTTAAAACTTTGCTTGATTTTATATTTGAAAATGAACTGACCCAAACATTTCCTGAAGCTGTGAAGCTGCTGCAACTAATTTTGACAATTCCTGCTACAACTGTTTCTGTGGAGAGATCATTTTCTGCTTTGAAGAGATTTAAGAGCTACACTAGGAACAGATTGACAAATCAAAGACTTTCTTCATTTGATTTAATATCCATTGAAAAGGAAAGACACAAAATGGAGCAAGACCCTAATTTTAATTTCTATGAAAAAATTACAGATATTTTTGTTACAAAGAGAGAATTATGGATTTCTTGTACAAATAGGCTAATAAAATTAGTAAGAAGAAAACTTTTTTAACATTTCTATCCTTTTATATACTGGCAAATCTTTTGATGATAGTTTACTACATAAAGGTCTCTAACTGCCTACGCCACATACCTGATGTAATTATATATATGTAAATATATATATACATATATATATATATATATATTTATACATATATATATATATATGTATATACTGTATATATATATAAATATATATATGTATATATAAATATATATATGTATATATAAATATATGTATATATACATACATACATATACCAAGGCTTTTTCCCACTTACAAGGGGGGTAGCCAAAAAGGGAAAGGCATAAAATCATTTCCACCCATTCCATCCCTGAATACACTCCACACCCCTCCACCCTCCCTCTTATTTGAGCACCTCCTGGATGACGGGTCATCCCTGCACCTTGTCCACTGACCTGGGTCAGAAGTAGGGTCGCAAGACACAGCACATCCACAGCAAGGCCGCTTCATTAAATCGGCGACCCCCCCCTCTCCGTCCCCTCATTGCATAAAAGGAGCGGACGGGGAGAAATCCCTTCGGGCTGCGTCAAATTTTGCTCACACATACTACCTCACCCCCCATCCCCCCACCCATTCCACCTCATGCAATCACAACATCATCCATATACAACCATTCTCCATTCACCCCTGTCTTCTGTCTTCTCCCGTCCTTCCTCAACAGACATTCCCCTCTTCCTCAAAGCCCCCTTCACCCCATCCATCCATCTCATCCTAGGACGTCCCCTCATGTTCACTCTCTCCACATCTGCCTTCCACACCTCTTTTACTAGTTTTTCTTCACTCATTCTTTCCATGTGTCCAAACCATCCTAATACTCTTTCATCAACCCTATCTCCCAGCTCCTTTTCCACCCCTGTTCTCCTCCTCACCTCCTCATTTCTCACTCTATCTAGCCTAGTAACCCCCATCATACTTCTCAGACACCTCATCTCAAACACATTCAAACTCCTTCTCTCTTCCTCTCTTATGTTCCATGTTTCTGCCCCATACAGTGCTGTTGGCACAATCACCCCTTCATACAGTCTCCTCTTAGCATCCATTCCCAAATGTCTATTCCTCATTACACTCTTTAATCCATCAAGGCATTTACTCGCTTCTCTCAATCTACATTCTACCTCCACCTTCACTCCACCTTTTCCTGCCACATTTGCACCCAAGTATCTAAAACTATCCACTTCCTCCAGTCGCTCTCCCTTAATGCTCACTTCCAGTCTACTGCCATTTTCACCCCTTGTACATCTCATCACCTTACTTTTACCCACATTTATCTTTAGCTTTCTTCTATCGCATACTCTCCCAAAGTCTGCCACCAACTTCCTCAATCCCTCCTCCGATCCTGCCACAAGCGCAGTGTCGTCCGCAAACAACAGCTGGCTCACCTCCCACTTTTCTCCATTTTCTTTAACCATCTCCAATCCCTTGCCCACTACCCTTGCATTTACCTCTCGCACCGCCCCATCCATGTATAAGTAGAACAGCCAGGGTGACATAACGCATCCTTGACGAAGTCCCACCTTTACCTCGAACCACTCACTCTCTCCATTTCCAATCCTGACACAAGCTCTACTACTCTCATAAAAACTCTTGACAGCTCCCAGAAGCTTTCCTCCTATCCCGTATATCTGCATAACCTCCCACAGTGCCTTCCTGTCTACCCTATCATAAGCCTTTTCCAGATCCATAAAAGCCCAAAAAACATCCTTCCCCTTTCCTATAGCTTTCTCACATATCTGTCTTACCACAAAGATATACATATATATATAAATATATATATATATATATGTATATATATACATATATGTATATATATATACATATATATATATATATATGTATATATATATATGTATATATATATATATATACATACACTTGTTGGTTACCAAGACGGTATCAAATGTCACGTGTACTTCTTCCACTACCTCTCTCACTCAGTCATATATTCTGTACCTTGCTTCTTCATTACTATATTTCTTCTTTGTATCAGCACTGAAGATGTAATTATACGAAAGCACCCTGCTTCATTAGTTTACTTTTCCTAGTGGTTACTTATGCATTTGTGAACACATGCTCCTAGTGTTTTAATTGCATTAGGGACACCACACGATTCTTCGAGAACTTGACTCATCTGAACCCTGGACTTGCTCCTTATGTACACGACTTTTCATGGTTCATGGTTTCAAAAGATGCGACTACGTCTACAGTTTTTACAAAACTGCATGAAAGAACAAGTATTACCCAAGTCAGTCTTACCTCAACGGCTTGTGAAGATGTCTGATCGCCCATTTAATGATTTCCAGAGCATCATTCTTAAGAAATGAATCGACATTGCGAAATCAGAAGTCAAAGAAGCCTTTAGGATCAAGCGTATTAGTTGGCATAAATTCCAGTGTTGTGTATCATCTGATGTCAGGAAAGTTCTTTTGGACTATTGTTATGGAAAAATGAGGATGGAGTGTGAGCACCTTACAAAAAGTTAAATATGAAATTACTAGCCCTCATCAATGACAGTGACTGGACCAAACATGCTAACCCAGATTTCGTGGTTAACTTGTCATCTAAGCCACTCACCAAGGCTCAATCCACAGTGTTAGGATTTGGGCTCAGCTTTGTCAATAATTCAAACCCATCTAACATCATTAACATTGGTAAAGCTTTTTGTAATTTAAAGTGTGATAAAGATCTACCTATAGATGATCTTAATATATGCAAAGGTATTGTTTATGGTGCTTTAGCTAATCAAGTACCTCCCAGCTGTCCTGAACGCTTCCACATTGCCATTAATTCTCTCAAAAAGGACAGTGATTTACATATCACAAAAGCTGATAAATCAAACGCCGTAGTAATTATCAACAAAAAGGATTATTTAAACAAAATGGATGAACTGCTTAACGATCAAGATACAGGGGGTCCTCGAGTTACGTCGGAGACCCATTCCTACGGCCCAACGTAAGGTGATTTTCGACGCAAGTCGGAAGTACCATAGCATAAGTCACTTACCTAACCCGAAATACCCTGTAGTCAAACGTGCATATCAAGAAGCAGAACTAGACCATAGACAAATGAAAGGGAGAACATAATCATAGTACAGAAAAAGGCAAATATGAAACTGTAATAAAAGAATTAACATAGAAATAAAAACAATCCCCAAAATGACAAATGAAACTACATTCCGTACCGTCGTAAAGCCGAGACGATGCATGCCGAGGACGACGTAGGTCGAGGATCCCCTGTATTTATGTTCAACTTTTAAAGAATCCTACTGAATCAGTGAATAGCCATTTCAATAAGAAGATAAAAGAATTAAGTGGAAACAGTGAACTCATAAAAAAGTTTATTTCTATTAGCCCTCCTTTGCCTTACATGTATGGTTTAATTAAGACACATAAACCAAATTACCCGGTAAGACCAATCATTTGTTCAATAGGTTCAGCTTCATATAAACTTTCGAAATGGTTGGTAACAATTCTTAGTCCACTAGTTGGAACTATTTCCACTTCACATGTTAAGAACAGTTTAGACCTTATTACAAAACTAGGTGAGGTTGTGGGAAGCCCTTCCTTACTTAATTATTGTATATATTTATTGTATATACCGCGTGTTTGGCACTTAACCATGTAATGTGTATGACCCTAAATCACTTAGGTATGGAGCACTGGGTATTAGGGTCACTTGGGCACTGTCACTCCAGGAGGTCACCACTGTGGTAAGTGCCAAACACGCGGTATATACAATAAATATATACAATAATTAAGTAAGGAAGGGCTTCCCAAGAATGCTTGGGGCAGATTACTTCCTGCCATACTTGTGTGTAGACCTACGCAATAAACTCCTACCAAAAGTACCGCGTGTTTGGCACTTACCACAAGGTAAAACCAGACTACACATTTAAATTAGTAAGTTATGATGTTGTTAGTTTATTCACAAAGTTCCTTTGGATGATCTTCTGATCTATCTAAAAGAGGAGTTAAGTAAGCACGGTTTACCATTACCCTCAGGCACCTTGATTGAACTGATTAAATTGTGTGTTAAAGACTGTAAATTCCAATTTAATGATAGATTCTATTCTCAGAAATTTGGCATGAGCATAGGTAATCCCCTCTCCCCTGTATTGAGTAATATATATGGAGTTTTTTTTTAACTAGAATATTAAGTAAGATAATTCCCTCCAACATAGTATGGCTGCGGTACATTGATGACATCCTATGTCTATGGCCCATTCAAGTTAATGTAAATGATTTTTTATGTAAACTTAATCATTTGGTCAGTTCCATTAAGTTCACAGTGGAGATAGAGGATGAAGGTATTTTGCCTTTCCTTGATTGTAATATCTACCGCCGTGAAAGTGAGTTGAAGTTTAGTGTATATCGTAAACCAACTAATGTTTGTTCATATATACACTATTATTTCTCACACCCTGATGGCGTAAAACTATCTGTTTTTTCTTCGATGTTCCTTAGGGCCCTACGCATTTGCAGCCCCAGAGTACATTGATGATGAAATAAGATGTATTTACGATATTGGTACTAAGCTGCAATACCCCACACATGTTCTTGATACAGCTTACAATTGTGCAAAAAGGACATTTCATAACCTTAGGTCAACCCAAACTTTCAATATGAATAACTTGCTAATTCTACCGTACCAAGAAAACCTGAAAAACATTCCAAATATTTTACGCTATTTCAACATTAATGTAGGTTTTAATAATAAGAATACTGTAAGACAATTACTCATAAATAATTCTGTAAATAGTGATAAAGGGTGTGTGTACAAAATACCTTATAAATTTTGTGATCAGTTTTATGTTGGTCAGATTGCTAAAACACTCAAATCATGAATCAATCAACACAAGAAATACGTTAGAGAGGGAAACTAATCTAGCGGCATATTCAACCACGTGAACAAACACCCAGTTGACTGGGATAACGCTAAAGTCATCACATACAACAATAACATCTCAAAGAAATTTAATTGAATGCAGTTTGATCAAATCTAGTAAGGGAATAAATGTTAATCTCCATCAAGGTTTGTACAAATTAGTTATATTTGCCATGAAATTTCAAAACTATTTAAATTATAATATACCACTTACGAGCAATTGTCCCATACTTGTTGGTTACCAAGACGGTATCAAATGTCACGTGTACTTCTTCCACTACCTCTCCGAATTCCCTCTTTACTATGTCTCACTCAGTCATATATTCTGTACCTTCCTTCTTAATTTTATAATTCCTTCTTTGTATCAGCACTGAAGATGTAATTATACGAAAGTGCTCTGCTTCATTGGTTTACTTTTTCCTAGTGGTTACTTATGCATATATATATATATATATATATATATATATATATATATATATATACATGATATATATGTGTATATATAAATATATTATATATATATACATTCACTATCCGAGTTACGACATACGCGAGTTACGACCACCCGTACTTACGACCACGTCTAGCAGATGCCTATTATGAGTTTACTGTATATGTCTGGCAGCACAGCGCGTATGATAGTTGTGGCAGCCCGGCAGCACAGCGCGTATGATAGTTGTGGCAGCCCGGCATCGCGTACGACAATTATGGCAGAGATGGAAAAGTTGCTATACACGTGGTTGGAAGATAATAGGAAAAGAAATGTAAAAGTGATGTTGCAAGCAGTGCAAAGTAAGGCTACACATTAATTTCGCATGTTGAAAGAACGTGCAGGTGAAGAATACGCTTCACATGAATTCATAGCGAGTGCTGGGTGGTTTCGTCGCTTTCGAGAGCGTTACCAGGTTCAAGTGTTGTCGAAAGGTGAGGCTGCTAACAGTGATGCGCCTGCAGCTAAGGCATTTGCGGAAGAGTTTGATAAGTTAATTAAGGATGAAGGATATTTATGTACTTACGACCACGTCTAGCAGATGCCTATTATGATTTTACTAATAAGAATACTCTATAATAAGTGTTTTCTTTCTTTAACCTACCATATCATATTAACAACTAAGCAACTGAAAACAATGCTGTATACAACTGTAGGAGAGAAGCCAAACGCAGAGTATGGGATCCAATGTATTTAACGTTTCGCCCAGCAGGGGTTCTTCAGAAATAACATAGTGGACAGACATCTGACTCCTTATATAACCCGAGCTTGAGGGAAGAACCGAACATGAAACTGGTGTAAACACAATTTGCGTAAATTGCTTGTTACTTTGTTATTGAAATTGCTAAAGGTTTATTAATTGTAGAAAAAAAATCCATTGTTTTGATTTACATTATCAATGAGAGATATAAAAACAGATTCAAAACATCTACGTTTAATAATCTTAGAATTATTCCAGTTAGCAATGTGGCCAATATCGTATCTATGTCTAACAATGGCATTATTCATATTGTAAGTTTTCATATCATATTTATGTTCCGATATTCTTTTATCAACACCACAGAAGCTTGCCGAGCTGATTTTCACAACATTACCACCAGCTCGGTAACAGTTGACAATCTTATAAAAAAACGAAATAAAAGTAGGGAAAATGTTCGTCAAGCAGATATTTACTGTGTGCCATGTTTAGGTTGTAGAAAGGTCTACATTGGTGAAAGTTTCCGTGGTGCTGATAAAAGAATATCGGAACATAAATATGATATGAAAACTTACAATATGAATAATGCCATTGTAGTAGTTTTAGTTCGGAACAACGGCAGGACAAATGAAAATCAACACAAAATATCTAATCTCTTTCTTTTGGTAATTAGCCACAAGGTGCGACACTAGAAGTGTCACATGAGAAATATAGGTGAAGCTTGGACTAAGGCCACAGCTTAGTGGAGCTTATGGTTCTAGCTGGACGTGGAGCATAACGTCAGCGAGGCGGTAGCAGATGATGACGGCGAGGCTCGATGGGACAGCTAGAAGACTGGACGAGATATAGTTTGTGCGCTGGTCGGTACTGTTCTGCCCATCTCGGCGAAACGCCGACCTTTTAAAGGAGGCTGGCGGGAACGTGAGGAGCTTTCCAAGTTCCTGATTGGCTGACCGCTGGCTGGCAGGGACACCCTTGCGAACTACGCTTGCCAACTACAGGAACTTGGAAAGGCTAGCTCCGAAGATTTCTTTGATCAGTGTGTGACGGGTCGTAGGATGCATCACGTCACTACACCATTGTTAGACATAGATACGATACAGGCTACAATGCTGACTGGAATAATTCTAAGATTATAAAGTATGAAAACCATACTATGAAACGTAGATGTTTTGAATCTGCTTTTATATCTCTCATTGATCAAAACAATGGATTTTTACAATAAATAAACCTTTAGCAATTTAAATAACAAAGTAACAAGCAATTTTCTCAATTGTGTTTACACCAGTTTTATGTTCGTTTCTCCCCGCAAGCTCGGGTTATATAAGGAGTCTGATGTTTGTGCACTATGTTATTTCTGAAGAAGCCCTGTTGGACGAAACGTTAAATACATTGGATCCCAGAAGTTAAGAAAAAAATATTAAAAGGAAACTACAATTTAAAAACCTTAAGAATAGTAAGCAAGGTTATATCTAATACGTATGTGTGTATTCACCTCGGATCTGCTGCAGCCTCTGTTCGAGACAGCCAGACACCACCCTACGGCAGTGAGCTCAGAGCTCATTATTTGCCGATCTCTGGGTAGGTCTGAGACCACTCACACACCACACACCGGGACAGCAAGGTCACAACTCCTTGACTAACATCCCGTACCTACTCACTGCTATGTGAACAGGGGCTACACGTGATAGGAGACAAACCCAACTTATATCCACCCGGCCGGGGAATCGAACCCCGGTTCTCCGGCTTGTGAGGCCAGTGCCTTACCAATCCGCCACCGAGCCGTGTGTGTGTGTGTGTGTGTGTGTGTGTGTGTGTGTGTGTGTGTGTGTGTGTGTGTGTGTGTGTGTGTGTGTGTGTGTGTGTGTGTGTGTGTGTATTTTACCTAGTTGTATTTACCTAGTTGTATTTTACGGGAAGGGGAGCTATGCTCGTAAGGGTCCCGTCTTCATATCTCATTTGATCTAAACTATTTTTAAATTCATGTATTGTTTTTGCACACACCACTTTCTCATCTAACTTGTTCCAACTGTCTATTACTCTGTGAGGAAAGCTGTTCTTTTTCAAATCTCTTCTATAGCTGTCTTTTTTTTATTTTCTTTCCGTGTCCTCTTGTATTTCTGTCATCCCATTTTATCAGATTCTCTCTATCAGTAATTCCCATGCCTTTCATGATTATGTAAATAGCTATCAAATCTCCTCTCTCTCTTCTTTGCTCTAGTGTCTGTAGTTCAAGTTTTTCTAGTCTCTCTTCATATGATAGTTTTGAGAGTGTTGGTGCCAATTTTGTAATTGCTCTTTGTATTCTTTCAAGTTTTTTTATACATTATTTTGTACTTGGTGACCATATCGTTGCTGCATATTCCAATCTTGGTCTTATCAGGGTGATTAGGATTTTCTTCACCATTTCTTCATCCAGGTATGTAAATGCAACTTTGATTGTTCTTATTAAATTATAAGTTTCTCCAAAAATCTTATTTATATGTTTCTCAGGTGACATATTATTCATAACAATGACTCCCAGGTCCTTCTCATTTTCTACTTTTTTTATTCCTTCTTCTCCCAATTTATATGCTCCTGTTATTCTGTTTTTGCTTTTTCCAAATTCCATTATACTACACTTTTTTGTATTGAACTCCATCTCCCACTTCCTACTCCAATCCTGTACTTTATTTAGATCTCTCTGTAGTGATTCACAATCTTCTTCAGATTTCACTCTTTTCAGTAGTTTTGCATCATCTGCAAAGAAGCTCATATAGCTTTAAATTCCTTCATCCATATCATTAATATATATAGCAAACATTATTGGGGCCAGAACTGTTCCCTGCGGAACACCGCTTATTACTTCATCCCATTTTGAGTGCTGGTTTCTTATCACTACTCTCATTTTTCTTTCTTGCAAAAAGTCTTCCATCCAATTTAGTAGTTTGCCCTGTATTCCTCCTTCAGTTTCTAATTTCTTAAGCAACTTCTTATGTGGTACTTTGTCAAAAGCTTTTTTTAGGTCTAGAAATGCACAGTCCGCCCATCCATCTCTTTCTTGTATTATATCTATTACCCTTGAATAGAAACATATTAAATTGGTGACACATGATCGTCCTTGTCTGAATCCAAATTGCCTTGGATTTAACACTTTGTTTTTTTTTTTCTAAATATTTTACCCATCTACTTTTGATAATTCTTTCACAAATTTTTGCTATTGTACTTGTTAGAGAGACTGGTCTATAGTTGGTAGGTTCTTCTTTATTTCCTCCTTTATATATAGGTACTATATTTGCTTTTTTCCAATCTTCTGGAACTTTTCCTTCTTTCAAGGAACTGTTTAGTATGCTATGTATTTTGTCTGCCAGTTCATTCCTGCATTCTTTCAGTATCCAGTTTGCTATTTCATCTGGTCCATGCGATTTTCTGACATCAAGATTACTCAAGTGTGTTAATATTTCATTCTTTGTTACTTCTATTTCTTCCATAGGGGGGACTTTCTCTTTCCATTCGTTCTCTTCAGGTTGTATGTTCTCCCTTGTAAACACTGATTTAAAATGTTTGTTCATAATTTCCGCCATTTCCATTTCCTCAGTGTATTCAACTCCCTCCTGTCTTAATTTCTCCAAGTCTTGTTTGTTTTTCAGTTTATTGTTTACAAATCTGTAGAATAGTTTTGGTTGATCTTTACACTTTTCTATGATATCTTTTTCATATCTTCTCTTTTCCTCTCTGCACGTTTGTACATATTCATTTCTATAACAGGTATATATTTTCCATTTTTCAGGTCTTCTGTCTTTTTTCCATCTGGTCCAGGCTTTGTCTCTTTTGTCTTTTAACTCCCTACAACTTTTGTTGTACCAGCATTTTACATATTCTTTTTCTTGTTTTTGTCTTGGGACATACTTTTCCACTCCTTTTTTGTAAATTTTTGTCAAAATGTTCCATTTCTCTTCTACTGTTGTTTCTTCTTTGTATATTTCTTCCCAGTTTTCCTTTTGAAAGAATTCTCTTATTTTATCAAAGTTTGTTTTTTCATACATCATTCTTCCTTTTCTATATTGTTAATTTCTTTTCATATATTTTTCTTCATTAAGTTCCAGTTCAATCAATATGTGGTCACTTTTACTTATTGGTGTTTTATATTCAATTTTGTCCACTATTCTAGGTTCAGATGTAATTATTAGGTCTAGTCTCGATGGCTCTTCTTCATTTCTATACCTAGTGTTCTCCTGTATCCATTGTGTCATTGTATGGTCAGTAACCATCTCAAGTAGAGCGTTTCCCCAAGAGCCGTCTCCACCCTTTACTGTCATTTCTTCCCAGCAGATTTCTTTGCAATTAAAGTCGACCATCATAACGATTCTTCCTCCCTCCTCCATTATCTTGTTTAATGCTATCTTTGTGTCCTCTAACATACTTTTATGTTCGCTCTCTTCCCATAAGGCTGTTTTCGGGGGCACATAATTTATCACAAACTTTCTGCTCTTCTTATCTCTGTCTTCTACTTCCATCATTATCATCTCTACTGTATTCTTTCCATATGTGACACACTTCACGTTTATATCCTTCTTAGTCAGGAACATAACTCCACCCCCTTCCTTTTTCACTCTGTTTCTAATCCAATAATTATATGCATCATGTCCTACACTGTTGGGTGGTAGTGGACCTTTTAATTTTGTTTCTACAATTCCCATTATGTCTGGTTCTTTTTCCTTCAAATAATCATTCAGCTCATTCAATCCTGTTATTAATCCATCTATATTTGTGTAAGACACTCTTAGTTTTCTGCCACTTCCATTGTTTTCTCTGTTTCCCTTTTGTTTTTCTCTTGTATGTCGACTTTCTTTAGTTTCATATTCACTACTCTCCAATAGAATCTCTCTTTTTCTGACTCCGTTCTTCTCTCGTTTTTTTCCTTAGCTTCAAGTCTTTTCTGTTTTTCTTCCTCTCTTTCCTCTTTATTCATTTATCTTTTTATCCATACCTTTTTATATTGTTCATTTGTTGCTAGTTTCCCTGTTTTGGATAAGATATTCTCAGCCGTAGTTTGTGACCTGAATTTAATCTTAATTGGTCTGGTCTTGTCTGTACTATATTTCCCGAGCCTGAATTTCTCTTCGATTTGTTTCATTATTTCTGGTTCATCTTCCTGAACTAATTCTAGTAAATTTCTTACTTTTTCATTTTCCTCTTTGATTCTTGTGGTTCTATCTGGGTTATGTTTCTCTTCCATTCTTAATATAATTATACATTTCTTTCTGTCTGCTAAGTCTCTTACTATATTCTCCTTCTGTCTCATCACTTTAATAACTGAGTCTTCAGTTTGTTCATTCATTTGCTGTCTGACTATGTCAGTGAATGCATCTTTGCTATTTTCTTGGATTTTTTTCCAACCCTCCTTGTTCTCCTTATTATTCTCCTTTAAGACTTTATTCTCTTCTTTTACTTCTTTTAACTGTTTTTTTAATTCTTCAATTTCCTTAGTTAAGTTTTTGTTCGCCTTCTCTAGTTCTTCCAATTTTTCAACTCTCTGCACAATGTTGTTAACGTGACCGAACTTAAATTCCCAGTGCTCGATCATCTTATCGAGTTTCTCTTCTAGTCTTGTTAATCGGGGGTGGGGGTGGGGTGGGGGGGTTGTGTCCCCCCCACCCTCTTTAAATCCCTGGAAAATATTCTCATCATCTTCTACTGTATTGCTCTTATCTATACTTCTAATCTTTACATTTTTGTTAGACATTTCATCATCGCTAAATTGGTCCGGCCCTCGTTTGTTTAGATTTCGTCTGCCTGCCTGGGCCAAGTCCTCACCTTCCTCATTTCCTTCCATTTCCCTCAGTAATCCCTCCCCTTCTCCTTTTTCCTTACTTTCCCTACACCACGAGCAATTTCCCCCCCACCCTGTAAAAACAATAGGTACTTCCTTTGCTTTGGGATCCACGAAATTTCACTTTTTCTTCAGAACGTCGTCTATGCCGTCCGTTCGTTGAAGTGTGTATTTACCTAGTTGTATTTACCTAGTTGTATTTTACGGGAATAGTTTTGGTTGATCTTTACACTTTTCTATGATATCTTTTTCATATCTTCTCTTTTCCTCTCTGCACGTTTGTACATATTCATTTCTATAACAGGTATATATTTTCCATTTTTCAGGTCTTCTGTCTTTTTTCCATCTGGTCCAGGCTTTGTCTCTTTTGTCTTTTAACTCCCTACAACTTTTGTTGTACCAGCATTTTACATATTCTTTTTCTTGTTTTTGTCTTGGGACATACTTTTCCACTCCTTTTTTGTAAATTTTTGTCAAAATGTTCCATTTCTCTTCTACTGCTGTTTCTTCTTTGTATATTTCTTCCCAGTTTTCCTTTTGAAAGAATTCTCTTATTTTATCAAAGTTTGTTTTTTCATACATCATTCTTCCTTTTCTGTATTGTTCATTTCTTTTCATATATTTTTCTTCATTAAGTTCCAGTTCAATCAATATGTGGTCACTTTTACTTATTGGTGTTTTATATTCAATTTTGTCCACTATTCTAGGTTCGGATGTAATTACTAGGTCTAGTCTCGATGGCTCTTCTTCATTTCTATACCTAGTGTTCTCTTGTATCCATTGTGTCATTGTATGGTCAGTAACCATCTCAAGTAGAGCGTTTCCCCATGAGCCGTCTCCACCCTTTACTGTCATTTCTTCCCAGCAGATTTCTTTGCAATTAAAGTCGCCCATCATAACTATTTTCCTCCCTCTTCCATTATCTTGTTTAATGTTATCTTTGTGTCCTCTAACATACTTTTATGTTCACTCTCTTCCCATGAGGCTGTTTTTGGGGGCACATAATTTATCACAAACTTTCTGTTCTTCTTATCTCTGTCTTCTACTTCCATCATTATCATCTCTACTGTATTCTTTCCATATGTGACACACTTCACGTTTATATCCTTCTTAGTCAGGAACATAACTCCACCCCCTTCCTTTTTCACTCTGTTTCTAATCCAATAATTATATGCATCATGTCCTACACTGTTGGGTGGTAGTGGACCTTTTAATTTTGTTTCTACAATTCCCATTATGTCTGGTTCTTTTTCCTTCAAATAATCATTCAGCTCATTCAATCCTGTTATTAATCCATCTATATTTGTGTAAGACACTCTTAGTTTTCTGCCACTTCCATTGTTTTCTCTGTTTCCCTTTTGTTTTTCTCTTGTATGTCGACTTTCTTTAGTTTCATATTCACTACTCTCCAATAGAATCTCTCTTTTTCTGACTCCGTTCATATCTCGTTTTTTTTCCTTAGTTTCAAGTCTTTTCTGTTTTTCTTCCTCTCTTTCCTCTTTATTCATTTCTCTTTTTATCCATACCTTTTTATATTGTTCGCTTGTTGCTAGTTTCCCTGTTTTGGATAAGATATTCTCAGCCGTAGTTTGTGACCTGAATTTAATCTTAACTGGTCTGGTCTTGTCTGTACTATATTTCCCGAGCCTGAATTTCTCTTCGATCTGTTTCATTATTTCTGGTTCATCTTCCTGAACTAATTCTAGTAAATTTCTTACTTTTTCATTTTCCTCTTTGATTCTTGTGGTTCTATCCATTCCTAATATAATTATACATTTCTTTCTGTCTGCTAAGTCTCTCACTATATTCTCCTTCTGTCTCATCACTTTAATAACTGAGTTTTCAGTTTGTTCATTCATTTGCTGTCTGATTATGTCAGTGAATGCAACTTTGCTATTTTCTTGAATTTTTTTCCAACCCTCCTTGTTCTCCTTATTATTCTCCTTTAAGACTTTATTCTCATCTTTTACTTCTTTTAACTGTTTTTTTAATTCTTCAATTTCCTTAGTTAAGTTTTTGTTCGCCTTCTCTAGTTCTTCCAATTTTTCAACTCTCCGTATAATATTGTTAACATCACCGAACCTACGCTCCAAGTCCTCGATCATCTTATCGACCTTCTCTTCTAGTCTTGTCAGTCGGGGGGGGTTTGTGTCCTCCCCACCCTCTTTAAATCCCTGGAAAATATTCTCATCACTTTCTACTGTATTGCTCTTATCTATACTTCTAATCTTGACATTTTTATTAGACATTTCATCGTCATCGGGGGGCCTTTTGTTTACCTTTCGCCTGTCTGCCTGGGCCAAGTCTACTCCTTCCTCATTTCCTTCCATTTCCCTCAGTAATCCCTCCCCTTTTCCTCTTTCCCTACTTTCCTACTACACGAGCAATTTCCCTCCCACCCTGTAAAAACAATGGGCACTTCTCTTTGCGTTGGGATCCACAAACTTCAATTTTCTTCAGAACGTCTTCTAAGCCGTCCATTCGTTGAAGTGTGTGTGTGTGTGTGTGTGTGTGTGTGTGTGTGTGTGTGTGTGTGTGTGTGTGTGTGTGTGTGTGTGTGTGTGTGTGTGTGTGTGTGCGCGTATACATATAATATATACATACAGTACCTGTATACGTACATATACTGAAATACAGTACAGTATTAGAACGTGGAAAAACTAAGAAAAATGACAAAAAGGAAAGTAAAAGGCATAAAATTGATAAGCAGTAAACAGCTTGTATCTAATAGTATTCAATAGAAAAAGTTACTTAAAAACGCAACAGATTGATATCATGTATCCTAGCATATAACCCTCGTGTCGGCCATTTTGAATGGGATGCGACTTACGACCAACCCGACTTACGACTGGTTGGTCGGAACCAATCTAGGTTGTAACTCGGATAGTGACTGTATATATATATATATATGTATATATATATAATATATATACATATATATATATATTTATATATACATTTACATATATATATATATATATATATATATATATATATATACAGTATATATATATATATCAAGGACTACTATTACACAGGACGTGCGCACCCAGATCCCTGGGTCCGCTAGCGGAGGCCATTGCTTTCTTTGTAACCTAACATTTTATATTGGACAAATATATCAAAACTAGAAACCTAACATTGTATATAGGACAAATATATCAACTATTGACTTATTCAATGCAGTATAAGTTAATATAAACTTTTATAGTGAAATAAGAAACTATTTTTAAGGCACTGTTATGCTCTGAAATGCCAATTTTAGCCGAACTTAACAGGTATTATTGTATGAGGTTAGCGGACACCAGAGTTGGCGATTTTTTTTTTTATTTTTTTTTTATTTTTTATAAAAAAATCGGGTTTTTTTATTTTATTGAAATCAGATTTATTTGATTTAAATAGATCTTTTATAGATTTTAAATATTGTTGGATTGCTATCTGATATGCGATCTGATTGCTAAAGGACATTTTTAGCATATCAATATAAGGAGCAGTGTTATATAGTGTTATATTCAAATGAAGGAATGTGTAATCTCTTAAACAATTATTTTAGCTCGGTATTCGTAAACGAAACACCTCAAAGTGAATTCCAAACTGAAACCTGTGAAAAGTCTGGGGTAAACTTACTCACTACGGTAAATATAACAAAAGAAACAATTAAAAGGTGTATAGACAAACTCAAAGTTAATAAAACACCAGGGCCTGACGGTTGGCATCCAAGAATCTTAAAGGAAATGAAAAATGAGATTGTTGTTCCATTAGAAATTATTTTTAAGAAATCCATCATATCCGGAGATGTCCCAAGAGAATGGAAGCTAGCTAACGTTACTCCCATATTCAAAAAAGGTGACAAAAAGAAACCAAATAACTATAGGCCTATTAGTTTGACTTCGATCGTAGGAAAAATAATGGAAACTATCATCAGAGATGCTATCGAATATCATTTAGAAAGTAACCGTTTGATAAATGATAGCCAACATGGTTTCAGACGGAAACGTTCTTGCGTGACTTACTCGAATTCTACAACACAGTTGTCTCGAATTATGACAAAAGAAACAATATAGATTTAATATATCTAGACTTTGCAAAAGCTTTTGATACCGTCCCACACGAAAGACTACTTACTAAATTAGCTTTGCATGGAATAAGTGGTAGCCTATTAGGTTGGACTAGTAATTGGTTGAAAGGTCGAAAACAGAGAGTTGTTTTAAATGGACAAACTTCTGGATGGAAAAGTGTTGCAAGTGGAGTTCCTCAGGGTTCCGTTCTTGGGCCACTTCTATTCATAGTATATATAAATGATATAGACCATGGACTAAAATCTACTGTTTCCAAATTTGCTGATGATACAAAACTGTGCGGAGTGGCAAATGATCACTCAAACCAATTAGATATTCAAGAAGATTTAGATCAATTACAGCAATGGTCTGAAAAGTGGCTAATGAAATTTAACACAAGTAAATGCAAGGTAATGCACATAGGTAAAAATAACAGCAAGTACGATTACAAGTTATTTGGAAATTCGTTAACAAAAGTGGATAGTGAAAAAGATCTCGGCGTAATTATCAGTAACGACCTCAAATCATCCAAGCAGTGTATTTCAGCCTCTGAGAAAGCAAATAAGATTCTGGGATTGATTGCGCGATCTTTTGATTTCAAAAGTCCATCACTCATTAACAAGCTATATAAATCGTTAGTTCGTCCACATTTGGAATATGCTGTTTCCGTATGGTCACCGAATCTCATTAAAGACATTGACAGACTGGAAAAAGTACAACGGCGAGCCACAAAACTGATTCCAAATATCAAAAATAAATCATACGAAAATCGACTTAAGCACATGAATCTGTTTTCCCTAAAAAAGCGTAGACTCAGAGGTGACTTGATACAGGTCTTTAAGATTTTAAAGGGAATTGACAACATCAAAAGTGACCAAATTTTCACATTGAATGAGAATCAGACAAGAAACAATGGTCTCAAACTGTCCGGAAATAGATTCAATTTGGAAGTAGGTAGAAACAACTTTGCCAACCGTGTAGTTAATGAATGGAATAAACTTCCTGCACAGGTAGTGCAATGTAGTTCAGTTCGAAGCTTTAAGAATCATTTAGATAAATACCTAAGTAAGATGCTGTAATTATTATAATTTATGTTATATTATTTGTTTTTGTTTTGTTATAATTTGTCTGTCTGATTTTCATTTATTATTAGTTATATGTCAATTTATTATCATTTACTATTTACCTGTTTGTTTGTTATTCAACTATACCAATGCATTTATGTATTTTAATTGTTATTTACATTGTTATAGTTTTAATTTATTATTAATACGTTTTTTTTTTTTTTTTTTTTTTTTTTTTGGCATCCGACCTAGATATGGATCAAAAGGTCTCCTGTCGGCATGCTTTGCCTTTGTAATCCTTTGTAGACTTGCCACAAGTATACAAGGAACGGTATAAGCCGTATGTGAGGACGGTATGCTCAGGTTCACTCGATTCCTCCAAGAGTTTTCTCGTCTTGGTGACATTTTATGCATTGTCTGTCACAACACTTCCAATGTGACAACCAAAATCTTGTTCAGCCTTCTTGATCGAATTTTGTACAAGTTGTAGAAGATATTCAGCAGTGTGAGGTTTCCCTGGTGTGTCTATTGTATCAACTAAATAAATCTGACCAGTGGATGCTGTTAGAATGACACATATTATGGGCTCATTATGGATGTTAGACCACCCATCAATGGAAAGACATACAGTTTCATTATTCAGGTCATCTACACACTTTTTATATTCCTTTTCATACACAAGATCCAAGTACTTATCAGCAATATCTTTTCTGGATGGAGGAATATAACCTGGCCTCAGGCTCTGAACCATCTTGAGAAACTGAGGATGCTGAACAAGACGAAATGGTGAATTTGTAGCAAATATAGTTCTTGCAACTTCTTTGTCGAGATTTTCCTTTTGAGAGGCTGAAGTTTTTATGATAAATCTGTCCAGAGATGTTGATGACTTTCTTTTAGATTAAAATTATTTAGCAGAAGTGGCGCCTGTGGAGGAGTCTGATAGTGACCTTTTTAATGGTGGAGTCAGGTTTGCAGATACTTCATGTGGAGCCGACGATGAAGGGATTGAAGCTGTTGATACAGATCCTGAAATGGAAACAGAAAATTTTAGCATATTCCATAATTCATGAATAAATAAATGAATGAATACAGTGTGATTTAGGCTACTTTTGAGTACAGTAATTATTTTTTAGATAATGATCATATTCACACAAGCCACTAAATTATTTGGAAATAATTTACAGGATATGAAATAGGTGGGCTTGGAATTCAGCCACACACAGGATTCAGTCCACTTTTAAATTCACTAAAAATAATGGGTTAGTTGGGTTAGGTTAGGCCAAATCCCTTTGGGCTGAATCCCATGTCGATTCAATTCCAATGGAACCTATGAAATATATTACACAATGTTGAATGATATGAATAACAATCATCTAGGCCCCAAAGTTGAGTGGATACAGTATATTATAGTGATATAGTCATTACACAAATTTAGAAGTAATGAAGTTGAAGTATCATCTCTTTAGGCCTTCACATTTTTATTGCACATGCTCTCCATTGTTCATCAAATTTATATAGTTGCGTATGAAAAGGGAGAAATGCACACAATATATGTAAAATTATTTACCTGGGTCATCAATTTCTTCTTCTGTTTGCTGTGGCTGACCTTGGCATTTATCTCTGCGAGATTTTAATCTTTACACAATGCCCTGTAGTTCCTGGCTGCAGTCTTTGCATTTAGCTCGGTACCCTTTGCCAGAAGTTGATAGTTTTTCAAAATAATTCCAGACAGGATCATTTTTTCTGTCTGAAGGAACCACTCTGCCAGGTCCAGAAGACATCTTTCCTGGTTGTTTCCAAAGCAGCAACTGACTCAGTGAGAAGCTGCTTACCTAGAACAATTTTCAACAAGAATCTTGTTGAAACTTGTTGTGGGCTGCACAGTGATATATGCTAAATGTAGGCTTATATATATATATATATATATATATATATATATATATATATATATATATATATATATTATACTAAATAAAATATTTGTCTTCCGAAATTTTTCTTTTCCTGCGGCCAGCGATGCTTGGGGCAAATCGGTTACATCGCCCGGTCGCCTGGCGGGCATAAGTGTATATTCGCGTTCTGTGTTTAGGACGCTTCTTTACCCGCGTTAAAGATGCCCGAGTCATCGAGGTTAAAGGTGCAGAGAAATCGTCATTTTTGGAAATGGATTACGCAGACAAAATAATTGACCAAAGCTTTTCTGAACGAAAACAAAAAACGAATGGGTGAATTGAGGCGTGAACATGCTTCGAGTTTTCCAAATTTATACGGCAATACCAATACATTTTCAGTGAGAGAATCAATAAAGTTGTTCCATCGAAAACTATTAACATTTAGTAAGAGATTGAAAGAAGATAAAAATTACAAATATAGCGACGAAATTTTTGAGTCTCTCGAAGCATTTGATGGGGAAATTTCACAAGAGAGTTTGTGTGCGTTTGAAAAGCATTACTTCGCAGGGTACAAAAGTTTTACGAAAAAGGGTGGTAAATCGGATCACACAGATTATCAAAAGTATTATCTTGAAAGAACTTTTAAAGCCCAGAGGCGAATAGATCGAGTTAACAAGTACATTATTAAAAAAGTAAGAGATCAAATTAGTAAAAGCACTGACACGAAAGTGGAAGAAAACGTCAACGTAATTCAAGAAGCGAAAGATTTAATTATTAAGAAACGTATTGAAGACAAGAAAGAACGACTAAAGAAAATTGAAATGGTTCGTATTCAAAAAGAGGACCGTAAAAAGCCGAGGAAGAGGAACGAACAAGGAAGAAGGAGGCCAGAAAGGAACAGAGAGAGGCTAAAGCAAAAGCTTTAACGGTTCGCAAAGTTTTGAAACAAGAAAAGCAAGCTAAAAAAAAAGTTATTGCTTAGGGGAAAAAAGGAATTAAAAAAATCCAAAGGTGGTATTTTAAATGGGGGTTTAACATCAGCACAAACCGCCTATATAGATGACTTGCGAGAACAACGTAACAAACTCAATAAAAAATATATATATATTTGTGGAGTCATTAGAGAGGTTATACACGGTTTACATAGGATCTTTACGAGAGACTGATAAGAAAGGGGTTCCACTTCATTCGATCGGTGAAATTGGAGCATTCAGATGTAAGTTTTGTCAAGCGTTACTATGGAAAAAAGAACGTAGAACCATATGTTGTAATGTGGGACAAACACCAATGTTTTTAGCGACGAAACTCAACGGCGATCTTGAGCCTTTATATAACGGAACGTCCCCTTTATCGAATCGCTTTCTAAAGAATTTAGTCGGATTTAACACGTTATTTTCCTTTGCGTCATTTAAAACCTCAGGAACACTTCAAAACAAGCAAGAAAGTTCGTTATGTTACAAGATTCAAGGAAAAGTGTATCATAAAATCGGAATTCTAAAACCAGAATTAATTGCTGGTAAAGAAAAGCCGTTCTGGAAGTCTGATAATTCATTTTTGGATCTTTACTTCTACCACGATAAGAAACAACAATTAAAGTTACGTGTTCAGAGGATGTGCGATTTTTTTTTACCCACACAAAGATAAATTACAGAAAGAGAGTAAAAAGCGTCGAGAAAGAGAGGAAAATGAAGTTGCGAAAAACGAAACTATAATAAGTCAATTGTATGATTATTTAGTGGTTAACAATATATGTCTCTCGGGCATGCTCAAAGAAGTTGAATCTTCAAGACAATTGATCGACGATTACGTTAAAAAGACCGATAAAATTCCTGAAATGTCCATAACGCTAAAAATAGCCGAAGGCATCAATACGAGAGAGCATAAAGGGGTTTACCATTTACCCACGTCTTCCTCGCAAGTTGAAGGGATAGTTGATTTGAGTCCAGACAAAGACCCTCTTCAGATAATAGTAAGTTCCCCTGCAGCGAACATGAAATTTCCTAACAAAATATTGGACCATAACAATTACTTTTATGACATATTCCAGTATCCTTTACTCATTCCCAACCTGGTTGATTGATTTATGGAGTTTTTGGCTCGAAGCCCAAGCGCCGGAGCCGGTAGGCCATTCAGCGCATATATATATTTTAGTTTAAAAGATAAAATAAAATAAAATTCAAGTAAAACAATTAAAACAATAGAAATTCACGAACACACTTCAACAACACACACTCACAAGCATTCACACACACAATTTTAAATATCATAAAATAAATTTATGTCTTTTAAAAACTTTAAAACGTTCTTCACACAAGCTTCCTCCCCTAAAATTTCTTTAAAAGATAAATCTGTTAAGAAATTTGCCCTGCGCTTATTAGAGAATGCAGGGCACTGAACTAAAATGTGTCTTATTGTCAAAACTACTTGGCAAGTGGGACATTGGGGGGGCCAGCCTTTCTGCCCCACTTGCCATTAAAAATTTATGTGTAATGTAGGAATGGCCAATTCTCAGTCTTGTCAAGACAATGCTTGACCTTCTGTCCAAAGGAGGACACTTCCAAGGGTTCACTAAGGGATGAATTTCTTTTAATTTATAACTGCCGTCCAGCCTTGTCCATTGCTCTTGCCACTTCTTCATTGTATAACAATGGATCACTTGTTTCAAGTCCGTATGTGGGACTTTTCGGTCTGCTATATGGGTGAGCCTAGTGGCGGCTTTGGCTGCAGCATCGGCCTTTTCATTTCCAGTGACGGCACCCAGCAGAAGTTTACTTTTATCTTCTTTCTGTTGTTTATGAGAATCAGCCATTCCTGTATTTCTTGCACTAAAAAATGATGGGGCAACAAATTATTTACAGAGGATAGAACGCTCATGGAATCCGTAAAAATAACAACGTTCCTACCACACGGAACAGAATTAAAAACAAACTTGAGGGCGTTGCTGACTGCCAGCAGTTCAGCAGTAAAAACAGAGCTAAAATCAGGCAACTTTCTCTTTAAAACTGTGCTATCAGTTACAACAGCACAACCAACACCGTCTTGGGATTTTGATCCATCTGTATAAATAAAAATTGCATCAGCATGTACTGATAAATGTTCTAAAAATTCATTTTTTAGCTCTACAGCAGTTCTATTTTTCTTCTTTTTAAGAGGACATATTTCAGTGGGGCATCGGTTCCAAGGAGGGAATTTGGGAGGCGTGATCTCAGCAATTGTGTTAGGAACAAGTCATACCTTCTCTGTCCCAACTTCACATCTCACTTCTAAAGGTTTCGGCAGAGTACTTTTCCTTGGAGCTCTGTCTACCGGCTGCTTTACAAATTTGAAGTTTGGATTCTTTTTGGATGTCAAGACCCGAGATATATATCTAAGGCTTAATTCCTCCCTGCGAATATACAGGGGAGGAATTCCTGCGTCCACATACAAGCTATCCACTGGAGATGTTCTATAGGCTCCCGAACAGATCCGTAAAGCCATATTGTGGACTATATCAAGCTTCTTCAGTGAACTTTTACATGCCGATCCATAAATTTGACATCCGTAATCCATTTTGCTAAGGCACAATGTTTGGTAAAGCCTAATTAAAGTTACACGATCTGCTCCCCAGTTGAAACGAGACACTACCTATAGTATATTAAGTCGTTGTTTGACAGTGTATACAACCTCGTTTATGTGATTTGTGAATGTCAGCCTTTTATCCAATACCAGACCCAAGTATTTTACTTGATCTTCATACGGTAATATGACACCCTCTAGGAATAGTGTTGGTATTTCTTCCTTGCGTCATAGTCTGGAAAACCTTATGGCTTTGGTTTTTTCAGCAGAGAATCTGAAGCCCCTGCAATTAGCCCATGCTGTTGCTAAGTTAATAACCTCTTGAATCTTTTGGCCCGTTTCTAATGTTGTCGATTTGCTGCACACAATAGCGAAGTCCTCAGCATAAGCCAATCCATGAACTCCTGTGGGAACTTGCTCTAATAAACTATTAATGGCTATGCTGAAGAGTGTAGGACTCAGAACACTTCCTTGGGGAATCCCTTCCTCTTGGAGATATGCACAAGAGAAAGAAGAGCCCACTCGGACTTTTAGATAACGGTCAGATACCCCACTCTGCAACTTGCTTCAGAATGCCTCCCCGCCAGGTAGTATCATAGGCATTTTTCAAGTCAAAAAACACACCAATGCTAGTTCTCAATTGCGAAAGCATTCTGAATCTCACGAGTGATAAAAAGTAAGGGGTCCAGAGTGCACTTATTTCTTCTAAATCCAAACTGTCTGTTAGATAGGAGATTTTTAGATTCCAAAAACCAAACTAAACGCGTATTAACCATTCTTTCATAGATCTTACAGATGCAGCTAGTGAG
The DNA here is from genome assembly GCF_046742065.1 of Oratosquilla oratoria. Taxonomy (NCBI): domain Eukaryota; kingdom Metazoa; phylum Arthropoda; class Malacostraca; order Stomatopoda; family Squillidae; genus Oratosquilla; species Oratosquilla oratoria. The sequence goes on along the minus strand of NC_134802.1, from coordinate 11,611,692 downwards.
AGCAATAGGTCTGTAACTTTGTGGGTCATGAGAGTCTTTTCTTGCCTTTAAGATTCCTATGATGATTGAAGTCTTCTAAGATTTAGGAGAAGATCCAGAAGACCAAAATTTGTTCAGCACATTTAAAAGGAATTTCTTCGACGATATGGATAAGTGACCAACCATGGAATAAAGAATGTCATCCTCTCCAGGAGAGGTTGGGGAGGATAGAGATAAGGCATGATCCATTTCATCCAAGGTGAAGAGAAGATTATATGCCTCCGAGTTCGTATTGGTAGGAGGAATAATCGTGGTCTTGGCTCTAATTCTTCTGAAATTATCTGAATAATGTATTGGGCTTGAAATATCAGCATAATGTCTTCCAAAAGCCTCTGCTACTTCTCTTGTATCTGATATAAAAGAGTCATTTATCTTCAGAATGGGTAAAGGAGATGGAGTAAACTTTCCTTGTAATTTTCCAATCCTATTCCATACTAAGGTAGGGGAAGAGTCATATTTCAATTCGCTAATATATTTAATGAAGGATTCCCTCCTTGCTATCTTGAAGATTTTCTTCTGCTTTGCTCGAGCTCTTCTGTACGTTATCTTATTGACTAAACAAGGGTATCTCCGATATCTCTTATAGCAAATTCTTGTAATCTTTCTGCTTAAAGCACATTCATCGCTCCACCATGGGACTACTGGGCGTTGAGGTTTACCAGTTGTCCTAGGAATGGAAGAGAAAGCACCAGAGAGTATCATGTCTACCAGGTAGTCATATGCATCACAGTTACTACCAAAATCACTCGTCTTATAATTAATCTCTGTGGATCTCCTAAATAATTCCCAATTAGCCTCTCCTGTCTTCCATTTAGGTAGGCAAGAGGAGGGAGTGTTCTTTAGATATTTGATATGGAAAGGACAGTGGTCACTACCATGTAATTCTTCATCTATTGACCAACTGTAGTCTAATCTTAAGGATGATGAACAAATAGTTAGGTCTATAGCAGAACTTGAATTGTGAAAGACATCAAACCTAGTTTTGGAACAGTCATTCATCAAAATGACCTCGTTACTATCAATAAATTCTTCAATTACATTGCCCCAGGGGTCACACCTTGATTCACCCCAAAGAGGATACTTGGCGTTAAAGTCACCCATTAGAATAAAAGGCTCAGGGAGCTGGTCAACCAGAGATTGTATGTCATTTAACTCAAACTGATGGGGGTGCTTATATATGTCTACAAGTCGATCTTCCAGTTCAGGTTCCAAATATAAAGAACATAAAGTAATCCATTTAGTGGTAAAGATTTGTACTGCACAAGCCTGCAACATCGAATGTAGCTGGACACTTCTGTGGTTTACAGATTTCTTAACAATGATACCAGTACCTCCATGGGCACGGCCCCCAATCATAGGAGGAGATCTGTAAAATTTATAATTAAGTCCAACATTAGGGGATAAATTGCCAAGCATAGTTACTATTTCTTGCAGACAAAAAAACAGACACATCATGTTCTTTAAAGAGAATCCCAACCTGCTCTCGATGAGAATTAAAACCTTGAATATTCCATTGAATTATGGACATTATACTGTTTTCTTTTTCTTTTTGGGGTCTACTGGTCTGGTAAGAGAAGTCTGTGGGAGAGAGGGCTTACAAGGTGGGTTCTTTTCTAATTTCTTTGCTTTCGCGGGTGGCATCCTCCTCTCTGACAATGGTCCGACCGACGATGTAGAATACGGGTTATTAGTTTCTTTCTTAGATTGCTTATCACGATTTGGGGAAGAGGATGGAGATGAGGGTGGACTGTGGAGTCTTTTGCTGCGCACAGATTCAGACTCCATAGCTTCGCTTCTGTGTGCCTCGACTGAGTGAGGCACAGCAGTCCGTGATCCCTTTATTGGGGAGCCCCCCGAGTTTTGAAGTTTGACTGATTGAGAGGAGGCTTTATTAGAGGAATCCTGTGGGGTCCCAGCAATGAGAACTTTAGGTGCCCCTCTAGATGGGGCAGGAGGCATTCCCTCAACTGGGGATGGGAGAACCTCCGCAGAGGAGGGTTGACGAGTACTACAATTTCCAACTTGTGGAGAGGAACGATTTGGTTTAGTAGTGACTCTTTCACGCTGAGGTTTGGGTTCAGCATTTCCTTGATCCTCATTGCTTCTGTGCACCTCTACCGAGTGAGGCACACTAGTCAGCAATCCCTCTACTGGGGAGTCTCCCAAGTCTGGAAGAGAGATTGCCTGAGAGGAGGCTTCATTACAAGAAGCCTGTGAGGTTTCTACAATAGAAACCTTAGGTGCCCCTCCAGATGGGGCAGGGGACACCCAATCAACAAGGGGTGAGGAAACCTCCGCACAGGAGGCTTTAGAAGTACTAGAAATTCCTACCTGAGAAGAAGAAAGACCATTAGGTTTCAGAGTAACAGTTTTACACTGAGGCTTGGGTTCAGTGTTAACAGAAGAATTCATATTGGCATTTTTATTTCTATTGCCTTCTACTGTTGGCTGATCCACTGTATCTTTTGGAATTATTTAATAGTCTTTTAGCATGTCCTACGCTTATATGTTCTGCATGAGCTTTTAGTAGTATTTCCTGTTCCTTCTTATAAATTACACAGTTCTTATCTCTGGCATCATGCTCTTCTTTACATTTTATACAAACTGTTGGGCGGGAACAATCCCCATGTTCAGGCTGAGCACATATTTTGTCCCTTGCACATCTGCGGGAAGGATGGCCAAAACCATAGCAGTTAAAGCACTGAAGGGGACGGGGCTTAAACTGCTTCACATAAACAATTTCTTTTTCTATCTCTACATAATGAGGTAGATCTTCACCACAAAAACTTAGGATAATCATAGAAGAACGAGGGATTTTAGCAACCTTCCAAACATTAGTTGGGCACATTTCTAAAATCTCTTCTTCATCAAAGTCATACAGATCTCTATTAAAAATTACCCCTAAAGGTGTAGTGGGGTTTAACTTCCTTAATGTCCGATTTCTGTTTCAAGTTAAGCACCATGGCAGCTTCTTCATAAGATTTTACATGAATTAAGAAGGAATTTCTTCCAAATCGTGATACCTGGGAGTTATTCAAATTACCACAGCCAAGGTGACTCTTCAAGAATCTTCTAAACTCGAACAAGTTAGTACGTTCTTTTGCAAGAGTGATAATGAGCCACTTAGCTGGGTTGGGAGGTCTCTGCACATTTTCTTTCCTTTCCTCTACCGGCTTTTCTGGATAAAAGATATCCAAGTTAGGTGGCACTCTACCAACAAGTTGGGCTGAAGATTCATTCTCATTACAATTATTATAATCCAAGCAGGCAGCAGCTGCATCCTAATTAGAAAGAAATGAGATCCACACTAGCCAAGCTTTAAAGTTGTCAGTTAGTTTAACTCTGATCTCTTTAATTTGTCAAAATTTACGGAACTTTTCATATAAGTCTGTATAACTCTTATCATGAGAGACATATTGTAAATGTAAGATTCTATGATTATTAGGGGCAGTATTTGATTGATTGATTTTACCGATGTCCTTTTTCAAGCCGGAGTCGTCAACTGGGGGTTTTATTTTTGTTGAGTACATATTGTCAACATTAGGATTGGCAATATTAGGAGAGAGATCGGGGGGTTTAGGAGGAGGATCAGGTAGTGGTGGAGGTTTAGAAAATTCTGTTTCATTAGCCGCCATCATCGTGTATATCTATGAGGCCGCACCATGTATTAAGAAAGAAAAATCAGTGCATAGAAGGAAGATACTGCAGTTACCTGATGCCACGCGCAATAAAAGAGAAGTCTCTGCAGAGTCGGGAAGTTCCAGAAACGACTATTTACACATGCAGGGCCTCGGAGGTGAGTTAGAGACTTTGACAACCCGGGGTTTGTCCTCTTTTGTTTTGTCCCATTTAGGATGGGTCCGGCGTAGTCACTCTGCATGTGTACTGGATAGGGAGAAAGGAAGTCAGCAGCCTAGTACCTACCTCACAAACATGCATTCCCCAGTCGGTGAGCTTTCGGCCCTCGCAGGGAGTAGTGACCTCGCGGTATACATCCCCACTTGACTGGGTTCAGACATGTAGCTTGGAAGGCACCAAGATACTACAACCTTCCACAAGTATTAGAGAAAGATGGTGAAAACGGAGAGTAGGGTAGCAAATATGAAGGATAGGGATAGGGGAATTCACAAAGGAAAAGGGTGAGGGACCCCCTATCTATTCACTACCCCCAAAAACCTCATCCTAAAACAACTGTCATAGGGCGACAAATCCTACGAATATTCCAGTCCATAATCAGTGCCAAGCTAGGGTCGTCAACAAAAAGAGTTTTGGCTCAGTTTTCGTCTGGTAGCTCGGGGCTGACCTCTCCAGTATGGTTGCACCTGGCTGGCACAGCTCAGCCCGTCCTTACTACACGGAAGCCCCCCCCCCCCCACTACATCAGAGTACTGGGCCTCGGGGGGGGGGGTGTCAACCTGGGAAAAAAAAGGGGAAATATAACCGACTTTCACCAGCTATGTTTTATTCATCACTTTACATGGAAAGAGAAGGCGTTTTCAACTACATAACCAAAGGTAGAAGGCTGTTTCAGCAATTTGCAGTAGACAATTTCGTGAAGGTTGAATCTAACAAATTGTCGTTTCTGGAACTTCATCAGAATCAAATACTCAAAGAGAGGGCGGACATATTGAACGTTACGAACAAGAATGACATTGGACAAAGAGTCGTGTTGCCTCCCACCTTTGTTGGTGGACCTCGATACATGAAGCAACGACAACAAGACGCTCACGCATACGTCTCTTATTATGGCTCTCCAGACTATTTCATAACTTTTACTATGAATCCAAATTAGAGTGAGTTACGCGAGGGGATGAACAAAACAGTATCCACTGAAACAAAATCGTGTGGCCGCCCCGATTTAGTAAGTAGGATATTCAAGTTGAAAGTTGATAGCCTTATAGAAGATTTGACACACAAACATATTTTTGGTCGTGTTAAAGCATATCTGTATAGCATAGAGTGGCAAAAACGTGGACTTCCTCACGTGCACGTATTGTTGTGGATGGAAGAACGCGTAACCGCGGATATAGTTTCTCAATTGATCTCAGCAGAAATTCCCGACAAGGAAAAAGAACCAAGACTTTACGATGTTGTCACAAAGTGTATGATTCATGGGCCATGTAAAGGCTACGATGAATCACACCTTTGTTGTCAGGGCAAACATTCGAGAGCACAAAAATGTGGAAAAGGTTTCCCTAAGACTTGCAGAAATGATTAATTGTTTGGAAACAATGGATACATAGAATACAAAAGAAGATCGGTTGGAGAAGGAGGCAATTCTTTCGAAATAAAAATTAAAGGTGAGAAAAAAACTATAGACAATTCATGGGTGGTGCCATACAACGCGTATTTGTGTTTGAAGTATGCTCATATAAACGTTGAATGCTTAAACTCAATCAAATGCATCGCTTACGTTACTAAATACGTGAACAAGGGTTGCGATCGCATTCTTTTCACTAAAACGTCCGACAACGGAGATGTAAACGAGGTTGAAAATGATCAAGAAGCAAGATTTGTAAATGCTAACGAAGCTACTTGGAAAATATTCAAATTCGATATTCATAAAAATTATCCTCCTGTGACAACACTTGATTTACATTTGGAAGGAGAAAATGAGGTGTTTTACAATGATAACACGTCAGAAGAAGAGATGAAGAAGAAAACGAATAAAGACACGCAGTTGACTGCGTTTTTCAAATTGTGTTCAAATAATAGCTTCGCTGCCGATCTACACTACCACGAGGTGCCGCGCCATTTCATTTACAACGCCAACACTTTAAGTTGGGAAGAACGAAAAGGCCGTACCTTCTCGCTGGGGCGTATTCGTGCGGTGACCACCAAGACAGTAGAGTTGTATTACTTGAAGCCCCTGCTTACCGCACAATTGACGGTAAAATGTATCCCTCTAATAGAGAAGCTGTCAAAGCTTTGGGTCTCTTAGCTGATGAAGAAACATGGAAAAATACAATTTTGGAGATAATCAACCACACGAACGATAGGAAACAACTTCGAGAGACATATGCAAGCATGTTTGTATTTTCGGATCTTGAAGATCAATCAGGGATCTGGGAAGAAACCAAAGATTTGTTCGCCAGTGACTATCTGCACATCAACAACTTAACTGAATACAACGATGAAATATATTTGGACGCATTAGACGACATTAAAAAACACGTGTAGAATTGTGGAGGGGGAAGCATCACTGAATATGGGTTGCCTCCTTCGAGGGGCAGGGAAAAGACTTCAAATGTCGTTCGAAGAGAGAGGTCTTATAACAAAGAAAAGTTGAAGGAGGAAGTTGCACAGAAAGAATTACTTTTGAACGATAAACAAAAACAAGTGTACGATGCAGTGATGTACCGAGTGCATTTTGGACATCGGTACAAGAACAATGGAATCTTTGTGAATGCTGCAGGGGGCACTGGTAAATCCTTCGTTTTGAACATGTTGTTGGACTCGGTACGTTCTCAGAGCAAGATAGCTTTGGCGGTAGCCTCTTCGGGTATTGCAGCTACAGTTCTTAAGGGAGGAAGAACTGCTCATAACATATTCAAGATTCCGCTAATGGAATATAACGAAGTCAGGTCATGTAGCATTAAGAAAAACTCAGAACTTGCAAAGTTATTAGAATTAACATCTTTGATCGTGTGGGATGAGATAGTGATGGCAAATAAAAACACGTTGACCGCACTTGATATTACGTTACGAGATGTTCTCGAGAACGAAAAGTTTATGGGAGGTAAGGTGTTTGTTTGCGCAGGGGATTTCAGACAAATTCTCCCTGTTATCCGAGGTGGTGGAAAGAACGAGGAACTCGAACATTGCATCAAGTCAAGTTATATGTTGAACGATCTGACAAAGTTAGAGTTGACAGAAAATGTACGTCTGAAGAAGGATGACACAAAAAACATTCTATTTGCTTAGAAATTATTACAATTGGGATCTCAAAGTGAGGGTCCCGTTGAATTCGACGAAGACTTTGGTGTAAGAGTTAAATCTCGCCAAGAGTTGGTTGATAAAGTTTATGATGACATAGAAAATAACCACCTGAACGCGTCGTATTTTGAAAAACGAGCTATAGTATCACCTACGAATGATGATGTCGACAACATCAATCAGATGATTCACGAGAAACTAAAAGAGAAGGAAGTCGTTGACAATAGTGTTGATGTTGCAGTCGAAGAAGGAACGGATATACAGACTTCAGTTTTCAACGCCATGACAAGCCCATCCCTTCCGCCTCATCAGCTTAGGGTAAAGGTAGGGAGTGTGCTAATGATCATTCGAAACATTTGCCCACCAAAGCTATGCAACGGGACAAGAATCATAGTGACAAACTTGAAAAAGAATGTTAGTCGGGAAAATATTAGGTGGAAGTTACCGCGGAGAGCAAGTGATGATACCTAGAATCATGTTAGAGGCTCAAGATACTCCAGTTCATTTCAAGCGTAAGCAATTTCCGGTCAAACTAAGCCATGCTATGACGATAAATAAGAGTCAAGGACAAACGTTTGAACGTTGCGGGCTACTTCTGGATTCAGTACAGTGTTTCGCTCACGGACAACTGTACGTGGCGTGTTCAAGAGTAACGAGCTGGGATTCGTTATTTCATTATACCGGCTGGCACAATGTAAATGGAGAATATAAAATAAGGCCTGCGAATAACTGTGTATATAAAGAACTTTTTGTTGAGGCTACGCCCAGTCCTCAAGTAGAACCACCGGCCGTCGTTGCTAGCGGTGAAACTTCTGCGATCGCCGAAGAACCAGAGTTTGGAATCAGAGAAATCCCAAAGAAAATTTATAACATCTCAGAAGACGCCGTAAAGATGATTCTCCCAGACTTTGTTTTCAATGATGACAAGGATAACGACCCAGATGAAAGCGATTCCGAAACTGTTACTTTGAAGAAAGAAATGAAGGACATCATATCAGTACTCAAAAAATTAACTAAAAACCAGGAAAAGTTCATCGAGATCAAGGATGTTGTCAAGCGGCAAAGCGACGATGAAGACAGTACCCCGTCTCCACCACGGAAAAAGATAAAAGTTAATGATTGTATTGTAGTCGCTGATGAGAAATAAAAAAACAATATAATTCAAGTCTTTTATTTTCATGCAAAGTGGGCGTAGCCCAGGGCGCGCAGCAGGCCAGGCCCCCCAAATATGCAGCAATGATATAGTCTCAAGAGAGAGAATACCCCGTCTCCACCACGGAAAAAGACAAAAGTTAATGATAGTATTGTAGTCGCTGATGAGAAATAAAAAAACAATATAATTCAAGTGTTTTATTTTCATGCAAAGTGGGCGTAGCCCAGGGAGCGCAGCGCCCGCGCCGCAGGCCAAGCCCCCCGGCTGTAAAAAAAAAAAAAAAAAAAAAAAAAAAATCGCCAACCCTGGTGTCCACTAACCTCATACAATAATACCTGTTAAGTTCGGCTAAAATTGGCATTTCAAAGCATAACAGTGCCTTACAAATAGTTTCTTATTTCACTATAAAAATTTATATTAACTTATACTGCATTGAATAAGTCAATAGTTGATATATTTGTCCTATATACAATGTTAGGTTTCTAGTTTTGATATATTTGTCCAATATAAAATGTTAGGTTACAAAGAAAGCAATGGCCTCCGCTAGCGGACCCAGGGATCTGGGTGCGCACGTCCTGTGTAATAGTAGTCCTTGAAATATATATATATACAGTCGAACCTTGAAAGCCCGGACTAATTGGGGGAAGGGTTGTCCGGTCATGCCAAATGTCCGGTCATCGAAAATATTGCCCTAACAACCGTATATTTTCATAGCGGTATACGTATAGGTAATGTATATGGCATAGAAACACATAAGAATAATACTCTAACACTGTAATAATAACAATACTGTGATAATAATGCTACAATACCAAAAACTCTGTAGTAATAACTGTCATACAGGCATGTAAATGTACTGTATATACAGTGTACTGTACTGTATTTTTTATTACGTGCACTGTAAATATCGGAAGGTATGCACGCGGGACCAAGATCTAAGAATATAAGGTCTAACCACTTCCGACCGAATTTCGAGGGAGTTGGCGCAGCGGGCCCGTGAACGTCACCTGGCTGTTCAAAGTGGGGTTAGCGGGTCCTATAGCTGTCAGTTGAAGCTGGTCCGTCGTTCGAAAATGACGTCGCCTTCGCTCGCACTGCTCCACGCAATTAGTTATATTCTGACAAATATTATATAAAATATATATATATAAAATATTATAGTTCCTGTCTATAAACATGAATATATAATATATATGATGTATAATATATATATATAATATATAAAATATTATAGTTCCTGTCTTCCTTGGCGTTTCACAGTTTTCTTCAGTGTATCACAAAGAGAAAATGGACTCAGCCAATTGACGTCAGAAGCTGCGCAGAAGAATGTAAACGGTCTGACCTGTATATTTAGACCTTGCGCGGGACAGTGGTGCCGGCCAGGGTTGCCGAGTTTTCTACACTGCCGTGTAGAATGGGAGTGTTGCCATACATTTTTCTCAGGCGTGTGCAGACTTTCATAGCAAGATATACTTGTCAAACTTTGACAAAATGGTGGTTCTAGTTTTTTTTTTTATTCTTGAATGTATATAAGGTCCCCATGCCCTAACATATTCAGTAAGATATAAAAATTATTATTATTATTTTTATATATTATCATTGCTAAAAGAAAGCTGAAACTTTAGCGTAGAATTTTTTTCTACACGGTAAAAGCGTATCTTTTGGGGTATAATATTTTATAAGTACCGTATTTTTCGGACCATAAGGGGCACCCGTAATTTGCTATTCCTCGTCCTTACATAAGGGGCACCTGGTCTCGTCATCGGATAATCATGCATATGTGAGTGCTTTCAGAACTGAACATTTTCGTTGTTGAATGAGAAAAATCGGTTGGGATTTAGCAAAATTACAAAAATAAATGATATATATATTTTTTTTTTTTTTGGTCAGTGAAATCAGACCACCTCCATGGACGATCTGCCCTGCCAATACCCCTAAAAAACAACATAAACACGTTACGGGAATTGTGGGGAATTAAACCAACATTAGCAGTTTTATTCCCGGAATTCTCTATTCACTTAAAAACACAGGATTGCAAATGAAGGTAATTTTTTAGTTTCGACCATGGGCGTAATGTAGTAATAGAAAATTAATTATTAATGTTTTAAATTATAATATATCAACGTAATATGCAATTTTGTGAACGGAATTAAAAAACAAAAAAGGTGCTTAAACAGATTTCGTAAGTAACGAAGTCGTGTCGGACGAATGGTACGCCATGTTTATGATAGATGCCGACGTCGAAGAAATGAAAGGATGATAAATTCGTCTAACCTAACCTAACCTGTGTTTAATAAATCATTACCTGCAAATTAAATGTCATCCGGATCGTCCTCGTTGTCGTCGTCGTGAGAGACGTTGGCGGGCTTTTCAACCACTCTCTCACCTTGCGGGGTATACAAAGTTCTTGCAGCTTGAAGGAATGCATGTATCTCCTCTCCATAACATTCCTTCAAGAAAATTTACCTGGCGAGGTACTGTCGGAAGTACCGAGACAAGATGGCGTCCCGATCCTATGCTACCGACTTCGTTCATTAGCATATTTGCTTGTAGCAAGGCATTTTTTTATTTTCATTTCCGCCCACAAAATTGCATATTACGTTGATACATTTTAATTTACAAAATTAATCATTAATTTAATTTTTTTATTGCTATATTGCGCCCATGGTCGAAACTAAAAGAATACCCAAATGACTACAGTCTGAGCGGAGCGAGACTAGACCAATGCAAAATGGCTGTCTGTGTTGTGGACGCTATCATGTCATAGCCATGATAGCGTGAATGAATGCGGTGACATGGACTCGAAAACTGTCGAAATTTTCGCAATTTTCTTGTCAAGATACATGCATCTTGGTTATAACTTGGTTGTAACTTTTGCTAGGACTATGCATTGTTGCCGTCGGCAGGCTAGCTACGAAACGTGTCAAAATTTTACGTCACTGTCCGAGGCATTTTTTTTTTTTTTTTTTTGCACTGAAGCCACACATAAGGCGCACCTCACGATAAGGCGCACCACCCGATTTTGGCCGATTTTAAGAATTTTCCCCGCGCCTTATAGTAAAAAAAAATACGGTAACACAATTACCAATAAAAGTCATATTTTGATGTACCATTTATTATTTGATAACTAGTTCTGTGATTTTTAAACAAAAGTTTGAGTTTTTGAACGTTTTTAACAGCCCGCTGGTATGTAGAAAAACTTTCCTCATGTCCTTGTGCAGTTGCCACATGCCGCTATTTTACTACGTTTTGGTACAAAATTCTACGAAACGGCAGCTCTGGTGGCGGCTTGACTGGGCCGGGTTTGAGTACACGTGTACGGCCGTCGCTGCCACCTACCGGACAAATAGGGAACTTTGCTTGAAAATTCCGCCCTTTGTTAATTTCGACCGGTCATACGAGGGTCCGGTCATACGAGGGTCCGGGCATTCGGGGTCCGGGCTTTCGAGGTTCGACTGTATATATATGTATATATATATGTATGTATATATTTACCTAGTTGTATTTTACGGGAAGGGGAGCTACGCTCATGGTGTCCCGCCTTTGTATCTCGCAGTGTCTAGTTTGCTCTTAAATTCATGAATGGTTATTGCACACACAATTTTTTTTTTTCCAGTTTGTTCCAAGTGTCCACCATTCTATGTGGAAAACTGTTCTTCTTCCGATCTCTTCTATAACTATGTTTTTCAAGTTTCTTTCCATGTCATCTTGTGTTTCTCTTGTCCCAGTTTAACAAGTCCTCTATCTAATATTTCTGTGCCCTTCATGATTCTATAGATGGTCAATAGGTCACCTCTCTCTCTTCTTTGCTCCAGAGTCGGTAATTCCAATTTAGCCAGTCTCTCTTCATATGAGAAATTTGAAAGTGCAGGAGCCATTTTTGTGGCGGCTTCTCTGGATTCTTTCTATTTCCTTTATATTCTTTTTGGTACTGGGTGACCACAATGTCACTGCATATTTTAGTCTAGGCCTTATCAGTGTGACTAATATTTTTTAAATAATTTCTTTGTCCAAATATGTAAATGCCAATTTTATTGATCTTAGCAAGTTATAGGATTCTCCAACAATTTTGTTTATTTATCATAGGACAAGTCATTTGAGATAATTACTCCCAAATCTTTTTCAGATCCCACTTTCTTTACCACCTTATTTCCAATTTTATATTGTCACGATATTCTATTTCTACTTTTTCCAAACTCCATTATGCTGCACTTTTTAATATTGAAGTCCACTTCCCATTTCTGACTCCAGTTCCATACCTTATTCAGGTCTTCCTGTAGTGATTTGCAATCCATTTCGGTTTTTACTTTCCTTAACAATTTAGCGTCATCTGCAAAGAAGCTCATGTAACATTGCACATCATCATCCATGTCATTCACATAAATAGCAAACATTATTGGAGCCAATACAGATCCTTGTGGAAATTCACTGATCACCTCCTTCCAACCTGAATATTTTTCTCTAAGTACTACTCTCATCCTTCTACCAATCAGGAAGTCCTCCATCCATTTTAGTAGGTTCCTTTGTATCCCTTCTAAACGTTTCATTTTTTTTTTTTCTAATAATTTTTTGTGTGGTACCTTGTTAAAAGATTTTCGTAAGTCCAGGATAGTGCAATCAGCCCATCCATCCCTTTCTTGCACTATGTCTATTAGTCTTGAGTAAAAACATACTAGGTTTGTGGTACATGATCTTCCTTGTCTGAACCCAAATTGTCTTGGGTTTATTATATTGTTTTCTTCCTGGTGTTTTACCCATCTATTCTTGATCATTTTCTCACAAATTTTGGCTATCGTGCTTGTTAGTGAGACTGGTCTATAGTTAGTTAGTTCTTCCTTGTTTCCTCCTTTACATATTGGTACAATGTTAGCATTTTTCAAGTCTTTTGGTATTTTTCCTCCTTTGAGTGAGCAACTTATTATGTTATGTATTTTGTCCATTAGTCCTTCTTTACATTTTTTTAGAATCCAATTTGCAATTCTGTCTGGGCCATGCAATTTCCTGACATCAAGATTTGATAAATGTTCCATTATTTCTTTTTGTATTATTATTATCTCGCCCATGTGGGGAGATCACACTTCATTTCCTTCATCCCAATATTGTGCCTTCTCTCTAGTGAAAACAGACTTGAAGTGATTATTCATGACTTTGGCCATTTCTAGATCTTCTGTGTACACTATATTTCCTTGGCATAGTTTCACCATTTCCTGTTTATTTTTAAGTTTACCATTCACATATCTATAGAATGGTTTGGGTTGCTCTTTGTATTTTTCTATAATGTCTTTTTCATAGTTCCTTTTTTCCTCTCTTTGCACTTTTACATACTCATTTCTATAGTTTATACATATCTGCAATTTTCTATGTTTTTTATCTTTTCTCCATATTTTCCAAGCTCTGTCTCTCCTATCTTTTGCCTCACTGCATCTTCTGTTGAACCAGCATTTCATGTACAATCTCTCTAGCTTCTGTCTTGGCACGTACCTATTCACTCCTTCATTATAATTATCCATCAAGATATCCCATTTCTCTTCCACTTTTGTCTCTTTCATGTTAAAATTTGCCCAATTTGCATTCTAAAGGAATTTCTTTAGTTTTCCAAAGTCTGTTTTGTTGTACATCAATCTTCCTTTCCTATGCTTTTCATTTCTCTCCATATATATTTCTTCCTTTTGTTCAGTCTCAATAAGCGTATGGAACACTCTTTCCAAGTGGTGTCTTGTATTCAATTTTATCCATAATTTCAGTTTCTGTTGTAAATATTAAATCTAGTCTTGATGGCTCATCATTTATGTATCTGGTGTTTTCACTGACCATTGTATATTCCATGGTCATGTCCAGTAATAAATTACCCCACGAGTCCTCTCCGCCTTTCACTGTCATGTCCTCCCAACAAATTTCTCTGCAGTTAAAGTCCCCCATAATTACTAGGTTACCTCTGCCCATTACTATTTCATTTAATGAATGGCTTGTATCTTCTAGCATTTTCATATGCTCATTCTCTTTCCAAGTGCTCGTTTTTGGGGGCACATAAGTCACTACAAACTTTCTACTTTTCATGTCCTTGTCTTCAATTTTTATCATGATCAGTTCTAAATTACCTTTGCCCTCCACAATTTTTGTCACATTCACGTTTTTCTTGGCCAAGAACATGATTCCTCCTCCCTGTTTCTTGTCTCTGTTTTTAATCCAGTAATTGTATAGCCCTTGTCCAACATTGATGCACCCCTTAATTTAGTCTCCACAATCCCCATTGTGTCTGGTTTTTCTTCTAACAGGTAATCATTAAGTTCATTCAGTCCTGAAATTAATCCCTCAATGTATAGGCCACTTTTAATTTTTTCCTTTCTCCATCTTTTTTTCTGTTTTTGGTTCGCCCATTCTGATATACCATTTTCTCAGTCTCATGTCGATTACTCTCCAATAAAATTCCTTGCTTTCAGTCTCTGTTCTCTTTGAGTTTTTTTCCCTTAGCTTCATCTCTTAGTGTCTTCTCTTTTTTCTAATTCCTCAATATTCATTTCTCTTTTTATCCACATCTTATTGTCATGTTCACTCCTTGCCAACTTACCTAATTTTTCAAATAGGTCTTCTACTACCATTTGAGATCTTAGTTTTGTCTTTAGGGGTCGATTTCTTTCCTTAGAATAATGATCAATTCTATATCCATCGTCGATGTCTTTCTCTACGTCCTGGTCTCCCTCCTGAACTTCTTTTACGATTGCTATTGCTGTTTCTTTTTCTTCTTTTTCTCTCATGTACCTTGCTAGACTATGTTTTTCTTTTAGTCCATATACCACAATACATTTTTTCCTATCCACTGCGTCTCTGACCCAATTTGCCTTTACATTAATTACTTGGATAATTGTGTCTTTTGCATTTTCCTGCATTTGTTGTTGGACTATTTCTTTAAAGGCAATTTCTTTATTTTCTATGTTTTCTTTCCATTTCTTAATCTTTCGGATACTTTCCTCACCTAATTTTTCTTCAATTCTTTCAGTCATTTCTTGTATTTTGTTATTTATCTCATTTTTTAGGTTTTCACTGTTGGTAGTGTCATTAATTTTCTTCTTTTCATTTTGTATACCTATGTGTGTATTATGTCATTAGCATGAACAGAATCCTGTGGTTGTGCTGTGTCACACCCTTGTATGAAACAAGTCTCCTGTTTGTATTTTTAAGGTATGCCTTGCATGAATATGTGTTGTGTATTATTATTAATGCATGTTATAAATTGTGTTTCATAATATGTAATAATACCCATATGTTGGGGCGCGCTTTGAAAATACATTCTGTCAAATCATGCCAAGCTCAGAAATGTTACATAATTTGGCACAAAAACATGCTCTTCATTCCCATTGACTGGAAGTGTTTACACTACCTACTTTGGATTAGTTTCTGCATCCCAGAAACATAAGCACACATTCCCAGGCTATAAAAGGCCGGGCAGAGAGAGACTACCAAGAAAGAGAACCAGAGAGAGAAGACAAGAAAAGAAGCAGACACCCACAGCTCATCTGAATCTATGTAGATTTTTTTCTACATTTGTTGATTACAACAACTCAACTAAACAAGTCCTTTGGACCTTAGGTACCAAACCTGTAAATTGGCAGTCTCCACTCAAAGTGCAAAGCCTTTATTTTCCAAATTGTTTTAGATGTCTCCAGACTGCTGCTGGACTAAGTGTGACTCTACAATCTCTCTCTGTTACTTTTTGAATATGAAACATCAACAAATCTTCTACATGTTCCCAACTACCAGAAGATTCCCTTGCCAGAAGTTACTGTGCATCAGCCTCTCCTCAAACAACCCATTTATTTCTGAGACCTGAAGAGCAGACCAGACAACTTTCCGTTGATGTGACTTCTAGCAACCAGAATCAAGATTCATCTACACCATAATCAAGACTTCAATTCACCCATCTGTTCTTATGTGCTGTATACAAGTGCACACCTAGCTACTCAATCTGGTAATTGTTTATATTCCCATTTATGATTCATGAAACATGTATATGTCTAGTTTTTTATTATTCATGTATATTGCTATCTTTTCTTATTCAATGTCCATTTATGTTTATGTCTATCTTATTATTATTATTATTATTATTATTGTAAATAATTAATTTTAATGAGGAGTTTGATTATTCTGCCTGAACTCTCACTCGTCCGAATTGTGCACGGCCTTAATTTTTTTTATTTCCATAGGTGGGTCATGATAATATACAAATGTATGAAGAACTCACAGTCAGAATTAAAATGAAAACTAAGAAGAAAGTTAAACTTCTATATTTCAGCTAATAGCTATAGCCCTCTTCAGGAAAGTACAAAATACAAGAGTCGTTTGAGACTTGCTGTTAAGATGAAAGGGGGGAGGAACATGGGTATATGACAGGCAACATTCTGTGACTCCGGGCAGGGTCAGAAGGAAGAGGGGTGTGAGGTCAGAAGGGGTAGGGGTGTGAGATCAAAGGGGGAGGATTGCAGGGTTGGAAGAAACAGGGTCAGGAGGGTGAAGATTCCTAAGCAAACAACTCACAGCTAGACATGAGATCATCTCCAGAGACCATTGTCCTTTGGAGATGTTAAGGTTCATTCTTCAATTAAGGTAGATTCAACAATTTTCCTCCTATAACCACAATTAGACTTATCCCAGTCAAAGTAATGATTTTTGTTGCTAACATGTTGGAACACAGCCAAAATTTCTTGGGCATATCTAATGTTTTTTTTTGTGTTTGGATAATCTTGTATTTAGGTCCCTGCTGATTTGACCAAAGTACACTAGATCACAATCCCAACAAGGTAAGCTATAAAATCCCGGAGTTTAATTTTTGGTGGACATTGACAATTTGTTTATGTACAGTGTTGGGGTAATGATAGGCAAGTGTGAGGCAGTTCTTGGGGATTCAATTAATAGAAGGGTTGATGGAGTTACAATAAGGGAGTTTTAAAATGTCTTTGTAAGAGGGTTGTGTGGAGGGAGCTGAAATTTTATAATAGATGGCTCTAGCCTTATTGAGGGCTTGATCAAGGAACCAGGATGGATATGCCAACTTCATTAATTGATTTTTGATGAAGTCAATCTTGTGGTCCAAGAACTGAGGCCTACAAATCCTAAAAGCTCTCAGAAAAAGACTGGAGGCAACACTCTCTTTGACTTTGTTGAAATGGTTACTAAAAAAGTTGAGGTAACTACCTGAATGGATGGGTTTACTGTACACTATAAAGAATAAATTACCATAAATCTTTCTAATTAAAATGTCTAAGAATGGGATCTAGTGACCTACTAACCATTCGGTTTTGAATTTAATATTTGGGGACAATTGGTCCAACTTGTCCAGGAATACTTCAAATGCACCCCACCTGTCATCCCACACTGAGAAAATATCATTGACATAATAGTACCAAAATGTCATCTCAGGTGGTTTGATAGTGGAAAACAAAGTAGACTCAAAGTACTCCATATAAAAGTTGGCCAAAACAGGAGATAAATTAGAGCCCATACTGTAACTGAATTTCTTTCTAAACAATTGGTCCTGGAAAGAAAAGATGTTAGAAGAAGCACAGAGGCGAACCAAATCAATAATTCTGTTGATTGGAAGTGGGAATATGTCCTGAAACAGCTGCAGTCTAGATTCTAAAATTACAAGTACATCCTCAACATTAATGTTAGTGAAGAGAGGGGTTATATCAAGCCTAAGTAACCTGGCATCCTGTATTTTGACAATTTTATTTTGGAATGAAGTCAACAGAGTTATATTAATGTGAGACTTGGAAAAGTGGCCAACAAAAGGTGACACAAGATCTGAGAGCCATTTGGAAAGTTTACTGGAACAGGAGCCTCAGTTAGCAATGATAGGCCTCAATGGGATGCTCATTTATGAACTTTCAGAAGACCATAAAAATAGGGAAGCTTGGGATTTGTGACTTTTAAATTATTGATGTAATCATCCACTTAAAAATGTGGACCTTCTTATTAAATTCAATGACTGCAGTTTTGAGGGTTTTCTATTAAGCTTTACATAGGTTTCTGAGTCATTTATACATACAGTATATACATACATATACCAAAGGCTCTTTCCCCTTACAAGGGAAGCAGCCAAAAAAACAAAGGTATAAAATCCACTCCCACCCATTCCATCCCCACATACTCCACTCCTATTCACCCCCTTCCTTCCCTCTTATCTTGGCACCTCATGGATGACAGGCTATCCCTACAACTTGCCCACTGCCCTGGGTCAGAGGCAGTGTCCACAGCAAGGCCACTTCATTAAATCTGCAACCCTACCTCTCTGTCCCCTCATGCAGAAAAGGAGAAGACAGGGAGAAATCCCTTCAGGCTGCATAAATTTGTTTATCACACATACTCCCTCACCCCCCATCCCCCACCCACTCCCTCTCATGCATCACAGCATCATCCATACACAACCATTCTCCATTCACCCCTATCTTCTGTCCTTCCTCAACAGACATTCCCCTCTTTCCCAATTCCCCCTTTTACCTCATCCATTCATCTCATCCTAGGTTGCCCCCTCATGTTCACTCCTTCCACACCTCTTTTACTAGTCTTTCTTCACTCATTCTTTCCATGTGTCCAAACCATCTCAATATTCTTTCATCAACTCTATCTTCCAACTCCCTTTCCGCCCCCATTCTCCTCCTCACCTCCTCATTTCTAACTCTATCCAGCCTAGTAGCCCATATCATACTTCTCAAGCACCTCATCTCAAAAGTGTACTAAGTATGATTAAAAGAGAAAACAAAAGAAAGGAAAATGAGGATAGAAACAAAAGCAAAGAACTGAAGAAAGAGGTCAAAGAACAATTAAAAGCAGTGACCGAAAAAGTGGGAGAATCAAAGAGATGGATCTCAGTGAAATAAAAAATCAGTGGAAACAGGAATGTGAAAATAAAAAATCCCTTTCAAAGAAATAGTATAACAGCAGGTAGAACAGAATGCAAAGGAAACAGTGATTAAGGTAATCAAAGAAAAGGAGAACTGGATGAGAGACAGAGTGGATAAAAAGAAAAGAACTGAAGAAAGAGGTCAAAGAACAATTAAAAGCAGTGACCGAAAAAGTGGGAGAATCAATCAAAGAGATGGATCTCAGTGAAATAAAAAATCACTGGAAAAAGGAATATGAAAATAAAAAAATCCCTTTCAAAGAAACAGTAAACAGCAGGTAGAACAGAATGCAAAGGAAACAGTAATTAAGGTAATCAAAGAAAAGGAGAACTGGATGAGAGACAGATAAAAAGAAATGGATAGTGGTTTATGGTATCAAAGAAAAACATAATGTAAACAAATACCAAAGAGAAAGAGAAGAGAAAGAAATTGCAAAGGAAATACTGAAAGTGGTTCAGGGCGAAGGTCAAGACTTGGAGAAGGAAATCAATGACATTCATACTCTAAAGAAAAACACTATAGGCCAATAAAAATCAAACTAAGGACTCAAATGATAGCCGAAGAGATACTATCAAAAGTGGCAAAACTAGCTAAGAGTGAAAATTACACAAATGTATGGATAAAAAGGAAATGAACGATGAATAGAGAAAGATAAGGCACTATGAAGCTAATAATAAAAAAAAGAGAGAAGAACAGGCTGAAAAAGATGATTTTTTTTTTTTTTTTTTTTTTTTTGAGAGTACTGGATCTGAGGTTGAGAAAATGGTACACCAGAAAAAAGGAAACAAACCAAAAAAGAGAAGAAAAGGAAAAAAATTTAAAAGTGGCATACACAAACATGGATGGTATGATTTCTGGAATAAATTAACTAAATGAGTATTTGTAAATAGAAAAACCAGACATAATGGGAATTGTGGAGACAAAATTGAAAAGGTACTCTATCATCAAGTATAGTGGGGCAAGGTCTATACAACCATTGGGCGAAAAATAGAACAGATAAACAGGGAGGAGTCATATTATTGACTAGAAAGGGTTTAAATGTGATAAAGATAACAGAAGGAAAAGATAATGTGGAAATGATGATGATTAAAGTTGAAAATAATATTATGAAAAGTAGAAAATTTATAGTAGTATATGTGCCCCCAAAAACACAGGCTTGATCTGATAGCAATCATTCAAAATTACTGGAAGACACAAAGAATGAATTATCTGAGATACTGATAGATGGAGGAAACATAATAATTTTACCTCGTCAAATCACCTTCTGCCACTTGGAACGTTTCACATGAGATGTCGCTGTAGTGCTCCAGCGGTCAGTTGTCGGAACGCTCTCGTGCCATTCGGACGTCTTTCTCATCGAGCTTTCAGAGGTTGTTTCACCGGATTCGGCAATTGTCACACAGGTACACTGCCTTATACTCATGTGGATCTATGGTAGGGATGGGCCTACCATAGGGCATTGGTATGGGTTGGGCCTGGCAATTTGACAATAAATGTGAATAATTTTGAGTTAATAGGGCTTGTTTACTGCAGGTCGGCAGTCATGTCTGGCTCTGAGAATCCCAAAGCCCTTCCACATGAGGTTTCTTGTCCTGGCCCCAGTTGGAGGAGTACCAACAGATCCTCACGAGATAAAGTGAGGTCAAATTCCTGGGGTAGAACTGGTAGCTCCAGTGAATCCCTGGTGAGGCAGGGAAGGCAGCATGCGGGTCATGAACGCCGCCATATTGAAATAAATCACCCCAGTGCATTGAGTCCGGGGAGGCCAGAGGCAGCCAAGCTAGGCCCCAAGCAAACCTTATTCAGGATGCTATGCCTGAACCTTCCTGGAAATTAGTATTGGAAGAATTGGCACGCTTGAAAGCTAACATAGCAAAACTGACTGCTAGCAGGACCCCTTCCACACAGCTTCATCAAGTGAGTTTCCAGGCAAGCACTTCAGGCATTTAGTCACCAGCTTCGCCTGCTGCATTTTCGGGGTTTGTGGACTCCAGTAGTGTGGACGGAGAAATCAGAGATTTTACTCCTAGGGGTAGTGTCCTGTTGCAAGCTGCAAAGGCCTTGGGGACCCCTGACAATGCCTATGAAGATACTGACCCGCAGGTGGCTGCTATGGTTAACTACTTTTTTTAAAAAGGTCTGCAGGAGGAAGACTACAAGGCAATTTCGGAGGACCCAATCACCAGGCGTCCCAATAATTGTCCTGCACTGGCACCAATGGGATGCAACCCACAGATCTTGGGAGCTTTGAAAACGGATGCAAGGAAAGCAGACTACAGGTTAAAGGAAGTAAGCAATGATATTATTTCTGCAGGATCCATTATCACTAAGTCACTGTTAGCTTTAGATAGGGTGGCGCAGGATGACGGTAACCCAGTGGTTGTGCAGGAAATGAGCAGGATTAATGGTGCCTTGGCGGTGCTTGGTCATGCTAATTACAGGACCAACTTGGCAAGGTGCTTCATTATGAAACGTGCGATCAACCAAAAATATTCGCATTTGTGTTCGGATAAGGTGCCTATGTCCGGTTTTCTGTTCGGCGACGACGTCTCTCAGTCAGCCAAACAGATTGAGGAAATGGAAAAGTTGAAAAACAAGTTTGCTGACAAGTCTATTTTCCCATGGAAATCCACCAGTGGCAGGTCTAGAAGCTTCTGGGGAAAAAACACGTTTAGGAACAACACAGCGAGGTTCCAGCCCTACGGACTGCAGAGGTGGGGCTTCTGGGGGGGGCCAGAGGCAGCAATCGTCACGCCAGGACATGGACCCAAAAAATGCCAGGAGTTGGGGTTATCAAAAGCCTCGACAATAAGCCAGGTTAGTAACACATTTGTAGCAGGTAAGCTACACTATTTTTTACATGAGTGGCAGAAAATTACCAAAGATCCAGTAATTTTGGACATGGTGCAGCACTGTCATCTGGACATAAATTTTAATCATGTAGGGAACTTATTTTTACATGAAGTAACGTATAAGTTTAATTGTGAAGAACAAGCAATTGTTAATGATGAGATTACGAAACTTTTGGAGCTTGGAGTCATTATTAATACACAGAGGAGAAAGCATTAAATTATTTCCCCCATATTTGTGAGACCGAAAAAGGATGGTGGATATAGGATGGTGCTCAACTTAAAAGAACTCAACAAATATATTCCTTACAAACATTTTAAGATGGAGAACTTTGAGCAAGCCATTAGACTGGTCAATGCAGGGTGGACCTTAATCATGCTTATTACACAGTGAAGATTGCAGAAGAACAACAAAAATTATGTTTTAAATGGGAGGACATTTATCAGTTCACTTGTCTTCCCAATGGTATTTCAGAAGGTCCTATGATTTTCACCAAGTTGATGAAACCAGTTTTTGCTTCACTGAGAAAAAAGGACTACTCTATTACCAGTTTTATTGATGATACTCTGATATGTAATAAGTCCAAGACAGGCTGTCTTGCTTGTATAAATGATACTATGGAATTATTGCAGAGATTAGGTTTTTGCATTAATGTAGAAAAGTCAGTGTTGAAGCCCACATAGTACATTGAATACTTGGGAAACATTATTGACACTAATAATATGACCATTTCTTTACCTGAACACAGGATTCTGAAAATCATTCAAGCCTGTAAAAAACTTAGGAGTAAAAGTAGAGATAAGATTAGAGAGGTTGTTGTTGTTGTTGTTGTTGTTGTTGTTGTTGTCGTTCCCTAGACTGTCTGTCCGAGCAGTCCCGTCTCCCCAAGGAAGGCCACAGCCGAGACTGGGTTTTCCCACAAATCCTTTATAGAGTGTATGTTGTGTTGTTTGCGTGCATGATTGTGTATAATGCAGTCTTCCATTATGTGTTGTATGGTATGGGGTGAAGTGTTACATCCTGGGCAGCTGTTCACAACACGGTCGTCCAGCCTCCTCTGGTAGCTTAGAAGTGCTGGGTGGTGACCGCATCGCAGTCTGGCCAAGTGGACTCTGTCCTTACGTGGGAGAGAGGATTCAGAAGGGTGGATATCAGGGGGTCTGGCATGCAGCAGTGT
This sequence comes from Oratosquilla oratoria, assembly GCF_046742065.1. Classification (NCBI taxonomy): domain Eukaryota; kingdom Metazoa; phylum Arthropoda; class Malacostraca; order Stomatopoda; family Squillidae; genus Oratosquilla; species Oratosquilla oratoria. The sequence goes on along the minus strand of NC_134802.1, from coordinate 11,588,639 downwards.
GTTGTCTTTCAGTGTGTTAATGGAGCGGTGAGTGATATGATTATGAATATGTTTCCGGAGGCTGGTATTTGGTGGTTGTGGAGGAAGAGAAGAGAGTATCTTTGTGTAATAAAGGTCTTTGGGTGTAGTTTTAATGTTTCTTGGTGTGTGTGGGTGTTCTGCTATGTAGTGTAACGGGTGTGATGTGTTTGTGGTGGCTGCAGCAAGTGTTTGTGTGCCTCTCATGTCGAGGTGTTCCTTGACTTTGAGGACTTTTGTTTCATGGTGTAAATGGTCTGTAGGTGATGTATTTGTGCAGCCTGTAATTGTTTTTAGGGCTTTGTTTTGTATGATTTGAAGGGTGTTGTGGTGTGTCTCACTGAGATTAGGAGCCCATGCAGGACTCGCATAATTCATCACTGAGCGTATACATTGTTTGTATATTGTTATATTAGTTTCTTTGTTTTGTCCAAATGTTGTTCCAGTGATTGACTTAAGTGCGTTAAGTCTAGGTGTGCATTTGTTTTTTATGTTTGTGAGGTGTTGTTTGAAAGACATGGATGTATCGTATGTTACACCAAGAATTTTCGGTGTGTTTGTGTGTGGTATTAGAGTGTTGTTGATGTAGAGATGAGGTATGTATTTGTGTTCTTTTGTCCAGTTGGTGAGAAGTGTTGCTGTAGATTTGGTTGGAGCTATTTTGAGTCTGTTTGTGATGAACCATGTGTTGAGTGTGTCAAGGTAAGGCTGGATTATTTCTGCAGCTTTGTCTGTGTTACGATGTGTGCATGTGATTGTTATGTCGTCTGCGTAAGAAGAGATTTGTATTTCTGAGGTGTCTGGCGTGGGTAAGTCATGCATGTATAGATTAAATAATGTGGGGGATAGAACTGAGCCCTGCGGTACTCCGTTCTTAATGTTTCTGATGTGCGATGATTGGCCATTATATGACACATGAGCATTCCTGCCTGCCAGATAATTGGCCAGCCATCTTTTGGTGTTATTGTGCATGTCTGTGTTATATATTTTATTTGTTAGGTTGTGGCGGGGGATAGCATCAAAAGCTTTACTAATGTCCAATGTTATAAGAAGTGTTCTGTGGTGGGGCCTATCTGAATTGATGCCATCAAAAATTCTTTGTGTGAGGTTTGTCAGAAGAGTGTTTGTGGAGTGTAGTGGCCTAAAACCGTGTTGTGAGTCAGCAAGGGGAATATATGGTGTGACAAGTTTAAGTATTAGGCGATCAATGACTTTAGAGGGGGTGCAGAGAAGTGTGATTGGGCGGTGCGATGATGGGATTGTTGGGTCTTTGTTCGGTTTTGGGATGGTGATTATTTTACCATGCTTCCAGATGTCGGGTATAGTGTTGTGTGAATAGCTGTAGTTTGCAATGTTTGTGAGTGCGTGTATACCTTGTGGTCCAATGTGTTTTAGGTGGATGTTGCTTATGTTATCAGGGCCACAGGCAGATGAGTGCTTGAGACTATGCATTATGAGTTTTGTCTGACTGTCTATGAAGGGTGTATAGTCTGAGTCTGTGGGAAAGTCTTTCTTACGTCGAATGGTGCGTCGGTCGTCAGGGTGAGATGTAAGATGGCTCGTCTGTGCAAAATGACGTATGAGTGCGTTTGCTTGTTGTCTGTTTGAGGGTAGATTATCTGTTGTTGTGATTATTGCTGCATGAGAGCGTGTAGTGTTAGTGTTGGATAGTGTGATGCTGTTGAGTGTTTTGTACAATTTGCTGGTGTTTGTTTTGTGATCAAGTGTATTGATAAAGTTTTGCCAATTTTGTGTTTTTTGTTCATGTATTTTATTGGCAATCACAGTGTTTAGTGTTTGTATTTGGTCTGCTATGTTTTGAGGGATAGGTGTGGGGGTATCGTGTTTAAGTGTGTCACGTTGTCTGATGAGGCCTTGGATTTCTGGTGTGAAGTTGGGGTTGTGTGATTTTCTGTTGCCTCTAGGGATGTATCTCTTGTCTGCGTTTTGTATGATTGTATTAAAAGCGTGCACAGCATTGTTTATGTTTGTGATTGGTGTACTGTTAAGTGTTTCAAAATGTTGTTCTGTCTCTTCATTAAAGGCTTCCCAGTTAGCTCTCTTGTAATTGGTGTAAGTGTGTCTGTGGCCAGCTGGGGTGCATCTTGTTTTGGTGGTGATGATGATTGGAAGGTGGTCAGAACCAAGGGCTCCGACCACTCTCCATGATGTTGTTGGGGTTAGGCAGGGGGAGCAAAAGGTGATATCAGGAGAGGAGGGAGTGTAGAGGGCTTGGTATGGGATATGTGTATGATTATGCGTGTTGTTCATGATAGTCAATGAGTCGAGTTGAGTCTGTATATCAAGCCCTCTGTCTGTGTCGGGGTTGTCGACAAACCAGGCAGACGACTTGGCGTTGAAGTCACCACCCATGATCAGGTTGGGGATTGAGGTTAGTTGGCTGAGCTGAGGTCTGAAGGTGTTTGGAACTGTGGGGGATGATTGGGGGGGAATGTACATGTTAACTATTGTTAGTGTTGAATTGTTGCCTGTGCGGATACGAATGGATTGGGTTTCTGTTGTGTTATCTGTGGTAGGGAGGAGAATTTTGGTTGTGGCACTTGTGTCCACAAAACAGATGGAATGGTGGATCAGGGTGACGAGTCCACCGCCATTGCCGTCAGTCCGGTCTTGTCTGATGGTGGTGTAATTATGAAATGATGGTGTTTTGTGTGAGTGTCTTAATTTTGTTTCTTGTAGAATTGCAATGTGTATGTTGTGTTGTTTAAGAAAGTGTTCAAGTTCATGTTTTTTAGTGTTAATACCGTCAATGTTGTGTTGTAATATGTTGATGTTGTGTGTTTTGTATGTGTTGTATGTTGCCGTCCTGGAGCTGCAACGTCTACGTCATGGGACCACCCCCCAACCCCAAGAGTTGGGGGCCAAACAGCGGCATTTACCCCTGGCCATCAGCTCTACGCAGATGGCACCGATCCCCAAGGAGGAGCTACGCCTACCTGGGGGAGTACCAGATTAGAGAGGTAGCCAGGGTTACTGGTCTCTTGGTGGCTGCCATTCCAGCAGTAGAGCTGGGTAAACTGCATTATAGACAGTTAGAAGCAGAAAAAATTGCAGCCTTGCAGGTTGAAAAAGGGAACTTTGACAGTTATATGACAATTACAGAAGGAATGAAGTCAGACCTTCAATGGTGGATTGATAACATCTCAACACAAGATAGGAAAATTTTTAGAACTGGCACTGACATTGACATCTACACTGATACTTCCAACATAGGTTGGGGGGGGGGGGCCATGTTAACAGTCAGTCTGCTTCTGGTAGTTGGTCCATGGCAAAAAAATTAATACACATTAATGCTTTAGAGCTTAAAGCCATTTTATTAATGTTGCAAGTGTTTACACCAGTATTGAAAGGGAAACATATTAAAGTACATTGTGATAACACCACTGCAATGACTTGTGTAAATGAAATGGGTGGTACAAAGTCTATCGCTTGCAATGAGATTGCCACCAAAATCTGGGATTGGTGCCTCACTTACAATGCCTGGATCATGTGTTCCCATATCCCAGGCAAGATTAACACGCTGGCAGACATGGCATCACGCTTAGTTAATGATAGGCATGAATGGAAATTTAATGTACGTATTTTCCACCAGTTGTGTGAGGTTTTTGGTACCCCAGTTATAGACTTATTTGCTTCAAGGCTTAATAGGCAATTATCTTGCTATTGCCCCTGGAAACCAGATCCAGGGCAACACATTTGGATGCATCTTCCTTAAATTGGGCAAGATTTAAGCTCTCATACATCTTTCCTCCATTTTCGTTGATTGCTAGGTGTCTGCAGAAGATAAAAGCAGAAGGGGCGAGAGTGTGGATGGCTGTTCCACTATGGTTATCACAACCATGGATGGGCACATTGCTCGGGATGCTGATCGATTACCCTTGCACCATTACAAAGAAGAAGGAGGTGATAATGCACCCATCTTCAGGGGAGGAGCACCCAATCATGCGCCACACACAACTGATGGCGTGCCTACTATCAGGCAGCACTTGTGAGACAGAGGAATTTCTAAGGCGGGTATGGACATCATCCTGGCCTCTTGGAAACCAGGTACAGGGAAACAATACCGACTGCACCTTAAGAGATGGACACAATTTTGTGATAGATGGAACGTTAATCCCTTTAATCCCACTGTTTCAAACATTATAAATTTTTTGTCTGAAACTTTCGACAGGAACGTGGGTTATGAAACCATCAATACAGCAAGAAGTGCTATCTCGTCTCTAGGCATTGTTGTAGATGGCTGCAGAGCTGGTAATCACCCATTGGTCATCAGATTCATGAAAGGGATATTAAATCTGAGACCACCCTTACCTAGATACACGGAAACATGGAACGTTCAGCCAGTTCTAAAGAAATTGAAATCTATGTACCCATTGCACACTCTGACCCTTAAGGATTTGACATTTAAACTCGTTATGTTAATGGCACTGACCCAAGCTGCTAGAATTCAAACATTGCATCTGTTGGTTACATATGGAATTCACATGGAGCAAGATTATATTTTAGTTCAATTACAGGGTAACATTAAGCAGTGCAGGCCCAAGTTTAATGTCCTTGCAGTGAAGTTTCAAGCTTACTCCAGGGACACTAGTTTATGTGTATGTGTAACATTACAGCATTACCTAACAAGAACAGAGGAATTCAGATGGGGCCTTTCCCAAAATAAGGAGAGATTACTACTTAGCTACATTAAGCCACACAAGTCTGTCATGAAGGACACCATTGCACGGTGGATTAAGACAATGCTTAGTAGGTTGGGAGTGGACACAACAAAATTTACAGCAGGTAGTGTTAGGCCAGCAGCATTATCAAAGGCCAAGGCTATGGCAGTACCTATCACTTGTATTATGGCAAAAGCAGGATGGACACAGGAGAGTACTTTTGCAAAATTTTATGACAAACACATTGTTTTAGAAGTAGACCCTTTTCAGTAGGCAGTACTAGTGTAGGTACTGTTACTTTTCTAAGATTATGTTACATCTTAATTTGTGATGTAAAATGGTTAACATGCAGTGTGGATATAGTAAGGAAATAAAGGCCACTTATGCAGGATTATGCATATTTGGATAAAAGTTGGTTTTGATTATTATGCATATTGTGCAAATTGGAGGAAGTGTTTAAGTTGTAATGGGTATTGCATATCATGTGTTAAATGAAACTATATGTACAATAATGATTACAGTTGTGGAATCATTGGTTTTTCGACTCATTATTACAGTTCTTATGCAAGGTCAAAGTGTACAGGCACGACACCCACATGGCTTCAAAGCCTCATGTGAAACGCTCCATGTGGCAGAAGGTGATTTGACGAGGTAAAATTAAGAAGTACACGAGACTTACCTGTGGTCAAGTTGATGTGTACTTGTGATTTTGGGAGTCAAATCACCTCTGCTGTAGTGGAGATTTCACATGCGCTCCACTTCCCACCCCTTTTCTTTTTATTTTGTGTACATAATTTAGCTATGATTGGTTAATTGTTAGTTTGGGTCATGTGGGTGTCCATTGCTACAAAGTCTGACGGCAGGAGCGCTACAGCGACATCTCATGTGAAATCTCCACTATGGCAGAGGTGATTTGACTCCCAAAATCACAAGTACACGTCAACTTGACCACAGGTAAGTCTCGTGTACTTCTTAACTATGTGTGACTTTAAGGCAAAGGAAATAAATTGGGAAGAAATGACAATAAAAGGTGGAGAGGAACTCTGGGGCAACATTCTACTGGATTTGACCATTGATTATACATTGGCTCAATGGGTCAAGGAAAATACCAGATATAGAAACAATGAAGAACTATCGAGACTAAACTTGATATTCACATCTGAGGCTGAAATCGTGGACAAAATGAATTACAAGACACCAATTGGGAAGAGTGACCACATACTAATGGAGTTCGAACTTAACCCGATAACTCCAATATGCCGCTCATGAGGCAGCACAGGGGAGAACAAATATGCCGCCCGGGCGGCACGATATTCATCCCCTTACAGAAATCGCACTGGATTTGGTAGTGCTTTCATACTTTTAGGGAAGTTTGTCTGACTTATCAACACTGCCTAGAGAATATTACGATGCCAATTAGTGCTTTCATACACACGGTAGAGCGTTGATACACGTAGTGACTCGGGAGTGCTTTTTGCATCTTATTTATCGGGATTATTTACCTCAATCAGTGTGATATTAGTGTAAACATGCCTCAAGGAACTAAGAGGAAGCTTTTGTATGCGAGTGACAGTGATCCATACGATCGAGAACCAAAAACAGAGGAAAGTGATTGTGATAGTGACACTCGTAGGCCACGCAGGGCTAGTGATGCTAAATCCACCAAATATTTTTTCTGCACGTTTATGGTGTCCCTAAGAACTTGCTCTATCTGTCTGATGCAAAAGGTGCTTGAAACCAAACTGCGCTGATACCAACCATCATTCAGGATCATCTGAGCACGCAGTAGCACGCCCCCCCCCCCCAAGTCTGGTAGTAAAAGTTGCCGCTACTGATTCTCGCACCAGATCTACAACTTCCGACCTTTCTCATGGCCATCCTAGAGTGGGTATATGATTTTTATGTGTCTTGGCCGAAGCACCTGAGTATTCCAAAGAAGTTAAGCACTATTTTATTCAATTTGATAAGACTCGATTTTTCGGTTATAAATTCGTCATCAGAGACGAATTTATTTGAGGGGTCGTCGGATTTTACAGGTTAAAGAACAAAATGATGTGAGAAGAAATTAGAAACATAGAGAAGGAAGATTAATGTACAACAAAACGGACTTAGTAAAACTTAGAAAAAATGTTTGAAACGCCAACTGGGAAAATGTTTCAAATGAAGAAACAAAGATGGAAGAGAAATGGAACATAAAGAAAAATATGAGGGAACAGATAAATATGTACCTAAGAAGAAACAAAAAAGGGTTTACATAAAGTGTTGGTATAACAAAAAGTGTAGTGATGCTAAAAATAGAAGAGACAAAACCTGGAAAAGATGAAAAAAAGACCCCAAAAATTACAAAATGGCAAACATACATCAAACTGAGAAATGAATATGTAGATATACACAGGGAGGAAAAAAGAAACTAGGAAAAAGATATAATACATAAATGCAAAAACCAACCTAAACTATTTTACAGATATGTAAATGACAAACTAAAAGGTAAACACAAAATAGTGAAGCTGCGCTAACGAAATAAAGAATATATAGAAATGGCTGAAGTTATGGCCAGGCATTTTAGGTCTGTATTTACAATTGAAAGCTCACAAATTTGGAATGAAGGACAGTGAGAAAGATCCCCCAAAATGAATGATATAACGGTGACAGAAAGAAATAAGGGACCAAATACAGAATCTTGATGTCAGAAAGTCGTATGGGCCCGATGGAATTGCAAACTGGATATTGAAAGAATGTATAGATGAACTAACAGACAAAATACATAATACTCAAAGAAGGAAAAGTATCATAAGATTGGAGAAATACAAATATTGTACCAATGTACACAGGAGAAACAAAGGAAGTCCAATAAATTATAGACTGGTATCCCTTACAAGCACAGTAGCAAAAATATGCAAAAAAGTTATTAAAAATAAATGGATTAAACACTTGGAAGAGAACAAAATACTAAATCCTAAACAATTTGGTTTTAGAAGTGGAAGATCATGTACTACAAACTTAATATGCTTTTACTCAAGATTAATAGAAATAATACAAGAAAGAGATGGATGGGCAGATTGTGCTTTCTTGGACTTTCAAAAGGCTTTTGAAAAAGTACCACACAAAAAGCTACTAAGAAAAATTGAAATAATAGGTGGAACACAAGGAAAGTTATTGGAATGGATGAAAGATTTCTTGAACAGAAGAAAAATGAGGGTGGTACTTAGAAACAAGAGCTCAAATTGGGATGATATAATAAGTAGAGTCCCACAAGGCTCTGTATTGGCTCCAATAATGTTTGCTATTTATATAAATATGGATGAAGTCGTGAAATGTTATATGAACTTCTTTGCAGATGATGCAAAACTATTAGAGTAAGTACAGAGGAAGACTGCAAATCTTTACAAGAACACCTGGACAAAGTCTGGAAATGGAGTCAGAGGAGTGAAGTGAACTTCAACATTAAGAGATGTAGTATAAAATTGGTACAAAGGAAGTAAAAAAGTAAACTTGGAAAGGGTCCTAGGAGTAACTATCTCAAATGACATGACACCATAGAAACATGTCAACAAATTAGTTGGAGAAACCTTCAACTTATTAAGATCAATGAAAGTAGCCTTTGACTACATGGATGAAATGGTAAAGAAAATACTAGTTACACTGATAGGACCAAAATTGGAATACTCAGTGTCACTATAGACACCTAGTTAAAAAAAAAAAAAAACATAAAGAAACTAGAAAATTCAAAGAGCAATGACAAAGATAGCACCAAGACTTTGCAACTTGACATACGAACAAAGATTGGATAAACTAAATCTACCAACCCTAGAACAAAGAAGTGAAAGAGGTGATTTGCTAACCATCTACAAAATTATGAAAGGGCTGGAAATTCTTGATACGAATGATCTACTAGTATGGGACAGAAGAAATACAAGAGGACAAGAGAAGAAACTTGAGAAGGACAGTTACAGAAGAGATCTGAAAATGAATAGCTTTCTACAGTGGGTAATAGATATCTGGAACAAACTGAATGAGGAAACAGTGAGTGCTAAAACTATACATGACTTTAAGAAAAAAATGGATGCCAAAAGATATAATAGTGGGTCACTATGAGCATAGTTCTTTTACCATAAAATACAACTAGGTAAATACATTCAACTCCTCCTCTCTTAAGTTCCATATTTCTGCTCCATACAGTCCTGTTGACACAATCACTCTTTCATACAATCTCCTCTTAGCATCCATTACCAAATGTCTATTTCTTATGATATTTTTTAGTCCCCCAAGGCATTTACTTGCTTTTCTCAATCTACATTCTACCGCCACTCCTCCCTTTCCTGCCACATTTGCACCCATGTATCTAAAACTATTCACTTCTTCCAGTCTCTCTCTCGTAATACTCACTTCCAGTCTACTGCCACTTTCTCCCCTTGTATATCTCATCACCTTACTTTTACCCACATTTATCTTCAACTTCCTTCTTTCACACACCTTCCCAAACTCTGTCACCAACTTCTTCAATCACTCCTCTGATCCTGCTACAAGCGCAGTGTCATCAGCAAACAACAACTGATTTATCTCCCACTTTTCTCCATATTCTTTAACCATCTCCAATCGCTGAACCACTACCCTTACATTTGCCTCATGCACCACCCCATCCACGTATAAATTGAACAGCCAGGGTGATATAACACATCCCTGATGAAGTCCCACCTTTACCTAAAACCACTCTCTCCATTTCTAATCCTAAGACAAACTCTAATACTTTCATAAAAACTCTTGACAGCTCTTAAAACCTTTCCTCCTATCACATATATCTGCAATACCTCCCACAGTGCCTTCCTGTGTACCATGTCATAAGCCTTTTTCAGATCCATAAAAGCCCAAAAATTCCTTTTTTTGCCTAACCCTGTGGTGGGGGAAAGGAATACTGCCACCAAGTATTCCCACTTGAGTCATATGAGGTGACAAAAAACGGGATGGGCATAGGACTAGGCATCTTTCTCCCTGTAGCCCCAAAGAGGACATTCCTAAAAAAAATAAAGGCATAAGAGGGTTTAGGAGCCTTCCAACCAGTACCTTAAGGTTTGTGTCTTTTAATGTGCATGGATGTGGTACAGATGAGAGTAAAAGGAAAGAAATTGGCAGTATGTTTGTGAAAAGAAAGATGGATGTGTTGGCAGTGGTAAATAGGAGTATGATAGGAAGAGTTAAGGATGTACATGTGCTAAGGGGAGAGGGTGGGGGAATATCAGATCATTTTCTGGTGGAAGGTAAGTTGAGAGTGGAGGACAGATGGAGAAAGAGGAAAGGGACAAGGTAGGGAGGTGCTTAGAGTGAACTCTTTAAATGAAGAGGAAAAGGAGAAGGAGTACAAGAAGAAGCTGAAGGAGGAGTGGGAGGGAGTGAAGGATAGAGTAGAGGTAGGTGTGGAGGAGGAATGGGGATGGTTCAAGGAGGGAGTCACAAAGTGTGCAAAGATGGTGTGTGGAACAAGAAGGACAGGAGGAAATAGAAGGAAGGGTAGTGAATGGTGGGATGAGGAAATGAAGAAGGTTGTAGATGAGAAGAAGCGAGCTTACACAGATTGGTTACAAAATAGGACGAGGGAGTCATATGAGACGTACAAAGAAAAGAAAAGAGAAGTAAAGAAAAAGGTAAAGGAGGCAAAGAGGAGAGCAGATGTAAAATGGGGTAAGAGTATGACAGAAAATTTTGAAAGTAATAAAAAGATGAATCACAATGGCAAAAGCCGACAAGACTGTGAGAATAAACACCTTGTGAGATCGAAACCTTTATTAGTACTACGTTTCGCTTGTTACAGCTTTTTCAAGTACTTGAAAAAGCTGTAACAAGCGAAACGTAGTACTAATAAAGGTTTCGATCTCACAAGGTGTTTATTCTCTAATAAAAAGATGTTTTGGAAAGAAATTAAGAGAGGAAGAGGAGGCGAATCAAGTAGAGAAGAAAAGGTAAAAGGTGCAGATGGAGAGATGATAATGGAGGAGAAGGCAGTAAGGGGAAGATGGGCAAAATATTTTAGGGAGTTGCTAAATGTGAAGGAGGATAGGGAGGGAAAGATAGCTGCAGTGGGAAATGCTAAGAAAATGAGAGTGATGAGTGAGGAAAATGGAGGAGAAATAAGGAAGGATGAAGTGAAGGCAGCAGTTAAGATGATGAAAGTAGGTAAGGCACCTGGTCTGGATGGATGCCATGCAGAATATCTTAAAAAAGGAGATACAGTGATGGTGGACTGGTTGGTGAGGTTATTTAATGTTTGCTGGAGAGAAGGTAGAGTGCCAGAGGACTAGAGGAGTGCTTGTATAGTTCCACTTTACAAGGGAAAGGGGGACAAGTGTGAATGTAGTAGTTTCAAAGGGATTAGCTTGTTAAGTGTAGTTGGGAAGGCTTATGTGAGGATCTTGATTGAGAGGATTAGGAGAGGAACAGAGGGAGTAATTGGTGAGGAACAGTGTGGATTTAGGACAGGTAGAGGTTGTGTAGATCAGATTTTTGTTGTCAGACAGATGTGTGAGAAAGCTATAGGAAAGGGGAAGGATGTTTTTTGGGCCTTTATGGATCTGGAAAAGGCTTACGACAGGGTAGACAGAAAGGCACTGTGGGAGGTTATGCGGATATATGGGATAGGAGGGAGCTTCTGGGAGCTGTCAAGAGTATTTATGAGAGTAGTAGAGCTTGTGTCAGGATTAGAAATGGAGAGAGTGAGTGGTTTGAGGTAAAGGTGGGACTTCGTCAAGGATGCGTTATGTCACCCTGGCTGTTCAACTTATACATGGATGGGGTGGTGCGGGAGGTGAATGCAAGGGTAGTGGGTCAGGGATTGGAGATGGTTAAAGAAAATGGAGAAAAGTGGGAGGTGAGCCAGCTGTTGTTTGCAGACGACACTGCGCTTGTGGAAGGATTGGAGGAGGGATTGAGGAAGCTGGTGACAGAGTTTGGGAGAGTGTGTGATAGAAGAAAGCTGAAGATAAATGTGGGTAAAAGTAAGATGATGAGATGTACAAGGGGTGAAAGTGGCAGTAGCCTGGAAGTGAGCATTAAGGGAGAGCAACTGGAGGAAGTGGATAGTTTTAGATACTTGGGTGCAAATGTGGCAGGGAAATGTGGAGTAAAGGTGGAGGTAGAATGTAGATTGAGAGAAGCGAGTAAATGCCTTGGTGGATTAAAAAGTGTAATGAGGAATAGACATTGGGAATGGATGCTAAGAGGAGACTGTATGAAGGAGTGATAGTGCCAACATACTGTATGGAGCAGAAACATGGAACATAAGAGAGGAAGAGAGAAGGAGTTTTAATGTGTTTGAGATGAAGTGTCTGAGAAGTATGATGGGGGTTACTAGGCTAGATAGAGTGAGAAATGAGGAGGTGAGGAGGAGAACAGGGGTGGAAAGGGAGTTGGGAGATAGGGTTGATGAAAGAGTATTGGGATGGTTTGGACACATGGAAAGAATGAGTGAAGAAGGACTAGTAAAGAAGGTATGGAAGGCAGGTGTGGAGAGAGTGAACATGGGGGGACGTCCTAGGATGAGATGGATGGATGGGGTGAAGGGGGCTTTGGGGAAGAGGGGAATGTCTGTTGAGGAAGGACGGGAGAGGACAGAAGACAGGGGTAAATGGAGAATGGTTGTATAGGGAAGATGTTGTGATGCATGAGGTGGAATGGACGGGGGGATGGGGGGTGAGGCAGTGTGTGTGAAGCAAAATTTTGACGCAGCCCGAAGGAATTTCTCCCCGTCCTCTCCTTTATAGGGGGGGATGGAGAGGGGGAGGGGTGTCGCCAATTTAATGAAGCAGCCTTGCTGTGGATGTGCTGTGTCTTGCGACACTGCTTCTGACCCAGGGCAGTGGACAGGGTGCAGGGATGACCCGTCATCTAGGAGGTGCTAAGATGGGAGGGAGGGTGGAGGGGTGTGGAGTGTTTTCGGGGATGGAATGGGTGGGAATGATTTTATGCCTTTTCCTTTTTGGCTACCTCCCTAGTAAGGGGGAAAAAGCCTTGGTATATGTATGTATGTATGTATGTTGAGAGGGAGGGGTGAGTGTGAGTTTGGGAGTGTAGTTGGGAGGTTCTCAGGAGTCAAGGGAGGATAAGGAAGAGAAGGAGTGGCTATACTAGTAAGTGAAGAGATAGGTAAGCATGTAGTGGAGTGGAAGGAGGTTGCTTCGAGGATAATGTGGATGAAGGTGAATCTGGGAAGGGAGATGTGGGTTTTTGTAAGTGCATATGGGCCTGATAGTGATAAGAATGTAGAGGAAAGGGAGGCTTTTTGGATGGATTTGAATGCATAGAGGGATTTAGGAGAAATGTCAATGTAGTGGTATTGGAAGACCTTAATGCTAGGGTAGGAAAAGAACCAATAGACAGAGTGGTTGGGAAGTGTGGAGTTCCTGGAAAAAAAATTGTAGTGGAAAAAGGTGATGGTGATGTGTCTAGAGAGTTGGTGATAGCAAATACAGTAAAGGTAGAAAGTAATGCATAAGTACATATGGGAGAAGGTGGTAGATGAAAGGTTGGTAGATAGAGCATTAATGGACTATATAGGGGTGACCAGGAGTATAGTAGGAAGAGTTAAGGATGTTCTAAGAGGAGAGAAAGGGGGGATATCAGATCATTTTCTAGTGGTAAACAGAGAGTGGAGGATAGATGGAGAAAAAAGAAAAGGACAGATGGTAGGGAGGTGCTTAGAGTGAACTGCTTAAATGAGAAAGAAAAGGAGCACAAGAAGCTGAGAGAGGAGTGGAGAAGAAATGAGGATGGTTCAAGGAGGGAGTCACAAGGTGTGCGAAGATGGTGTGTGGAACAAGGAGGATGGGAAGAAATAGAAGGAAGGGTAGTGAGTGGTGGGATGAGGAACCAAAGAAGGTTGTAGAAGAGAAGAAGCGAGTTTTCAGATTGGTTACAAAATAGGATGAGGGAATCATATGAGAGGTACAAAGAAAAGAGAAAAGAAGTAAAGCATAAGATAAAGGAGACAAAGAATAGAGATGTGAAATGGGGTAAGAGTATGACAGAAAATTTTGAAAGCTATAATAAAATGTTTTGGAAAGAAATTAAGAGAGGAAGAGGAGGCAAATCAAGTAGAGAAGAAAAGGTAAAAGGTGCAGATGGAGAGATGATAATAGAAGAGAGGGCAGTAAGAGGAAGATGGGCAGAGTATTTTAGGGAGTTGCTAAATGTAGAAGAGGATAGGGAGGGAAAGGTAGTTGCAGTGGGAAGCACCAAGAAAATGACAGTGATGAGTGAGGAAAATGGAGGAGAAATAAAGAAAGATAAAGTGAAGGCAGTTGTTAAGATGATGAAAGCAGGTAAGGCACCTGAGTTGGATGGATATCATGCTGAATGTAGAGAGGGTAGAGTGCTGGAGGAATAGCCTGTATAGTTCCACTTTCCAAGGGAAAAGGGGACAAATATGAGCGTAGTAGTTTCAGAGGGATCAGCTTGTTAAGTGTAGTTGGGAAGGCTTATGGGAGGGTCTTGACTGAGAGGATTAGGAGAGGAACAGAGGGAATAATTGGTAAAGAACAGTGTGGGTTTAGGACAGACACGGGTTGCATAAATCAGATTTGTGTGGTAAGACAGATATGTGAGAAAGCTTTAGGAAAAGGTAAGGATGTTTTTGGGCTCATTTATACATACACATATATAAATACAAAATTATATATATATACACATACATACTGTATATACATATACATACATACTTGTACACCAACCAATCAGCCATTTCAAGTTCACTGTTGAACAAAGACTTCTCTAATTCAACTCCTTGATTCCCATGACTGTGCCAACCTCTGCCATGTCACTCCTGTAAACTTCTCTTGTATCTCCACCTGTTTGGTCTCCCTTTTTCATACTTCCCATTTCAGGGTGTCCACTCAGTAACACAATTGCTCCATTACTATTATTTCCTGAGAGATAAAGAGGACAAAGAATTGGCAAGAAATGTTCTAAAAGTAGTACTAGATAAAGAACAAGAATTAGAAAAGTATGCAGAAGGAAAAGAAAAAAGTCAACCACTAAAGATTAAATTAAGGTCACAAATGGCAGTGGAAGAAATCTTACCAAAAACAAGAAAATTAGCAAGTAACAAACACTATAAAAATATATGGATAGAGACATGAACGATGAGGAAAGAGAAAAAATTACGACATTAACAAAAGAAGGTAAAGAAAAATCGAAAAAAAAAGACCGATACAACACAGTTCTATTGGAGACCGTTAGATATAAGAATGAAAAAATGGTATATTAAAAAAATCAAACTTGGCTTACACCAACATAGATGGATTAACCTCAAGATCGAACAAACTAAATGATTACATGTCAGAAGCAAAACCAGACATAATGGGATTTGTGGAAACAGAATTAAGGGGTCCATTAGTACCAGTGTTATTCATGGATTACATAACTGGCTTAGAAATAGGAAGGAGAAACAAGGTGGAGGAGTCATGTTCCTGGTTAAGGAAAACTTAAATGTGACAAAAGTTACATATGGAGAGAACAGGGTAGAGATGATCTCAGTAAGTGTTGAAGACAGCAACATGAAAAGCAGAAAGTTTGCAGTGATTTATGTGCCCCCAAAAATGAGGCTTTGGAGAGATAGAGGGTTATTCCAAAATGTTAGAGGATATGAAATTTTCATTAAACAAGATACTGGAGGATGGAAATAAAATGGTACTCATGGGAAGTTTTAATTGCAAAGAAATATGTTGGGAAGATATAACAGTGAAAGGTGATGGCCAATGGGGAAATGTATTAGTCGACATGAGTATAGAACATACAATGATGCAATGGGTAAAAGAAAAAAATACATTTAGAAATAACAAAGAACCATCAAGATTAGACTTATTATTTACATCAGAACCTGAAATAGTAGACAATTACAATGAGTGACCATATACTACTTGAGTTAGAACTAAAGGAGGAAATATATATAAAGAGAAATGAGAAACACAGAAAGTTAAGACTGATGTATAGTAAAACAGATATTGAGAAACTTAGGAAATTTTTTCTTAAAGTGAACTGGGAAAAATTCTACAAGGAAGAAACACGAGTGGAAATTGATGAATCTTATAACAATCTACAAAGAAAGAGTGGACAAATATGTCCCAAAGCAAAAACAGGAAAAGGTGTATATTAATTGCTGGTTTAATAAAAGGTGCAGCAAAGTGAAAGACAGAAGAGATAAAGCTTGGAAAAGATGGAGAAAAGACAAAAAAATTAGAAAGTGGCATATATATATTAATCTAAGGGATGAATATGTGAAAATATGCAGGGAAGAAAAAAGATACTATGAAAAAGACACAATAGAAAAATGTAAGGATCAGATAAAACTATTCTATAGATATGTAAATGGTAAACTAAAAAATAAATAGGAAATAGTGAAACTATGCCAAGAGAATACAGAATACACAGAAGATCCAGAAATGGCGGAAGTAATGAGCAAACACTTCAAGTTGGTTTTCACTAGAGAAAAAATGCAACATTGGGGTGAAGAGAGAGAAATGAAATTCCTCCCCATGAGGAAAATAAGTGTAACATGAAAGAAATAATGGATCAAATAATGAACCTTGATGTCAGGAAATCACATGGCCTGAATGGAATAGCAAATTGGATATTAAAAGCATTTATCTCCAGATACTAGTTTCTCACACCTTACTTCATTCCCCCCACCACTGGACATTTATTTTCATCTATATTCTATAGTTCACCTCCATTTCTCCATTCACTGCCACAAGTGACCCCCAAATACTTTAAACTTTCTATTTCCTCCAGCCTTTCACCCTTCAAACTTACATCCAACCCTCTACCATGGCCTTTTGTACATCTCATTATTTTACCTTTGTCCATATTTACTCTCAAGTTTCTCCTCCAATCTCAATCACCAACTGTGTCAATGTCTCCTCCAAATCAGTTTTAAGTGCAGTGTCATCCACAAACAACTAGTTCACCTCGCACTTCCATCTTGATATCCACACATAAAACTTTTTGGGCTCCCTACCTCTCCTTTATGTAGGGTATTATCTCTTGTGAGAGTGTTTCATAGCTGTCTCTGATCAAGTTTTACCTAGAATATTTGAGGGATTGAGAGAAGCAGTCTTTCTGTGAACAAACTGTCTTGTTGCACTGCTTCTGACCAAGGGCAGTGGGTGAGATACGTGGATGACCCATCATCCACAAGGAGCTAAGATGAGAGGTAGGAAACATTGGTGGATGGGAGAGGAATGGATGGGAGTGGGCATGTGCTTTTTTACTTGGCCACCTCCCTTATAAGGGGGAAAAAGCCCTTGGATTATAGATGGATAGATAGACTTTACTTTTTTTTTTTTTTTTTTTCCAAAGTTTTGAATAGATGCATAATAGACCTCATGTGATGAGGTTTCACAGCCCACTGATAGCATCTGGTTAAAGAGGGTAAGATGGAACCAGCATGTTTAGGTATGGTGAGCTGTGAGAAGTTAATTCCAATAATGTTTTTGCAATAAAAGTTACCATAGTATGTCACATTTTCCAAAGTGCTGCACTGGACCAAAGCTAGGGGGGATGGGTGTGGACAAATATCCATAACTACAAAACTATGGTGGATTTCATACAATACTCTGTATATAGCTACAAAGCCCTGTGTGAGGGGCACTGTCCTAGCCACCTGATAGGGGGGAGTGTGTGACGTTAAACCACATCATCATCTGTATATAGCAAAATGCTATATAATGCTCCATGCATTTCTCAAATTTTCACCAATTCTGAATTGAACATCACCCTTAACAGCAGTTCCCTCCTCCTTCCTGTTAAAGGCAGAAGGATCTACCTACATAGGAAAAGAGCATGAGTATCAGATAATGGGAGCAGTAATGTCAATCAATTGTTGCCTTGATTTTCACTAAATGGAAAACAGCAGCCCTACTGTGGCTGGTAAAGTCCTTAGGCTCTCCCATAGACCTCTCTGGGGTGAAACTTTGGACTGTTGTCTATGTTGTATTAATGAGGGACTGTTTCTATTTCAATGAATGAAAGTGGTAGGGGAAGGGGAGCAATCACCAGTTGACAGCTCCCCATGTGTGAAAAAGTGTAAACATACATACATACCAAAGGCTTTTTCCTCCTTACAAGGGAGGTAACCAAAAAACAAAGGCATAAAAACCACTCCCACCCATTCCATCCCCACATACTCTACTCCCATCCACCCCCTTCCCTCCCTCTTATTTTGGCTCCTCCTGGATGACAGGTAATCCCTGCATCTTGCCCACTGCCCTGGATCAGAAGCAGTGTTATAAGACACAGCACATCCACAGCAAGGCCACTTCATTATATTGGCAACTCCCCTCTCTGTCCCGTCATGCAGAAATGGAGAAGATGGGGAGAAATCCCTTCAGGCTGTGTCAATTTATTTTTCACACATATTCCCTCACCCCCCATCCCCACCCACTCCACCTCATGCATCACATTACCCAGTGGGCAGGCTGTGCCTTTCTGGACCTACAAAAGGCATTTGATAAGGTACCACATAAAAAACTAATAAAGAAGATTGAGTCAATAGGTGGCATCAGAGGAAAATTATTGGAATGGATGAAAGACTTCCTGATTGGGAGGAAAATGAGAGTAGTAATTAGAGATAAATTCTCAAACTGGGAAGAAGTGATAAGCGGTGTCCCGCAGGGATCAGTACTGGCCCCGATCATGTTTGCCATATACATTAATGACATGGATGAAGGTGTAGAGTGTTATATGAATTTCTTTGCAGATGATGCAAAGATACTAAAGAAGGTAAAAACGGAGGAAGACTGCAACTCATTGCAACAAGATTTGGACAAGATCTGGAATTGGACTCAAAAGTGGGAAGTAAAATTCAATATAAAGAAATGTAGTATAATGGAATTTGGAAAGAGTAAAAACAGAATATCGAAAGATTACAAAATTGGTGAAGAGGTGAAAAAAGTAAACTCGGAGAAAGATCTTGGAGTGATGATCAGCAAGGACATGACACCGGATAAGCATATTGATAAAATATTCTGATAAACCTACAATTTATTGAGGTCAATTAAAGTGGTGTTTACTTATTTGGACGAGGAAATGATAAAAAATTCTACATACATATACCAAGGCTTTTTCCCCCTTACAAGGGAGGTAGCCAAAAAGGAAAAGGCATAAAATCATTCCCACCCATTCCATCCCTGAATACACTCCACACCCCTCCACCCTCCCTCTTATCTTAGCACAAATTCTAACTACACTAATAAGACCAAAACTTGAGTACGCAGCAACACTATGGACATCCAGTACCAAAAAGAATATAAAAAAATTAGAAAGAATACAAAGAGCAACAACAAAACTAGCACCAACTCTTTCCGAACTGATATATGAGCAAAGACTGTCCAAACTAGAATCACCAACTTTGGAACAAAGAAGGGAAAGAGGAGACTTACTGACTATCTATAGAATAATGAAAGGAATGGAAGTCTTAGATAAGAATGACTTGTTAATATGGGATAATGGTCAAACAAGAGGACACGAAAAGAAACTAAAAAAGGATAGTTACTGTGGTAAATTGAGATTAATTGTCTTATTATTAGTTTTATATACATGTAGATGGTGTTAAAGAATTGTATACTGGTGCTGTAGATTCCTTATATATGTGATTCTCATATGTTTTATACTTTGTAATAGGTTTAGATCCTATACAGCACCTTTAGTCGTGTGTATCTAATTGAATCCTATGTAGACATCTTTTGTTTATGTCAAGTCATTGATACGAAGACGTTCTAGACGTCGCTTGTTTTTTTATATCCGCTTGCTAATAAACTCAAAAGGCAAGACCCCGCTTTTCAACTTTCCTCACCGACACACTGCTACAGTGGCGACGAGGATTTGTGGATTTGTGCACTAAAGGACTGATTTAAGTTTTAGAAGACAGAAATAGCTGCCTTTCCAACTGATGGTGGAGAAATGGAAGGATGAAGATATACTCGCCTATTCACTCCATTGGAACCATCCTGGCCACTCTGGATTCGAAAATAGCCTTGGTTTAGCAGGCTACGAGTCATTAGTTTCACAAGGAAACAGGATTTAATGCAAGTAGATTTACAATGGCAAATAACTCAGGTAAGATTGATTGTTTTGACCCCAATAAGATTAGATGGGAGATATGGCTTAGTATGCTGCAAGCTCATTTTGCATACAATGGAATCACTGATGATAACAAGAAAAATTCTTTATTAGTATCATTAGGAAGTGATACGTATAGCATGCTTGCCTCCCTGACTTCACCTGATTTGCCACATGTGAAAACCTATAATGATTTAGAGAAGCTTTTAGAAGCACATTACAAGGTAAAACCGAGCTATCATCGGAGTTTAATCAAATTTCAGAATAGAAAGAAAAAATCTGATGAAAGTTTAAGAGACTTGTATGCTGACTTGAAAAGTCTAGCCAAGGATTGTAGTTTTGATACCTTATTTGATGCTCGAGTGAGAGACCAACTATTCATGGCAATAGAAACTGAAGTGTATTTCCCGAACTTAGTTGCTGAGAATTTGGATTTACAAACTATGTCTTCAACGGACATTTTAGAGAAAATTCTAAATTTGGAAAAAGCTTTTGTTGGAGAAAAGCTCCCAACTACTGAAGTGAGGAAAGTGGGGGTTAGTTCTGAATATGTTAATAGTCAGAAAAAAGAAAGTTGCAAGCATTGCGGGTATCCACACAAAAGTGAGAACTGTAGTAACACGAGAGGACACCTAAAACGAGTGTGCCGTCTTGATAAGTCTGTGTCTGGTAAACACACAGGGACTCATGGTAAGCCACAAAGTGCCCAGAAAGGATCTTTTGGAAAATTTACCAACAAGAAGACGTTTGGAAAAAAGAAAACTAATATGGTTTTCGAGGGAATTTCTCAGGAAGAGAGAGATACTGGTAGTGATGATAACCAATTGTTACATTTAGTGGATCGACCTAGCCTTCCAGAAGTGGTTAGTGTTGATATTTCTCATGAACCTGTACACAGTGTTGTAGGTAAGGTTTTGCCAGTGAGAAATAAGGTTGATATTAATATTGAAGGTCATAATGTGCCGTACGAAATTGATTGTGGTGCCAGTGTGTCTACCCTAACCTTGCATTGGGTTAAGAAATTAAATTTATCTTTGGAGCCTAGTGATAAAATTTTGAAGGCTTATGGTAATAATGATTTGCATGTTTTGGGTAAGGTTTAT
Source organism: Oratosquilla oratoria (assembly GCF_046742065.1). NCBI lineage: Eukaryota > Metazoa > Arthropoda > Malacostraca > Stomatopoda > Squillidae > Oratosquilla > Oratosquilla oratoria. Next base: position 11,567,734 of record NC_134802.1, on the reverse strand, counting down.
GCAAATATATTTTATAATGGTCACAATGTAATTCAAAGTTTGTATGTAGTTGAATCTAATAACTCTAACTTATGTGGAAGAGATTTAATGCCTAAAATAGGTATTGCACTCACAGGTATAGAGGAAGGAGTTAATGTTTTGGATTCCAAGGTACAATTAGATAATTTTTCGGCTGATTCTAGATTGCCAATTTCATGTGTTGTAGCAAAAGTACACCTAAAGAGCGGTGCTGTGCCTAGTTGGAAAAAAGCAAGGCCTGTGCCCTACCACTACAGAAAATTGGTAGAAGATGCTTTAGAAGAGTTAGTTGATAACAATATCATTGAACCAGTACATTCTAGTACTTGGGCAGCTCCAATTGTACCAGTGTTAAAAGCTGACAAAAAGTCAATGCGTATCTGTGTAGATTTCAAGGAGTTAAACAAAAGTATTTCATGTGACCAGTACCCTCTGCCTAAAGTTGATGAAATCCTTGCTGTTGTGGGTAAAAGCAAGATATTTTCAAAGATGGATTTAAAAGATGCTTATTTACAGGTGCCAGTAGATGATGAGAGTCAAGAATTGCTAGTAATTAATACTCATAAAGGTCTGTTTAAATATAAAAGATTACCCTTTGGACTTGCATCATCTCCTGCCATCTTCCAAAGATTGATATCCCAATTATTGATGAATATAGATGGAGTAGTTGCCTTCTTAGATGACATATTAGTCAGAGGAGAGACTAAAGAGGAACATGATATGAGATTAGATAAAGTGTTGAAGGTATTTCAGAAACATAATGTTGCTATTAACAAAAAGAAAACTGTTCTGAATACCAATTCCTTAGAATACTTAGGATATGTCATTTCAGGTGATGGCATAAAACCTTCACCAAGGAAACTTGCTACTATTTTAGATGCACCTATACCAAAGTCAGTAGGTGAAGTTCAATCATTTTTGGGTCTAGTAACTTATTATTGTAGGTTTGTAAGAAATTTTTCAAGTGTATTAGCACCTCTGTATGATTTACTGAAGAAAAATGCAAAATTTAAGTGGTCTTCTGTTGAAGCAAAAGCATTTATGACTGTAAGGAAGAGTTAGCAAACTCTGATTTACTAGCCAATTTTGATGGTGAACATGATGTTATTGTTGAAGTAGATGCTTCACCAGTAGGAGTAGGATGTGTGTTAATTTAAGAAATGAATGGTAGTCCAAGACCAGTTTACTTTGCAAGTAAAAAGCTGTCTGCTGCTGAGCTAAATTATTCTCAGTTGGACAAAGAAGCTCTAGCGTTAGTGTACGCTGTAACTAAGTTTAAATATTTTTTGCTTGGATGCGAGTTTGTGCTCCGTACAGATCATAAACCTCTACTTGGTTTATTTGGTAGTGAGAAACAGATTCTTGTCAATGCAAACGCAAGAGTACAGCGCTGGGCATTATTGTTGTCCCAGTATGATTACCAATTGTGTTTTAAATCAGGCAAACAAAACATTGTAGCAGATACCCTGAGCTGTTTGCCTGTATCAGATTCTGTTTTAGACTCACATACACCTGCTGAATATGTGAATTTAGTTGAAAATTTGGAAGATCAAAATATTTCCTATGAAAGGGTTAAGGTTATGACAGAGTGACCCTGTTTTGAGGAAGGTTTTCCAATGTGTTAAATTTGGGTGGATTGATAATCCTGTTATTTCTGAATATGCAGCAGTTAAAGCAGATTTAAGTATATATGAAGATGTGTTGCTATTTAGGAATAGAGTAGTTATACCAGCTGAATTAAGAAGTAGTGTACTTTCACAGCTGTATGTAGGTCATAATGGTATCAGTGCTATGAAGGCTGAAGCCAGGAATTGGATATGGTGGCCTAAGATCAAGATATATCTGAGGTTACTAAAGCTTGTTTAATTTGTTTTAAAAAAAATTCAAGGTTCTCAGGAAGTTACCTTATCATGGCCTGAGACGGGTAAGTCTTGGTGTAGACTCCATATGGACTATGCAGGTCCAATCAATGAAAATTATTTCTTAGTGATTGTGGATTCACACTTAAAATTTATGGATGTTCATGTAACAAAGTCAACAACATCTACAGTAACAATTTCTATGCTGAGAAAAACTTTTTGTAATTTTGGGTTACTTGACATTGTAGTTTCAGATAATGCCTCATCATTTGTATCTGAGGAAATGGAGACTTTCTTTGAAAAGAATGGAATAAAACATATGACACCAGCCCCATATAACCCATCATCTAATGGTTTAGCTGAGAGAGCTGTAAAAACTTTCAAGGAAGGATTAAGTAAATTTAAGGAAGGTGATATCAGAACCAGAATTTGTAGATTTTTGTATAACTACAGACGTTCAATTCATTGTTCCACAGGTAAAGCTCCAGCTGAGCTAATGTTTAACAGAAACTTCAGAGGTATAATTGAGAAAATTAAACCACAAAATAAGAAGGAAAAGGTTTTGGAAAAAGAGTGTAAGTTTGAGAAATCTGAATATAAGATTGATGATGCTGTTTTTGTAAAGAATTATGGCAAAGGTCATTCATGGTTGGAAGGGAAAGTAAATGAAGTTCTAGGTGTGAGAAACTACAAAGTGATGTTAAGAGATTTTGGGAACATTGTTTGGAAAAGACATTCTGATCAACTTATGCCTAGATATACACCAACTGTTCCCAGTAATGACACTGTACGTAAAGATAACTTGGGTAGCAGTAAACCTTTTGTGCCTATGTATTCTTCAGGTCAAGGACACTGTCCTGATAGTTCAGAAGTAATGGATAAGGCTGATGAAAATTCCTCTGTAAATGTTGATAATGATGATAATGCTGTGAATGTACCAAGTCCACAACCAGTTAGAAGATCTAGCAGAGTTGTGAAACCACCTGATAGATTGAATCTATAATTGTGGTGTTATAAAGATAAATGTTTCAGTTATGTTCTTATGGATACTCCTTTTTCAATAAGGGAAAAGGGATGTGGTAAATTGAGATTAATTGTCTTATTATTAGTTTTATATACATGTAGATGGTGTTAAAGAATTGTATACTGGTGCTGTAGATTCCTTATATATGTGATTCTCATATGTTTTATACTTTGTAATAGGTTTAGATCCTATACAGCACCTTTAGTCGTGTGTATCTAATTGAATCCTATGTAGACATCTTTTGTTTATGTCAAGTCATTGATACGAAGACGTTCTAGACGTCGCTTGTTTTTTTACATCCGCTTGCTAATAAACTCAAAAGGCAAGACCCCGCTTTTAAACTTTCCTCACCGACACACTGCTACAGTTACAGAAGAGATCTGAAAAGGAACAGCTTCCCACACAGAGTGACAGATACTTGGAACAAATTAGACAATGAAACAGTGTGTGCAAACACTATTCAAGATTTTAAGAAAAAATTTGATGCTGAGAGATACAAAGATGCACCATGAGCATAGCTTCCTTCCCGTATAATACAACTACATAAAACACAACCATTCTCCATTCATCCCTATCTTCTGTAGTCTCCCATTCTTCCTCAACACATTCCCCTCTTTCCCAATGCCCCTTTTACCCCATCCATCCACTTCATCCTTGGACGCCCCCTCATGTTCACTCCCTCCACCTCTGCCTTCCACACCTCTTTTACTAATCCTTTTTCACTCATTCTTTCCATGTGTCCAAACCATCCAAATACTCTTTCATCAAGCCTATCTCCCAACTCCCTTTCCACCTCAGTTCTCCTCATTTCTCACTCTATCCAGCCTAGTAACCCCTATCTTACTTCTCAGGCACCTCATCTCAAACACATTCAAACTCCTCTCTTATATTACATGTTTCTGCCCCATACAGTCCTGTTGGTACTATCACCCCTTCATACAAACTCCTCTTAGTATACATTCCCAAATGTCTATTTCTCATTACACTTTTTAATCCCCCAAGGTATTTACTTGCTTCTTTCAATCTACATTCTACCTCCACCTCCATTCCTCCCTTTCCCGTCATATTCACACTCAAGTATCTAAAACTATCCACTTCCTCCATTCTCTCTCCCTTAATACTCACCTCCAGTCTGCTGCCACTTTCTCCCCTTGTACATTTCATTACCTTACTTTTACCCACATTTATCTTCAACTTCCTTCTGTCACAAACTTCCTCAATCCCTCCTCTGATCCTGCTACAAGCACAGTGTTGTCAGCAAACAACAGCTGGCTTATTTCCCTCTTTTTTCCATTTCCTTTCACCATCTCTAATCCTCGACCCACTACCCTTGCATTTACCTCTCACACCACCCCATACATGTATAAATTGAACAGCCAAAGTGACATAACACATCCCTGACAAAGTCCCACCTTTACCTAAAACCACTCACTCTCTCCATTTCTGATTCTAACACAAGCTCTACTACTCTCATAAAAACTCTTGACTGCCCTTAACAGCTTTCCTCCTATCCCATACATCTGCAATACCTCCTACAGTGCCTTCCTGTCTACCCTGTCATAACCATTTTCCAAATCCATGAAAGCCCAAAAAAACATCCTTATTGTAGTGTATTCACATTAAAGAAATGTTTAGGTTAATGGCAATATGCGCATTTTTGTTTTTGTTTTGTTAAATGTTGGTTCACGTGCTTCTCGGAGCGCCGTGTTGTAAACAGTGTAAAATACACACAATGCCGGAAGTCTATGTTTCCTTCTACCCTTCCGTGTGACAATGAATAGCAGTGAAACTGATTGGCATAGCAGGAAAAGCCAATGTATAATAATGGCGATGAAAGTCAAAGTGTTTTTTCTGGTGGTTTACACCAGAAAACAGTGGTAAATGCTCCTAATGTGGTTACCACAACTTCCTTCAATTACGTGTGTCATAATGCCAGGGTAGGCTATGTTAAAGGTGACCACACAGATTGTTGTTGTTGTTGTTGTCGTTCCCTAGACTGTCTGTCCGAGCAGTCCCGCCTCCCCAAGGAATGCCACAGCCAAAACTGGGTTTTCCCACAAATCCTTTATAGAGTGTATGTTTTTGTTGTTTGCGTGCATGATTGTGTATAATGCAGTCTTCCATTATGTGTTGTATGATATGGGGTGAAGTGTTACATCCTGGGCAGCTGTTCACAATGCGGTCATCCAGCCTCTTCTGGTAGCTTAGAAGTGCTGGGTGGTGGCTGCACCGCAGTCTGGCCAGGTGGACTCTGTCCTTTTGTGGGAGAGAGGATTCAGAAGGGTGGATATAAGGGGGTCTGGCATGCAGCAGTGTGTTGTCTTTCAGTGTGTTAATGGAGCAGTGAGTGATATGATTATGAACATGTTTCCGGCGGCTGGTATTTGGTGGTTGTGGAGGAAGAGAAGAGAGTATCTGTGTGTGATACAGGTCTTTGGGTGTTGTTTTAATGTTTCTTGGTGTGTGTGGGTGTTCTGCTATGTAGTGTAGCGGGTGTGATGTGTTTGTGGTGGCTGCGGCAAGTGTTTGTGTGTAGATGCCTTTGCTTATATTGCTTCCTTTTACACAGCACCGGACATCACTTGTTTTTCTCCTATTTGAGAGGAGAAAGGATTACGACTACCTATGGTGTCTAAAAGTTTGCTAGCCATGAAGCTAGACCAGGGTTAAAGATGGCATCTTCAAACAAGATTGGGCCATTTAACCATGAAGAACTCCCTTTTGATGTCTACTTGGATTTGTTTGAAGCCCATGTAGCCACACAGGATATAACTGATGCTGGCAAGAAGAAAAACCAGTTGTTTGTGTCCATAGGCACAAAAATGTTTGGAATTTTAGCAAACCTAACTGCACCAGACATGCCAACTATGAAGACATATGATGAGCTGATTGCATTAATGAAAAAACCACTTCATTACAAAGCCATCACATCACTGAAGCTTGTGTTCTTTTCAACAATGGCGTAAAGTTGAAAAAGAAACTGTGAAAGAGCTCTATGCAGACTTGAAGAGACTGGCAAAGGATTGCAACTTTGGTACCACGTTTGATGCCAGGCTGCGAGACCAACTGTTCATGGCAGTAGACCATTAACCATATTTCAAATATCTACTTGCCGAAGACCTGAAACTAGAAGCATTAACATCTTCAACACTCCTAGAATGCATTTTGTCACTTGAAAAAGCTCGCATGGGGGAAGGAGAGATGGGTAATTCCAGTTCCTCAGGTACCACTGTGCAAAAAATGCATAGCAAGACTGTGTCAAGGTGTAAGCATTGTGGTTTCCTGCATCCAAGTTCTGCCTGTAGGTTTAAAGACTTGGAATGTCACTATTGTGGTCGCCAGGGTCATTTAGAGAAAATTTGTAGATTTAAGCAAAAGGATGCATACAAGCATAATAGCTCTAAAAGTTTTAAGAATAAAAACGTAAAATCAGTTTCTGAACCTGAACCAGAGCATGAAGAACACCAGTGTAGTGCTTATAATGTTGTTGATAAAAGTATGTTGCTGAAAGTTTCTTGTAATTGTATAAAATCTGTTAAACCAGAAATGTGCAATTTTGTGTTAAATTATAAATCTATACCTTTAGAGATAGATTAAAGTTTAATAACTATAGCACAAAACATGTATTTCTTGTTACTGATTCACACTGTAATGATTTATGTGGTAGAGATCTAATGAACAAAGTAGGCATAAAGATCACCGGTTTAGATGAAGTTTTGAGAGTGAACTCAGTAAATGACATGGATGTTTCTGATAATCCTAAACAACTTTTGGATAGTTATAAAATGAAAATTTACCTATTAAAGGAGTTGAAGCTAAAATACATATGAAAAAAGATGCTACTCCTAAACTCATCAAAGCAAGGCAAGTGCCATTAGCACACAAAGAGTTGTTGTTGTTGTTGTTGTTGTCGTTCCCTAGACTGTCCGAGCAGTCCCGTCTCCCCAAGGAATGCCACAGCCAAAACTGGGTTTTCCCACAAATCCTTTATAGAGTGTATGTTGTGTTGTTTGCGTGCATGATTGTGTATAATACAGCACACACAAAGAGTTAGTTGATATTGCTATACATAAGATTGTAGAAAATTAAGTCATAGAACCTGTTGTTGTTGTTGTCGTTCCCTAGACTGTCTATCCGAGCAGTCCCTTCTCCTTAAGGAATGCCACAGCCAAAACTGGGTTTTCCCACAAATCCTTTATAGAGTGTATGTTGTGTTGTTTGCATGGATATAAGGGGGTCTGGCATGCAGCAGTGTGTTGTCTTTCAGTGTGTTAATGGAGTGGTGAGTGATATGATTATGAATATGTTTCCGGAGGCTGGTATTTAGTGGTTGTGGAGGAAGAGAAGAGAGTATCTGTATGTGATACAGGTCTTTGGGTGTTGTTTTAACCTCTTCCATACGGTGCCGCCTACGTAGGTGGCATGAGGAGCAAGTGGATACGCGAGGCTGCCATATCGGCGTCTTGATTATATTAATTGTAGTTGTCCCTGCGTAAATGACATACTCTCTAAACTGGCTTCATCACATTTTCTATGGTTATCAAAATTCACGGGTGAGAGAGAACGATCGATATAGGTGGTGACTATTTTTTATGATGCGAGTATTATGACGCAACATCGTACGTCTGGCAGCTAATGCTGCCCGCGAGATTTTGGCCTGTAGTGAAGTGGTTAATGTTTCTTGGTGTGTGTGGGTGTTCTGCTATGTAGTGTAGCAGGTGTGATGTGTTTGTGGTGGCTGTGGCAAGTGTTTGTGTGCCTCTCATGTCAAGGTGGTCCTTGACTTTGAGGACTTTTGTTTCATGGTGTAAATGGTCTGTAGGTGTTGTATTTGTGCAGCCTGTAATTGTTTATAGGGCTTTGTTTTGTATTATTTGAAGGGTGATGTGGTGTGTCTCACTGAGATTAGGAGCCCATGCAGGACTCTCATCATTCATCACTGAGCGTATGCATTGTTTGTATATTGTTGTATTAGTTTCTTTTTGTCCAAATGTTGTTCCAGCGATTGACTTAAGTGCGTTAAGTCTAGGTGTGCATTAGTTTTTTATGTTTGTGATGTGTTGTTTGAAAGACATGGATGTATCGTATGTTACACCAAGAATTTTCGGTGAGTTTGTGTGTGGTATTAGAGTGTTGTTGATGTAGAGATGAGGTATGTATTTGTGTTCTTTTGTCCAGTTGGTGAGAAGTGTTGCTGTAGATTTGGTTGGAGCTATTTTGAGTCTTTGTGATGAACCATGTGTTGAGTGTATCAAGGTATGGCTGGATTATTTCTGCAGCTTTGTCTGTGCTACGATGTGTGCATGTGATTGTTATGTCATCTGCATAGGAAGAGATTTGTATTTCTGAGGTGTCTGGTGTGGGTAAGTCATGCATGTATAGATTAAAGTCATAGAACCTGTTGTTTATAGTGATTGGGCTTCACCCATTGTACCCGTCTTCAAAGATTCAGGAAAAATGAGAATTTGTGCTGATTTTAAACATTTGAATGGTCAAATTAATATTGAGAAATACCCACTACCTAAGCTTGATGAAATATTGGCTACAGTTGGAGATGATAAGGTGTTCTGTAAGTTTGACTTGTGTAATGCATATTTGCAAATAAAGGTTTCTGAAGGAGACCAGAAATACCTTGTTATCTCAACTGAAAAGCGATTGTTTAAATACAAAAGATTACCTTTTGGACTGGCATCAGTGCCAGGAATTTTTCAAAGGTACATATCACAGTTATTAAGTGATATTGATGGTTTAATTGCTTATTTAGATGACATCCTTATATGTGCTAAGTAGCTTATGTCATTAAAGAAGTTTTATGTGAATTTAATGTTTTATCATGGTTTACTGGAAAGTCAAAATTGATTCTAGAATGTGATGCTTCTCCAGTAGGTGTAGGTTGTGTATTGATACAGGTTGAAAATAATGTTGAAAAAAATATTGCATTTGCTAGTAAAAAGCTTACTTCTGCTGAGAAAAATTACTCACAGACTGACCAGGAAGGGCTAGCATTAGTGTTTGGTGTCACAAAGTTTCAATACTATCTATTAGGTAGGAATTTTGAGTTGAGAACGGATCATAAACCACTGCTAGGATTGTTTGGAAAAAACAAAGCAATTCCAATAAATTTGAATGCAAGATTAATCAGGTGGTCTGTTCTGTTGTCACAATATATCTATGATCTTGTTCGTGAAAGTGGTAAAACCAATGTAGTTGCTGATGCTTTGAGTAGGTTACCTATTGATGATTGCATCAATTCAGGTACACCAACAAAATATGTGAAACTTATAGAAAATTTCAATGCTTTTAACTTTTCTTTTGAAGCTGTGCAGAAAATGACAAAAGAAGATCCTGTACTGAGTGAGTTAATTTCTCATGTAAAATTTGGATGGACTAACAATTCAGATGTTTGTAGAGAATATTCTCATGTTAAAAATTATTTATCCATTCTTAATGGTGTTATTCTATTTAAAAATAGAGTTATTGTTACATCTGCCTTAAGAGCTAAGGTGTTAGAGCTACTGCATTCTAGTCATAATTGAATTGTGGCAATGAAAGCCGAAGCTAGAGAAAACATTTGGTGGCCCAGGCTTTCTGATGATATTGAAGAGCTTGCAAAGGGTTGTAATAAATGTAGTGTTTGAAATAATCAAGCTTCTTCAAGCAAATTGATGTGAAATGTTGCTAGTAAGCCTTGGAGTAGGATTCACATTGATTATTGTGGACCAATAGAAAATAAGTATTCTTTTTTTATCTTAGTAGATTCTTATTCTAAGTTTATTGATGTTCAATATACTTCAAGCATGACAAGTACTAATACTATAGAATTGTTAAGAAAAAGCTTTGCTAATTTTGGTATTCCTGATGTCATTGTTTCAGATAATGCTGGTTATTTTGTTTCTGTGATATCAAAGAGTTTTATGAAAGGAATGGAATAAAACTGATCAATCTCCATTTCACCCAGCATCCAATGGATTAGCTGAGAGATATGTTAAAAGTTTTAAACAGGAAATGCTAAAATATCACAGAAGATCAATTAACACAAGAGTTAGTAGGTTTCTGTATAACAATAGGAGAACCATTCATTCAGGTACAAAAGAAAGCCCTGCAGAAATGATGTTTCACAGAAAATTTAAATCTCCTCTGGACGTACGTAAAACAACTAAAACAAAGGAGGAAGAGAAGATGCTAGCTAACAAGAAAAATGCTCTTGATTGTGTAGAAAGCAGATTTGAAGTTGGGCAAGCAGTTTTTGCAAAAAACTATTCTAGAGGTGAACCCTGGTTACCAGGCATTATTATTGAGGTTACAGGTGCCAGAAATTATATTGTAAAAGTGTTAACCGAAAGTAGAAATTTGATTTGGCATAGACATTGTCATCAATTGAAAGCTAGGTATAATACTATTGAAAATGAAAAATCACCAGTTTCTGCATCTTCTCTGTTTAATTGTCAGGTTGAAAATTCATTTATTAAACCTAATACTAGCAGTAATAATGGAAACGGTGAAAATGTAAATGACTGTGTTAACAGTGATACCGTTTCACAACCTGCAGGTGCTACTGAAGTGCTTCCTAATCATAACATTGACAAATCTATTAATGAACCTTATGTTCCTACTGAGCCTCTATTGAGAAGGTCAAATAGGTCAGTGAAACCTAGTAAAAGGTTAATAGAATCTATGTAACATTTTATTTTGTATAAACCAAACAAAAATAAGAGGGGAGGAATATGTAGTGTATTCACATTAAAGAAATGTTTAGGTTAATGGCGATATGCGCCTTTTACTTTTGTTTTGTTAAATGTTGGTTCATGTGCTTCTCGGAGTGCCATGTTGTACACAGAGTGTAAAATACACACAGTGCCAGAAGCCTATGTTTCCTTCTACCTTTCTGTGTGACAATGAATAGCAGGGAAACTGATTGGCATAGCAGGAAAAGCCAATATATAATACTTATCTTTTCCTAAAGCTCTCACACATATCTGTCTTACCATGAAAATCTGATCCACACAACTCCTACCTGTCCTAAATCCACACTGTTCCTAACCAATTACTCCCTCTCTTCCTCTCCTAATCCTCTTAATCATGATCCTCCCATAAGCCTTCCCAACTACACTTAACAAAATGATCCCTCTAAAACTACTACACTCACACTTGTCCCCTTTTCCCATGTAAAGTGGAACTATACAGGCACTCCTTCAGTCCTCCAGCACTCTACCCTCTCTCCAACAAATATTAAATAAACTCACCAGCCAGTCCACCATCAATGTACCTCCTTTTTTTTAGACATTCTACATGACATCCATCCAACCCAGGTGCCTTACCTGCTCTCATCATCTTAACAACTGCCTTTACCTCATCTTTCCTTATTTCTCCTCCATTTTCCTCACTCATCTCTGTCATTTTCTTAGTGCTTCCCACTGCAACTACCTTTCCCTCCCTATCCTTTCACATTTAGCAACTCCCTAAAATACTTTGCCCATCTTCCTCTTACTGCCTTCTCTTCCATTATCATCTCTCCATCTGCACCTATTACCTTTTCTTCTCTACTTGATTTGCCTCATTTCCTCTCTAATTTCCTTCCAAAACATCTTTTTATTACTTTCAAAATTTTCTGTCATAATCTTACCCCATTTCATATCTGGTCTCTTCTTTGTCTCCTTTATCTTATGCTTTACTTCTCTTTTCTTTGTACCTCTCATATGATTCTCCTGTCCTATTTTGTAACCAATCTGTGAAAGCTCACTTCTTCTCTTCTACAACCTTCTTTGCTTCTTCATCCCACCACTCACTACCCTTCCTTCTATTTCCTCCCATCTTCCTTGTTCCACACACCATCTTTGAACACTTTGTGACTCCCTCCTTGAACCATCCCCATTCCTCCTCCACTCCTAGTTCTATAGTACTCTATCCTTCACTCCCTCCCACTCCTCTCAGCTTCTTCTTGTACTCCTTCTCCTTTTCTTTCTCATTTAACCCCTTCCATACGGTGCCGCACAAGTAGGCGTCATGGGGAGCGAGTGTATTCGCGAGGCTGCCATATCGGCGTCTTGATTATATTTATTGTAGTCGCCCCTCCATAATGACATTCTTTCTAATTCTTTTGTAATCGCATTTTCTATGGTTATCAAAATTCACGGGTGAAGAGAGAACGATCGATATAAGCGGTGACTATATTTTATGATGCGAGTATTATTACGACACGTCGTACGGCTGGCATTGGCTGCTGCCACCGAGATCTAAGTCCATGACGCCTACGTGTGCGGCACCGTATGGAAGGGGTTAAGCAGCTCCATCTAAGCACCTCCCTACATTCTGTCCTTTTCCTCTTTCTCCATTTATCCTCCACTCTCAACTTACCTATCACCAAAAATTGATCTGATATTCCCCCACTCTCTCCCCTTACAACAAGTACATCTAAAATTCTTCCTACTGTACTCCTGGTTACCACTACCATAGCTGCCATAAGTTTGGGTGAGATAATGCTGATGTCAATACTTATGATCTGATATTCCCTACTCTCTCCCCTTACGACACGTACATCTAAAATTCTTCCTACTGTACTCCTGGTTACCACTACCATAGCTGCCATAAGTTTGGACGAGATAATGCTGATGTCAATACTTATGCCAAAAATTGGAAGTCCCTCACCCTTAATATCCTGAGCGAGCCAGATATTTTTTTATATGCCTGGCAGTGAGACCAAGGTTGGCTGCCACCAGGGTATGCAGTGTTTCCAGGCTCAGTGCTGTTTGAGATTCGACAGGGGGAGGATTACTTTTCTTGAGTTCCCCGCTTTGCCTTTGATTTTATGTAAATTCTCAGTGATTTGGCATCTGTGTTGCTGGCTATGGGTAGTGGACATGAAATCGAACATGACAAGATTGCTGCTATAGTGGCCCTGTTTAAGGCAGGGCATTCTGTGAAGGAAATCTCTGAAAATACAGGAGTTAAAGTGCATTCAGTGCAACACTGGTTGTTACATTTCAAGGATGGTGGGGGGAGCAGCGTTGCACTGTGCGACGAGACACATCATCTACTAACCTTGGGTTTTCCTGCTGAATTTTTCTTTGGCAAATTTATGATGTGGGTAGGTAGAGATGCCCCCTACCATCCTTCAAATATAACAACCAGTGTTGCACCGAACACACTGCAACTCCTGTATTTTCAGAGATTTCCTTCACAGAATGCCCTGCTTTAAACAGGGCCACTACAGCAGCAATCTTTTTATTCACATTTGATTTCAAGTCCACTACCCATAGTCGGCAACACAGATGCCAAACCACTAAGAATTTATGTACTGTAAAATCAAAGGCAAAGCACAGAGCTCCAGAAATGTAACCCTCCCCCTGTTGAATCTCAAACAGCACCAAGCCTGGAAACACTGCATGCCCTGGTGGCAGAAAGATACAACTGCAGGTCACTATGAGCATGGCTCTTCTCCCGCAAAAGACAACTAGGTAAATACATCTCCACCATCAACTCTCCACTATGATTTTTTCCTAGAACTCCACACTTCCCAATCACTTCATCTATTGGTTTATTTCCTACCCTAGAATTAAGGTCTCCCAATAGCACTACATTGACATTTCTCCCTAATCCCTCCATGCACTCATTTAAATCTATCCAAGAAGCCTCCCTTTCCTCTACACTCTTCTCACTACCAGGCCCATATGCACTTACAGAAACCCATATCTTTCCCAGTTTCACCTTTATCCACATTAACCTTGAAGAAACCTCCTTCCACTCCACTACATGCTTACCTTTCTCTTCACCCTTTCTCTCCCTCATCCTCTCTTCACTCCTGAGATCCTCCCAGCTACACTCCCAAACTCAAACTTGCCCCTCCCTTTTAACTTAGTTTCACTCAATGCCAACACATCAATCTTTCTTCTCACAAACATACTGCCTATCTCTTCCTTTTTACTCTCATCTGTACCACATCCATGTACATTAAAAGACCCAAACCTTAAGGTACTGGTTGAAAAACTCCAAGACCCTCTTATGCCTTTACTTTTTTAGGAATGTTCCTTTGGGGCTATAGGGAGAAGGATGCCTTGTCCTATCCCTGTCCCGTTTTAGTCGTCTCATGACTCAAGTGGAAAGACTTGGTGGCAGTATTCTTTTCCCCCCACTACAGGGTTAGGTGAAGAAAGGAAATGAATATTAAGAGAAATGGTACAGGACAATAACATGAGTTGGGGGAACAGCATATGGGAGGGACAGTTGCATTATAATAAAGTATCATAATTTCTCTATGAACAGAGATTTCCTCTACCAAAGACAATATGACGTGTAACTTTGGTCTATAGGGGTGCCCTATATAGACCCTAAAGTATCAGCTACATGCTACTTAGCAGCTTTTAACCCCACAATAACATGCAGCCAATACCCCAGACAGGACAAAGTGTAAACAATCCCCATAAACAGAGTTAAGTTGATAGAGATCCTGGGCTCAGTGAAGAAATTGAGTGTCTGCTGTTCAGGGCTGCACCTCCTAATGGAGGTAAGTGGGCTGACAAGTTTTGAAAATGGGCAGCTTAACTGTCCATCTTCCTGGACCATCACATACAGGTACAAGTCAATGGTAAGAGGGTATTAATGCATAATGAATTCTAATTTTCTATTCCATATTATCTTTAATTAGATAAATGCTACATTGTTAAAAAATTATCATTACATTTATTTAGTCCTTTTATTTCCTATTCTATGATTTTTTTTTCTTCAACTTTAAGCATATATATGCATTATGCTAAAATATATACCCTGTAATTGACATCAAGCTCATGAAATTATGTTAATCTTAAGTTTTACAGTACAAACCATATACTAAACATAATTCCATTGAAAAACAATCCTTGATCAATGTTAACCAACAGTACAAACACACATAAAATATAATTATTTAGAGACAATAGAAAAAGATATTCCTTGTTTCTCTAGATTATCAATCAGTGATGTTTTCCTGAAGGCAAAACCAGGTGGAAACACTCCACCTCTGGAAAAAGAAGTAAAAAGTAAGTAAATACATAAGTCTCTACCAACAAAGTTGAATTAAAATCATAGCATGGTGTATTTGTCTGCCTATCTACAGAATATCATATGAGTTACATTCTGGAGGGGTAGCCATTGACCAAAGAAAAGTTGATTAGATTTTGTGGTGGATCCACACCCACTTGCAGATCCAGGATATTTTAACCCCTTCCATACAATGACGCCTACATAGACATCATGAGGCATGAGTGGGTATATGAGGATGCCAGCATTGGCATCAGAGTGAAAGAGAACAAGTAATACAGTTGTAACTTTGTATTTTATAACACAAGTATTGTGAGTGGCTGGACGTGCTTTGGTCTGAGGAAGTAATGTTCACAGTGACATGTATCAGAAGTGTGGCAGTGACCCCCTTGACCCACGCTACCTTTGTGGAACCGTGAAACACCCCAGTTCATTAATGGTATGGGGTTGTTTCTCAGGCAGGGGCTTGGGGAGGCTTGTTGTGTTGTCTGCCAACAATAAAATCAACCAGTACATTTATTATGAGTTGCTAAATGAACATCTGGAGGAGTGCTTTGAGTTAACAGGTGCAAGTGTTCCAACAGGATAGTGCCCCCTGACACACTGCCAAATCTGTTATAACCTGGCTTATGGGGACCAGCTGGTCAAGAATCGATGAAAATTGGGAAAAAATTCTACATCTGCGTATGGCAATCGACAGTCTGTATGCGGAATATTTCATCAAAATTCGCCTTATTTTCGTAGTTATGGCAAATAAACCCCCTCCTCCCCCCAACTCGACCCCATCTCGGCCCTATGATATGTATTGGTTAGTACAATATATATATTATTGCAATAAATAACAATAATTTGTAATGATTGAGTGCTATTGCTAGTGACTTCTGGCAACTCTGTCTCTGTACCAGAGGTTATATATAGACCCCAGCATGGAGGAATGGAACAAGAAGGAGCTACATGAATGTTTGCACGGTCTGAGTCTCTAGGATTCCGATACGTCAACTTTGTTGGAGATGGGGCTTCCAGCGCCTACAATGCAGTTTGTGCACTGAACAATGACCGTGGCCCCTACGAAAACATCAAGGTCAACAAATTAGAATGTATCAATCATGTATAGAAGAGGATGGGGACAAGACTGAGGAATGAGTGGAGACCGTGACGAAGAGAGCTCAAAAGACCAAGTTTGCTGGGGCATCAAGACTGCAGTTTGTGTGCCAAGCAACAATTCTGGATCACAATTTTGGGTACCAGCAGGCAAGTTTATTGAAAGCCCTGAAATTAGGCTTTGCATCCCTTGACCACTCCCTAACGATGCAGGAAGATCAAAGACAGTTGATGAGTCTGAGGAAGAAGAAACCCAAAACTGTGAAAAAAAACAAAGAAAAATGTAAAAGAATATGCTCCTGGAACATTCAACTGAAAACCTGGCAACAATGAGTAGTGATGGCAACTATGACACCCTAATGTAATAACCTGCCTAAAATGCAGGTGGGGACCAGGAGCCAGTAGACAGAAGATTATATGACTGGACATCAACATATATGACTGAATATGAATAAATTTTATTCTAAATATTATCAACATTCAAGCCTAAAAAACTAAATAAGGAAATGCCACGATATCCCTTATTTATATAAGTATGTAGGGGTTCAAAGTTAGTGAAAACTTTGACGGCCCGTATCTCAAAACCTAAGTTTTATACCTTCAAACTTCTACTCCTCCATAACATCTAAATAAATTTCAATGAAAATTCACACATAATATGTCTAAATCTGCCTGATTGATGAAATAGAATGTTTTTTTTTTAATATCTGAAAGGGTTCATTTTTGCCCCAAAAAAAAAATTCCCTATTTGAAGGGGGACGGGGTGGGAAAAAAATATAAAAATTAAAATTCCACAAACTAATTACTTTAACTAAAATTTCTCTCTATTAGTTTGAAGGTCTGGATGAGGTCCTTCCACCATATTAGTGTCATTCATGTAGAGCAATTATTATAGGAGTAGCCATTTCAAAATGATCAATTTTTTTGAAAGGGAGGTGGGGGGGGCAAAACATGAAAAGGGTTGCAGATTAGTTTTTTGGGGTTAGGAAAGATGTATATGGTGTCCCTAACTCCTGGCATAAATTTCTGTGCAATAACCCAATTAATAAAGATTTTCATCTTTTGATCAGCCGGTCCCCTTAAAGACTGTGAGATTAAGTTCATTGAGGATTGGCCCAGAAACAGTCCAGATTTAAACCCAATTGAGAATCTTTGGCAGGTGGTTAATCATGAGTAACAAGGAAAGGACATCAGCACTCTCCCCAAGCTGGAGAAAGAAATTAGGGCTTGTTGGGATGCTATACCTATGCCACGACACCTGAGAGATGCAAAGGATGCCCAACAAAGTATTTAGGGTAAGATTAATATATTTTTTATAAAACTTTTATCATACTACAACTTGTCTGACACGCACCTGGCCTAAACTTTTGTTGAGCACTGTATCATTTCCTGATTTTGGGATGAATGACATTATAGCCAATATTTCACAAACAATTCTATTCTTACCAATGTAAGACAGACAAGCATATAGTGGTCCTACACTAGACAGAATCATCTCCCTGTTAACAATATTCAAAACCTATTAATAGTGGAAAGATGATGGTGGAAATGTGTCAATAAAGAGAGCTGATGTTAGCAAATACAGAGTTTAGGAAGAAAGTCAAGCACAAGTACACATGGGAGAGGGTGGTGGATGAAATGGTGGTAGACAGGGATTTAATGGACTATATATTGGTAACCAGGAAGCAAGTAGGAAGGGTTTTGGATGTACATGTTAAGGGGAAAGAGTGGGGGAATATCAGATCAGTTTTTGGTGGATGATAATTAAGTTAAGAGTGGATAATAGATGACAAAAGAGGAAAAGACAGAAGGTACAGAGGTGCTTGGAGTAAACTGCTTAAATGAGAAAGGAGTACAAGAAGCTAAGAGAAGAGTGGGAGTGAAGGATAGAGTGAAACTAGAAATGGATGATGAATGATGATGTTTCAAGGAGGGAGTCACAAGGTGTGCAAAGATGGTGTGTAGAACAAGGAGGACATGAGGAAATAGAAGGAAGAATAGTGAGTGGTGAGCTAATGAAGCAAAGAAGGTTGTAAAAGAGAAGAAACAAGCATTCACAGATTGGTTACAAAATAGAACAAAAGATTCAATGAGAGGTACAAAGAAATGAGAAGTAAAGCATAAGAAAGAGGAGAGCAGATGTGAAAAATTTGAAAGTAATAAAAAGATGTTTTGGAAGGAAATTAGGAGGGGAAGGGGAGGCAAATCAAGTAGAGAAGAAAAGGTGAAAGGTGCAGATAGATAATAATGGAAGAAACAGCAGTAAGAGGAAGATGGGCAGAGTATTTTAGGAAGTTGATAAATGTATAGTTCCTCTTTACAAGGGAAAAGGGGACAAGTGTGAGTGTAATAGTTTCAGAGGGATCAGTTTGTTAAGTGTAGTTGGGAAGGCTTATGGGAGTGTTTTAATTGAGAGGATTAGGAGAGGAACAGAGGGAGTAATTGGTGAGGAACAGTGAGTTTAGGACAGGTAGGGGTTGCATGGATCAGATTTTTGTAGTAAGACAGATATGTGAGAAAGCTTTAGGAAAAAGGTAAGGATGTGTTTTGTGCCTTTATGGATTTGTAAAAGGCTTATGACATGGTGCACAGGAAGGCACTGTAGGAGGTAATGCTGATATATGGGTTAGGAGGAAAACTGTTCACTGCAGTCAAAAGTTCTTACGAGAGTAGTAGAGCTTGTGTTAGGATTAGAAATAAAGAATTGAATAATTGGGATTTATCTAGCGTCGCAACATCAATGGTCATTGACGCCGTAGTATTTATGATTAAGAAAAGGAAGTGGTAAAAAGCTTAAGAAATAAAGAAAATAAAAAAAGATTGAAATCTAAAGATCATTGAGAAGATCAATAGCACTAAGAAAATAAAAAATAGAATTTATATTGCAGTTACATCCCAGAACATTTCGAAGGGACAGATCTCCTTCATCTCTGTGTTTTGACAAATATTGTCGTCTTTCTTCATCATAACTGGGGCATTCCACCATAATGTGTCTAATGGTCATAGGATCAAGGCAATCATTACAAAATGGAGGAGGATTGCCCTCCATAAGAAAGCCATGGGATAATCTAGTGACCAATCCTCAACCGGCAAAGGGTTACTTCCTGTTTTCTGTTCAGCAATGTATAAGACCAAGGATGAATAGTATCAGTAATCTCTCTCGTCTTGTTACCAGCCTCAAGATCCCATTGGAACTGCCAAAGAGATGAGATCTCGGCTTTGATTAGAGGGATATGATCTTCATAAGGTATAGGCCGTAAGCGAGGTAAGGGTGAGAGAGAGGCTTCCTTGGCCAATTTATCGGCCTGTTCATTTCCTGGTACTCCGACATGTGCTGGAACCCAGCAGAAGTTTATTTCATTACCTCGACTCTCGATTAAAAAAAGCCATTCTAAGATCTTTAAAACTATTGGGTGCCTTGAGTCGAATTGTTCTAGAGACTGCAAGACACTCTTTGAGTCACTAAAAATTGTAAAACATTTGGCTCTCTTTTTCATGGAGGATATAATCTCCACGGCAGACAGTATCCCCGTCAGTTCGGCAGTGAAATTAGATGCTGTATCTGGCAAGGTACCCTTACGATTAAAATCATTTGAGAATATTCCAAAACCGACGCCAGCGCTAGTTTTGGAGCCATCAGTAAAAACAAACACAGAGGGTTGGTGACTAAAGGAATGTTCTAAAAAAGCATTGCGTAGTTCATAATCCTTGAAATCACGCTTACAACCGTTAAAATATTTACAGAAAGATACTGTGGGCAGTCTCCATGGGGGAACAACCGAATATTTAAAAGGGAGGATGGGAATCTTGGGAAGATTCATGTCCTCTAAAATCCTTTTCATCCAGTATCCAAAAGGCTTTGGAAGTCTGGGGTGATTGTTGAAACAAGTGCTGTTAAAATCTGCTTGAGCTGTTCTAAAAGCAAGAGAGTTGGGAAGCCTCTGCAATCTATGCCAGTATCTAATAGATGAGGTCTGGCGAATAAGATCTAACGACATTTCCCCTGCATCAACTAATAAACTTGGTATTGGGGAAGACTTGAAAGCACCTGTGGCCAAACGAACTCCACTGTGGTGTATCGTATCTAAACTTTTTAGTCTGGATGAAGTGGTCGATGAGTAAAACTCGCATCCATATGATAGTTTCGATAAAATAAGGGAATAATGTAACCATAAAATTGTTCTGCGGTCAGCGCCCCATGAGGTATGTGCTAAAACTTTTAAAATTTGCATTGATTCTAGACATCGTGTCTTCAGGGTTTTCAGGTAGGGTACCCAAGAAAGGTGCTTATCAAAAATAAATCCTAAAAACCTGGTTTCGTCAACACAAGGGATCTGGTCATCCTTTAACCAAATAGTAGGGTCAGGATGCAGACTTCTTAGTCGGCAGAAATGTACGACAACAGTTTTGCTGGGTGAAAATTTAAAACCATTATTATCGACCCATGAAACTATTTTATTGATGCAGAGTTATAGTTTTCTTTCAGCTATTGCCATGTTACTAGCTCTAAAAGAAATGGAGAGGTCATCTACAAAAAAAGTGGCAAGTATATCAGGAGGAATCACAGATGTCACCCCATTTATAGCTAAACTAAAGAGAGTGACACTGAGAACACACCCCTGAGGTACACCTTCTTTCTGTTGTCTTATTTCAGATATGATGTTCCCAACTCTTACTCTAAAAACACGATTTGCTAAAAAGTTCTTGATGAAAAAGGCCATTTCTCCTCGAATGCCAATAGCATGTACAGCCTTAAGAATACCATGTTTCCATGTGGTATCATGTGCTTTCTCGAAGCCAAAGAAAACACTGATATGATGTTGCTTAGAGACAAAGGCTTTACAAATCGAAGATTCTAGTCGAAGTAAGGCATCAGCAGTGGAGTGCATGAGATGGAAACCACATTGAATATCAGATATGATGTGGTTTCGTTCAAGATACCAGACTAGTCGTGCATTGAACATTTTTTCTAAAATTTTGCACATGCAGCATGTGAGGGCAATAGGACGGTAATTTGATGGAATTGAACCATCTTTATTAGGCTTAAGAAAAGGTAAAATTATACCCATTTCCCAAACACTGGGAAACGAATGTTCAAACCACATCCTATTAAGAAGTGCAAGAATAAAACCTTTAGTTACTGGAGATATATGTTTCAACATGGCATATGTAATGTCGTCAGGACCTGGAGAAGTATCACTGCAGGAGTTCAAAGCTGAATCATATTCCTTTTCAGTGAAAGGGAGGTTATAGGATTCTTCATGAGGGGCAGTGAAGTCAAGATTACGTTGTTGTTCTCTCATTCGGTATTGATATTCAGGAGAGCTGATGTCTGGTTTAGATATATTAGCAAAATGATTTGCTAAGGCATTACTGACATCTTTAGGATCAAAGACCAAAGAGCCATTTAATTTTAAAACAGGTGGAGGGCTAATGGTGTATTTCCCCGATATTTTTCTCAAGTTTTTCCAAACAATCGATGCCGGTGTTCTATAGTTGAATGATGATACAAATTTAACCCAAGACTGATGCTTTGCTTCTTTGATGGTACATCGAAGTAATGCTCTGCTTTTACGATAAGCAACTAAATTCTCATCATTTCTATGGCGATGTAATCTAGTCAAAGCTCTTCGTGTTGCTCTATGTAGATTTCGTATGGTGTCAGACCACCATGGTACAGGGTGTCTCCTAAACTTTCCAGATGACCTTGGGATGGAATTAATGCCAGCAGTGTAGTGTGTCATTTAAGCACTCCAGTGCAGCTTCTACTGAAGAAAAACTATCAATACTGTTCTGGACAGTACAGACGCTCCTCAACTTACATTTTAGTTACGTTCCGAACGGCCGAACGTAATGTGAAAATGAACGTAAATTGTTACTGTACGATCTAGTAATGTATGACCGTTCATACTGTACTATACATCCATAAATTCTATTAGTGTATCTTATAAAACACCCCTAAATCATTAATTATAAACATAACATTGTAAAATAATAACATTAATTTCAAATAAATTAAATTCAAGCAACATAAAGTGAGATGGTGGAGGAGAAGGAGGAGGAGGAGGAGGAGGAGTCAAGGCACATTCAGTCTGTCGTTTGTGCCATGTAAACAAGGAATGCAGCGTCATGCGTAAGTATCGTTTGAACGTCTCATACTACGGAGAGCGCGCTAAATTCAAAAATTCATTTTTTTTTTTTTCTTTACAGTCAGTTCAAACGTAAAATGAATGAACGCAAGTAGAGGAGCATCTGTACTCAATTCTTCAAACTTGTCCCAGTCGGCTTTTTCAGTGCACCAGCGAGGAATACCATCAGTAGGAGCACCTTCCTGTGTATACAATACAGTGGGATAGTGATCACTGCTTCGTAAGTCATCAAGGACTTTCCATTCAAAG
>NC_134802.1:11542472-11544822 GCF_046742065.1 Oratosquilla oratoria | reverse complement strand
GCAACACAACTTGGTGTAAGACGGTAGTCAAGACCTGACGTTCGCCAGAAGGGTAAGTGTCGCGATCAAGCCTATTGTCCTGAGACTCCAATTATCGGGATCATGACATCGGAGGGGCCCAGCTGTCACCAAAACTATTGAATTCCTGCTAACGGCTAAAAAGATATTGCCACTCCGACAATAAATTTCCACGAAGTTATTAATTTCTTGCCAGTCCACATTCGGAAATATATATATATAGATAATAGAGAGTGATGTATCATCACTTCTAGTTGTCCTATGTATGTGAATTAAATATTTCGATGTCATATCTTGCTGGAAATAGCGACCATGTAAAAAAAATTCCCTTTTCGGCACCCTTCCCGGATTGATGTATATAATGAACCATTCCTCTTCGATAAGCGGGAATATTCACTCGAATGAAGACAAAAAAACTCGGCTATTTGTCTCCATGCATCCAGAGAAGCCACTTTACTCGCACGCTATTCACGCATATGTTGGAACACTCCATCTAGCATGTATATACATATACATATATATATATATATATATATATATATATATATATATGAATATATATATATACCACCTCACCACCCTGCCACTCATACATATATATATATATATACATATGCATAGGTATATATATGTATGTATATATATATATATATGTATGTAGGTATGGGTACATATATATACACACACATATATATATATACATATATATATATATATATGTGTGTGTGTGTGTGTGTGTGTATATATATACATATGTATTTATATATACATATATATGTATATATATACATATATATATATATATATATATATATATATATATATTTATACACACACACACACACACACACACACACACACACACACACACACACACAAACACACACACACACACACACACACACACTTCAGCGAATGGACGGCTTGGATGACGTTCTGAAGAAAACTGAAGTCTGTGGATCCCAACGCAAAGAGAAGTGCCTAGTGTTTTTGCAGGGTGGGGGGGAAATTGCTCGTGGAGTAGTGGGAAAGTAGGGAAAGAGGAAAAGGGGAGGGATTACTGAGGGAAATGGAAGGAAATGAGGAGGGAGTAGACTTGGCCCAGCCAGACAAGCGGAAGGTAAACAAACGACTGAGTGAGGATGACATGTCTAATAAAAATGTAAAGATTAGAAGTATAGAGAGGAGCAATACAGAAGAAAGTGACGAGAATATGTTCCAGGGATTTAAAGAGGGTGGGGGGGACACAACCCCCCCCCCCCGACTGATAAGACTAGAGGAGAGAGTTGATAAGGTGATCGAGGACTTGGAGCGTAAGTTAGGTAACGTAGACTCCATTTTCCAGAGAATTGAAAGGTTGGAACAACTAGAGAAGGCTAACAGAAACTTAACTGAAGAAATAGAGGACCTAAAAAGACAGTTAGGAAATGTAAAGGAGGAGAATGAGAAATTGAAGAAGAATAGTAATGAAACAAGAGAGAAAATAGCTACAGAAGCTAAAAATTGGAGAATAACTCAAGAAGGGAATAAGGTTTCATTCACTGACATAGTCAAACAGCAATTGAAAGAACATAATGAAGACTCAGTTATTAAAGTGATGAGACAGAAGGAGAATATAGTAAGAGAATTAGCTGACAAAAAGAAATGTATAATTATATTAGGAATGGAAGAGAAACATAACCCAGATAGAACCGCAAGAATCAAGGAGGAAAATGAAAGAGTAAGCAGTTTATTAAAATTAGTCCAGGAAGATGAACCAGAAATTATAAAGGAAATTGAGGAAAAATTCAGACTCGGAAAATATAGTACAGATAAGACCAGACCAATTAAGATTAAATTCAGGTCACAAACAACGGCAGAGAAAATTCTATCCAAGACAGGGAAACTAGCAACAAATGATCAATATAAAAAGGTATGGATAAAAAGAGAAATGAATAAGGAGGAAAGAGAGGCAGAAAAGCAGAAAAGAATTGAAGCTAAGGCAAAAAACGAGGAAAGAACGGAGTCAGAGAAAGAGAGATTCTATTGGAGAGTAGTGAACATGAAAATAAAGCAGTTCGACATACTAAAGAAAAACATAAGGGAAACAGAGAATACAATGGAAGTGGCAGAAAACTAAGAGTGTCTTACACAAATATAGATGGATTGATAACAGGATTGAATGAACTGAATGATTATTTGAAAGAAAAAGAACCGGACATAATGGGAATTGTAGAAACAAAATTAAAAGGCCCACTACCACCCAACAGTGTAGGACATGATACATACAATTATTGGATTAGAAACAGAGAGAAAAAACAAGGGGGTGGAGTTATGTTCCTGACTAAGAAGG
>NC_134802.1:11517472-11537472 GCF_046742065.1 Oratosquilla oratoria | reverse complement strand
GATAAAATAAGAGAATTCTTTCAAAAGGAAAACTGGGAAGAAATATACAAAGAAGAAACAACAGTAGAAAAGAAATGGAATATTTTGACAAAAATTTACAAAAAAGGAGTGGAAAAGTATGTCCCAAGACAAAAACAAGAAAAAGAATATGTAAAATGCTGGTACAACAAAAGTTGTAGGGAGTTAAAAGACAAAAGAGACAAAGCCTGGACCAGATGGAAAAAAGACAGAAAACCTGAAAAATGGAAAATATATACCTATTATAGAAATGAATATGTACAAACGTGCAGAGAGGAAAAGAGAAAATATAAAAAAGATATCATAGAAAAGTGTAAAGATCAACCGAAACTATTCTACAGATTTGTAAACAATAAACTGAAAAACAAACAAGACTTGGAGAAATTAAGACAAGAGGGAGTTGAATACACTGAGGAAATGGAAATGGCGGAAATTATGAACAAACATTTTAAATCAGTGTTTACAAGGGAGAACATACAACCTGAAGAGAACGAATGGAAAGAGAAAGTCCCCCCTATGGAAGAAATAGAAGTAACAAAGAATGAAATATTAACACACTTGAGTAATCTTGATGTCAGAAAATCGCATGGACCAGATGAAATAGCAAACTGGATACTGAAAGAATGCAGGAATGAACTGGCAAACAAAATACATAGCATACTAAATAGTTCCTTGAAAGAAGGAAAAGTTCCAGAAGATTGGAAAAAAGCAAATATAGTACCTATATATAAAGGAGGAAATAAAGAAGAACCTACCAACTATAGACCAGTCTCTCTAACAAGTACAATAGCAAAAATTTGTGAAAGAATTATCAAAAGTAGATCATTTGGATTCAGACAGGGACGATCATGCGTCACCAATTTAATATGTTTCTATTCAAGGCTAATAGATATAATACAAGAAAGAGATGGATGGGCGGACTGTGCATTTTTAGACCTAAAGAAAGCTTTTGACAAAGTACCACATAAGAAGTTGCTAAATTGGATGGAAGACTTTTTGCAAGAAAGAAAAATGAGAGTAGTGATAAGAAACCAGCACTCAAAATGGGATAAAGTAATAAGCGGTGTTCCGCAGGGAACAGTTCTGGCCCCAATAATGTTTGCTATATATATTAATGATATGGATGAAGGAATTGAAAGCTATATGAGCTTCTTTGCAGATGATGCAAAACTACTGAAAAGAGTGAAAACTGAAGAAGATTGTGAATCACTACAGAGAGATCTAAATAAAGTACAGGAATGGAGTAGGAAGTGGGAGATGGAGTTCAATACAAAAAAGTGTAGTATAATGGAATTTGGAAAAAGCAAAAACAGAATAACAAGAGCATATAAATTGGGAGAAGAAGGAATAAAAAAAGTAGAAAATGAGAAGGACCTGGGAGTCATTGTTATGAATAATATGTCACCTGAGAAACATATAAATAAGATTTTTGGAGAAACTTATAATTCAATAAGAACAATCAAAGCTGCATTTACATACCTGGATGAAGAAATGGTGAAGAAAATCCTAATCACCCTGATAAGACCAAGATTGGAATATGAAACAACGATATGGTCACCAAGTACAAAAAAAAAAAAAAATGTATAAAAAAACTTGAAAGAATACAAAGAGCAATTACAAAATTGGCACCAACACTCTCAAAACTATCATATGAAGAGAGACTAGAAAAACTTGAACTACAGACACTAGAGCAAAGAAGAGAGAGAGGAGATTTGATAGCTATTTACAGAATCATGAAAGGCATAGAAATTACTGATAGAGAGAATCTGATAAAATGGGATGACAGAAATACTAGAGGACACGGAAAGAAAATAAAAAAAGACAGCTATAGAAGAGATTTGAAAAAGAACAGCTTTCCTCACAGAGTAATAGACAGTTGGAACAAGTTAGATGAGAAAGTGGTGTGTGCAAAAACAATACATGAATTTAAAAATAGTTTAGATAAAATGAGATATGAAGACGGTACCCTACGAGCATAGCTCCCCTTCCCGTAAGATACAACTAGGTAAGTAAATACACACACACGCACACACACACACACACACACACACACACACACACACATATATATATATATATATATATATATATATATACATAAGGGTGAAAATAGCCATCTAAGGCAATTTTTGGTAGTTGTGATTTCTTCACCTACTTCGGTGAAATTCTGCATTGTGTTGAGAAACTAGTATGCGCAAAGTTTGAGGAGGATTGGTTAATATTTAGTGGTGGCAGAATGACTTTAATTTTTTCTATCATTTCTCACAGGTCATGGCTACCCGAAAAAAGAGTGAGATTTGGTTAGTAGGACATAGCACCGAGTGCATAACTTGTGCCAAGCTCCCAAGCCGAGGAGATGCCCTCCGCCGCTTTGTTTTCTATCACAAGGATAAAAAGAAAACCATTCCTGACAGCGATGCGGCGGTGGCCAAGGAAGTTTTTGACTTCTGGCTCCGAGCCCGGATTCCGGTGGTGGCAGAAACGAGCATCAGGAGTCAAGCCCCGGGAGAAGCAGAAGGCGTTTGAAAAAAGTCTCCCGGACCTTCTGGACATCGCCCACGCTGATGCGCTTGCCCTGATGACCATCAAGGAGGACAAGGAGTTCCTCATGGCGTAGCAAGAGAAGGGGAGACGGGGTTCCATGGCGGGGCATGACAAGAAGTTGGAAGCTGGGATCCGTCGACGAGAGAGAACTGCTGCACGTGGTGGACGCGAACGGTCGCCGATGGCAGAGGAGACCATGGAATTGGAGTCCTTCTCGTCCGCATCCTCCAGTCCAGTCCGTCCCTCCTCGACCTCTTCATCTGGTGACGAAGGAGCCTCACCGCCCAAGCAAGACAGTCATTTCCCCTAATCTAGTCGGCGCGTTGGATCGGATGGGGGTCAGCAGCCGTCAGGCTTTTCAAATCGTAACCACAACGACAAGTAGCTTGGGCCATGAACCCCAGGAACTCGTCCTCAATCCGGAGTCCATTCGAAAGGCAAGAGCCAAGTACCGGGCGTCGCTGGCGGGAGAAATCAAGGAGGCATTCTGTCCGCAGACTCCCCTCACCGTCCACTGGGACGGTTAAATCGTCTCTCAAGACGACGGATCTCGGACCGAACGGCTCGCCATCATTGTCACCGGTAAAGGTGTGGAAAAACTCTTAGGTGTTCCAGAGCTGCGTGCTGGGACGGGCGAGGCTGCCGCCACAGCTGTCTTTGAGTGTCTGGAAGACTGGAGAATCAGTGATCGCGTCATAGGGATGCGCTTCGACACCACCAGTGCAATCACTGGCAATGTCAACGGAGCCTGCACCTCACTACAGGAAAAGATGAAGCGGTCCCTATTCTCGTTCGCCTGCCGTCACCACGTGTACAAACTTCTAGTTGAAAAAGCTTTTGCCTTGTGCTTGGGACCATCTTCTGGCCCTGAGATCAACCTCTTTTCGTGATTCAAGGAGTACTGGCAGTTCATCGATCGTTCGGCAATTCAGCCTCTTTCCGACCTCCCCTAGACCTTTTCTGCCAAGAGGGAAGCCATCATCGAATCCCTGAATGCCATCATGATCCAGAAGCAGCCCCGAGACGACTACAGGGAACTGGCTGAGCCTTCCTTGGAGGTGCTCTTCCCAAGATGACGATTCGGCGCCCTGGTGCTCTCCACCGAGCGCGGTGGATGGCACGCATAATCTACTCCCTGATGATGTTCCTGTTCAGAAAGCAGATCACCAGCTTGGTCACACCGGGGGAGATCGCAGGCCTCAAACGTTTCTCCTTCTTCATCTCTGAGGTCTATGTCATCCGCTGGTTCAAGTCCACACTCCCCACCTACGCCCCGGCCAATGATCTTCAATGAAGGACCTCCTGGAATACCATGATTCTCCTCTTGGAAAGGCATGCTTCAAGGTACTGAACCGTCATTTCTGGTATCTGAGTGAACACATTGGTCGGTCTGTCTCTCATCTAACCGCGGCTATCTCCCTCTACCAGACAAGCCGTTGCCCAAGCCATCCTGCACCGAGAAGGAGTAGAGAAAGCCCCCAAACGAATTAACATTCCAGAAGAGAGTGTAACAACGGCAACGCTGTCTTCGTTTGCCTCTAACAGGTCTCGACGCCTCCTGGATATTCTCGGTATTTTGCCGGACTTCTTTTCCACAAATCCGCGGAAGTGGGAAGAGGAGAAGACGTTCGGTGACCCCTGCCGCCTTATACAAAGAATGCGTGTGGCCAACGACACGGCGGAACGAGGGGTGGCGCTGGTGCAAGCGTTCAATCTTCGCCTGACGAAAGACGAGGAACAGCGCCAGTTCCTCCTCCAAGTCATTGAAGACCACCGCCGCCAACCCAGCACCTCCTCCAAGGAGACCCTCCCCCGGCCAACATGGCGACAATGAGGAGGGGTGGTCTCCCATGACACCCCCCCCCCCCACCCCTACTGAGGGCCTAATTCTGCGTGTGCGCAGAGCAGGGGGCCCCGCGGACTCCTGATGGAAGGACCATTATACTGAAAAGGGGTAGAATATTGCCATGAAGCACTCGAAAAGCCAACCCTAACATAGCTGAAGGTACATACATACATACATATACCAAGGCTTTTTCCCCCTTACAAGGGAGGTAGCCAAAAAGGAAAAGGCATAAAATCATTTCCACCCATTCCATCCCTGAATACACTCCACACCCCTCCACCCTCCCTCTTATCTGAGCACCTCCTGGATGACGGGTCATCCCTGCACCTTGTCCACTGCCCTGGGTCAAAAGCAGTGTCGCAAGACACAGCACATCCACAGCAAGGCAGCTTCATTAAATCGGCGAGCCCCCTCTCCGTCCCCCCATTGCATAAAAGGAGACGACGGGGAGAAATCCCTTCGGGCTGTGTCAAATTTTCCTCACACATACTACCTCAAACCGCCCATTCCACCTCATGCAATCAAAACATCATCCATATAAAACCATTCTCCATTCACCCCTGTCTTCTGTCCTCTCCCGTCCTTCCTCAACAGACATTCCCCTCTTCCCCAAAGCCCCCTTCACCCCATCTATCCACCTCATCCTAGGACGTCCCCTCATGTTCACTCCCTCCACATCTGCCTTCCATACCTCTTTTACTAGTTTTTCTTCACTCATTCTTTCCATGTGTCCAAAACATCCTAATATTCTTTCATCAACCCTATCTCCCAGCTCCCCCTCCACCCCTGTTCTCCTCCTCACCTCCTCATTTCTCACTCTATCTAGCCTAGTAACCCCCATCATACTTCTCAGACACCTCATCTCAAACACATTCAAACTCCTTCTCTCTTCTTCTCTTATGTTCCATGTTTCTGCCCCATACAGTGCTGTTGGCACAATCACTCCTTCATACATTCTACCTCCACCTTCACTCCACCTTTTCCTGCCACATTTGCACCCAAGTATCTAAAACTATCCACTTCCTCCAGTCGCTCTCCCTTAATGCTCACTTCCAGTCTACTGCCACTTTCACCCCTTATACAGCGCAGTGTCGTCCGCAAACAACAGCTGGCTCACCTCCCACTTTTCTCCATTTTCTTTAACCATCTCCAATCCCTGACCCACTACCCTTGCATTTACCTCTTGCACCACCCCATCCATGTATAAGTTGAACAGCCAGGGTGACATAACGCATCCATGACGAAGTCCCACCTTTACCTCGAACCACTCACTCTCTCCATTTCCAATCCTGACACAAGCTCTACTACTCTCATAAAAACTCTTGACAGCTCCCAGAAGCTTTCTCCTATCCCATATATCTGCATAACCTCCCACAGTGCCTTTCTGCCTACCCTATCATAAGCCTTTTCCAGATCCATAAAAGACCAAAAAACATCCTTCCCCTTTCCTATATCTTTCTCACATATCTGTTTTACCACAAATATCTGATCTACACAACCTCTACCTGTCCTAAATCCATACTGTTCCTCACCAATTACTCTTTCTGTTCCTCTCCTAATCCTCTCAATCAAGATCCTCCCATAAGCCTTCCCAACTACACTTAACAAGCTAATCCCTCTGAAACTACTACATTCACACTTGTCCCCTTTTCCCTTGTAAAGAGGAACTATACAGGCACTCCTCCAGTCCTTCGGCACTCTACCCTCTCTCCAGCAAACATTAAATAACCTCACCAACCAGTCCACCATAACTGTACCTCCCCTTTTCAGACATTCTGCATGGCATCCATCCAGACCAGGTGCCTTACCTGCTTTCATCATCTTAACAACTGCCTTCACTTCATCCTTCCTTATTTCTCCTCCATTCTCCTCACTCATCACTCTCATTTTCTTCGCATTTCCCACTGCAGCTATCTTTCCTTCCCCAAAATATTCTGCCCATCTTCCCCTTACTGCCTTCTCTTCCATTATCATCTCTCCATCTGCACCTTTTACCTTTTCTTCTCTATTTGATTCGCCTCCTCTTCCCCTCTTAATTTCTTTCCAAAACATCTTTTTATTACTTTCAAAATTTCTGTCATACTCTTAACCCATTTCACATCTGCTCTCCTCTTTGCATCCTTTACCTTTTGCTTTACTTCTCTTTTCTTTTCTTTGTACCTCTCATATGACTCCCTCGTCCTATTTTGTAACCAATCTGTGAAAGCTCGCTTCTTCTCTCCTACAACCTTCTTTGTTTCCTCATCCCACCATTCACTACCCTTTCTTCTATTTCCCCCTGTCCTTCTTGTTCCACACACCATCCTTGCACACCTTATGACTCCCTCCTTGAACCATCCCCATTCCTCCTCCACACCCAGCTCTACTCTATCCTTTACTCCCTCCCACTCCTCCTTCAGCTTCTTTACATACTCCTTCTCCTTTTCCATTTCATTCAAATAGTTCACTCTAAGAACCTCCTTAGCTTTTGTCCCTTTCCTCTTTCTCCATCTATCCTCCACTCTCAACTTACCTTCCACCAAAACATGATCTGATATTCCCCCACCCTCTCCCCTTAGCACATGTACATCCTTAACTCTTCCTATCATAATCCTATTTACCACTACGTAATCCATTAGCGCTCTATCTACCACCCTTCCCTCCACTACCCTCTCCCATGTGTACTTATGCTTGACTTTCTTCCAAAACACTGTATTTGCTATCATCAACTCTCTTTCTAGACACATTTCCACCATCAACTCTCCACTACGATTCTTTCCTGGAACTCCACATTTCCCAACCACTCCATCGATTGGACCATTTCCTACCCTAGCATTAAGGTCTCCCAGTACTATTACATTGACATTTCTTCGTAAATCCTCTATGCACTCATTTAAATCTATCCAAAAGGTCTCCCTTTCTTCTACACTCTTCTCACTGCAAGGCCCATATGCACTTACAAAAACCCACATATCCTTTCCCAGTTTCACCTTCATCCACATTATCCTTGAGGAAACCTCCTTCCACTCCACTACCCGTTTACCTATCTCTTCACTTACTAAAATAGGCACCCCTTCCCTCCCTCGCCCTCTCTTCACCCCTGATAACCTCCCACTTACACTCCCAAACTTACACTCAACTTAGTTTCACTCAAAGCCATCACATCCATCTTTCTTCTCACAAACATACTACCTATCTCTTCCCTTTTACTCTCATCTGTACCACATCCACGCACATTAAAAGACCCAAACTTTAGGGTGCTGGTCCGAGAACTTCCAGACCCTCTTATGCCTTCTCTTTTTTGTTTAGGAATGTCCCCTGTGGGGCTACAAGGAGAAGGATGCCTAGTCCCAATCCCCGTCCCTTTCTTCTCGCCTCTTACGATCCAAGTGGGAATACTTGGTGGCAGTAATCTTTTCCCCCACCACAGAAAAAGAATACTCAGAGAAATGGTACAGGACAGCAACAAGGGGTTGGGGGACAGCATAACGGAGGGACAGTCGTAGTATAAAAGTGTTATCATTTCTCTATGAACAGAGTTTTCCTCTATCATAGACAAAATGATGTGTGACTCTGGTCCGTAGGGGCGCCCCATATAGACCCTAAAGTATCAACTGCATGCTACTTTGCCACAATAACAAGCAGCCAATACCCCAGCTGAAGGTGGAATTACAAAATCGTCATCCGTCACCCCTAAATATCACCCGACCATGCTGAAAATTTGTATGCGGTAGTTCCTCAGTATAATGCAGAATCCCCAAAATGTATGATAAAAGTTCCAATTATTTATTTTTATTGGCACCCTAATATACAGTGGTGCGAGGGATGAATGCAAGGGTAGTATGTCAGGGGTTGGAGATGATTAAAGAAAATGGAGAAAAGTGGGAGATGAGCCAGTTGTTGTTTGCTGACGACACTGCGCTTGTAGCGGGATCAGAGGAGGAATTGAGGAAGTTAGTGACAGAGTTTGAGAAGGTGTGTTAAAGAAGGAAGCTGAAGATAAATGTGGGCAAAAGTAAAGTGATGAGATGTACAAGGGGAGAGAGTGACAGTAGGCTGGAAGTGAGCATTAAGGGTAAGAAACTGGAGGAAGTGGATAGTTTTAGATACTTCGGTGCGAATGTGACAGGGGAGAGAGGAGTGGGGGTGGAGGTAGAATGTAGATTGAGAGAAGTGAGTAAATGCCTCGGTGGATTAAAAAGTGTAATGAGAAATAGACATCTGGGAATGGATGCTAAGAGGAGGTTTTATGAAGGAGTGATTGTGCCAACAGCAATGTACGGGGTAGAAACATGGAACATGAGAGAGGAAGAGAGAAGGAGTTTGAATGTGTTTGAGATAAAATGTCTGAGAAGTATGATAGGGGTTACTAGGCTAGATAGAGTGAGAAATGAGGAGGTGAGAAGGAGAACAGGGGTGGAAAGGGAACTGGGAGATAGGATTGATGAAAGAGTATTAAGATGGTTTGGACACATGGAAAGAATGAGTGAAGAAAGATTAGTAAAAGAAGTGTGGAAGGCGGAGGTGGAAGGAGTGAATATGAGGGGGCGTCCTAGGATGAGATGGATGGATGGGGTGAAAGGGTCTTTACAAAAGAGGGGAATGTCTGTTGAGGAACGACGGGAGAGGACAGAAGATAGGGGTGAATGGAGAAGGGTTGTGTATAGATGAGGCTGTGATGCATGAGGGGGAGTGGGTGGGGGATGGGGGGTGAGGAAGTATGTATGAGAAAAAAAATTGACGCAGCCCGAAGGGATTTCTTTCCGTCTTCTCCTTTTCTGCATGAGGGGATGGAGAGGGGGTTCGCCGAATTAATGAAGCGGCCTTGCTGTGGATGTGTTGTGTCTTGCGACACTGCTTCTGACTTAGGACAGTGGACAGGATGCAGGGATGACTTGTCATCTAGGTGGTGTTAAGATAGGAGGGAGGGAGGAGGAGTGTGGAGGGGAGTGGAATATATGGGAAATGAAATGGGTGGGAGTGATTTCCATGCCTTTTTCTTTTTGGCTACTCCCCGTGTAAGGGGGAAAAAGCCTCTGGTATATGTATGTATGTATAATTATTTATATGATATATATATATATATATTATATATATATACAGTATATATTCATATATATATATATATATATATATATGCAAAGAAATCACAAAACACACGTGATAAACTATTTTTGCAGAAACCACCGGGAAATTGAAAAAAAAAAAAACTGATACCGAACGTTTTCGTCTAAGTAGTCGAAAACTTTCGGTGTCCGTTTTTTTCAATTTCCCGGTGGTTTCTGCAAAAAAAAAAAAAAAAAAAAAAAATATATATATATATATATATATATATATATATATATACATATATGTATATATATATATATATATATATATATATATATATATATGTATATATATGTATATATATATATATATATATATATATGTTGTGACGACTAGGGAGGAAGAGCCAGGTTTATAAAACTCTGAGTGTTACTAAAAAAAAACAATGAAATTATTATTTTCCTTAAAAAATAAAGATCGAAAGATAGAGGTCGCCAAGTACACGATATCAAATGTTTTGCCAAAATTTAGTACAAATAAATAATAGAAATAATAGAATGAGTCCTGTAGAATACGAATATCTAAAGTCGTCAGGACACACGTAAATATTCAAAATCGAGAAAATATATCGAATTGCCAAAAGAATATATAGTCCTACAAGACGTACGTAAATATTCAAAGTCGAGAAATACATTGACTTGACAAAAGGGTACAAAGTCCTATAAGACATACGTAAATATTCAAAGTCGAGAAATATATCGACTTGACAAAAGAGTACAAAGTCCTACGAGACATAGGTAAATATTCAAAGTCGAGAAAATATATCGACTTGCCAAAAGAATACAAAGTCCAACAAAGAGGAAAATTTTAAGTATAAGGCCAGCAATGTAAGAGGGGGGTATATAGAGGGGGACTCCGCGAAAGGACGGAGCCTGGAAGACGGTTACGGAAGTAATTAATATACCTTCCCGGTAAGCCAACGATAGAGCTGCCAAATGTCGCCAGAGGCAATGAACATCAAAGATTTAGAATATATTTATGGACATATTCTTTACAAACTGGGGCATACAAATAATATATAACAATGTTACCTTGTAAATCTTAGTTACAAAAAGAAACTTAAAGTTTTATATTAATGCCTATACATTGATACATACGTAAAAAGGGGCTAATACGCTATTGCCAAAATCTCCGATCCCACGCATTTGTGTAAGTTCGCGCGTGCCGCGAGAAACAGGCGCACAGGTGACAAAGTCATATTTCCCACACTATTAGCGGGCGGATACGAAACCCAAGAAAATTACATTTTCCCATTATTATGTTAATCAGTTTCTAAGATTGACAAGACAGAACCAAAAGATAATACACATATATAAATCCTTATACATTGAATGAATCACGTTGACAAAGCAAAAGAAAAAATAAATAGGTATATAAAGGTAGCAGTACTAATTTTGACACCTTCGTACGCCGGCCTGGCGGTTGCAAGCGAAGGGGCTAGCATGAGAAAGATCGTGGGAAAGCCGGCATATTTCGCATCTCGCCAATGTCTACATGAGTACACACGTGCACATGTATAATATAAACGTAAATATTAAGTCTTGACGTTCGACGGGTCCAGTCGTAACTCCTCCCTCCTCTAGAGACACGCAGTACTATTACATTGAGAGAGTGTCGGCCAGAATGTTCTTAGCTCCCTTCATATGATGGAAGGATATGGGGGTATGACTGAAGTTCTAGGCTCCACCTGGTGAGTCTCTGGTTCGAATTTGCCATACGATGGAGTAACACCAGGGGATTATGGTCCGTGTGGAGATGTATCTCGAAGTGACCTCCGATGATGGGTTCGAAGTACAGGATCGCTTCTATGGGGGTCAGGCATTCCTTCTCGATAGTGGAGTAATGGCGCTGTGCCGATTTCAGCTTCCGACTGAAGTACGCCACTGCACGTTTGGCCCCGTGACGTTCTTGCAGTAGAGCAGTACCTATTCCTACTTCACTCGCATCTGTATAGAGATGAAAGGGGAGAGTATAGTCTGGGGTTATCAGCACAGGACTATGCTTTAATAGGGATTTTAGATGCGCGAAGGCCTGGTCGCATGTCGGGGTCCACTGGAACCGTTGATCCTTTCTCAGAAGATTGGTCAGGGGCTCAGCTATCTCTGCAAAATTTTTGCTATAACGTCGATAATAACCAAACATACCTAATATTCTTCTTACTTCCCTGCGGTTAGTGGGTCTAGGTAGGTTGGTAATTTCCTTAACTTTGAGGTCAATGGGGCGAATCATGGAGTTGCCGACTGCATGTCCCAAATAAGCCACCTGGGCTTGTCCAAACTCACTCTTGGCCAAGTTCAAGGTGAGGCGAGCTTGATTAGCTCTGTTGAGGAAAGTATAAAATTGGGTTAAATGATCCTCCCATGAGTTACTGTAGATGGTTATATCATCTAAGTAACTCCTTGCTCCTGGCAAATCTGTAATAAGTGTTTATAAAATGTTGATAGGTTGCAGGCGAGTTTCTTAAGCCAAATGGTATTACATTGAAATGGTATAAGCCGTCAGGGATCACAAAGGCGGTAATCTCCTTCGCATCAGGGTGGAGGCTTATTTGGTAGAACCCATGTGAGAAGTCCAGTTTAGTTAAATATTTAGCTGTCCCTAAGTTATCTATGATATCATCAATCCGAGGTAAGGGGTAACCATCAGCCTTAGTTCTCTCATTTACCTTTCGGTAGTCAATTACTAACCTGAAAGTATTGTTAGACTTGGGAATTAAAATACATGGAGAACTCCAAGGACTGTGTGGTGGTTCTATAATACCTTGATTAATCAAAGAATTTACCTCTTTGCGTACGCACTCTCTTTAGATCGGGTTTTACCGATATGGAGCCATTTTAATAGGCTCCTTCGAGATCAAATTAATCTCATGCCTAACTATATCTGTTTGTCTTGGACTATCAGTGAATAGGGAAGGGAACTTGAGTAATAGTTCCTCCAAAGAACATTACTGATAAGATTCTAAATGGTTTACCTTAGAATCGAGGTTCTCTAATACCTTCGAGTTTTGAAGAGGCAGTGACATCTTTGACTAATGTAGGCTAATGAAAATGAGCGCTTACTCTTTTTAGGGTCTTCCTAACAACTAGGTGTCCTGATAAAGAGGAACAGTGGCCCAAATCTAAGACTCCCTCTCTGTAGGATGTGGGGACAACAATTTGTTGTATTTCTTCCCAGGTTTGGTTAGCCTGTGTAGCTGCTGGGCGGAATATTTGCATTAACACAGCTTTACGAATATAATGACTTCTGTCAGTGTCATTAACTTCTGCCTCAGTGGCAACCTTTTCGGAAAGCGGGACAAGAGTCTCACCGCTCTTCTGTTCCTTTAACAAATTTTCTCAAGTTAAGGGGAGAGGATTTGTACTGGTTAATGTCTCAGACTCTGAGGAAAATAAGCATGATAAATTAAACGATTCTTCTTCATCTACCTTTCTACTTTGAGACCGAGTTACTGCACAGGCAGAATAAAGATAAAGGTCTTCAAGAGGGGGATCTAGAACAAGGTTAGGGATTTCTGTAATAATGGGCAAGGTTACATTTACGGGTTCCACCGATTCCATCTAGGAGTACATCAGAATGTAAGTATATAATTCGAGGATTAGTAAGAGTCTGAGCCAGTATGAGACTTTATTTGGTAGCTGTATCTCTAAGAATGGACACATGTATAGGAGTATCATGTTCTGTCGTGGATATTGTTCCTGTAGAAATAAATGGGAGGAAACATAGATCTACGTCATTTTTATAACCACATGGTGGGCTAGCATTACTAGACAAGACTGGAGGTTAGGAAGTTAGTTCTAATGGCGTACCTTTGAGAGGACTAGCGGGTTTTTCTTGGGTTAGACTATCAGAAACACTGTTAGTGTTGTGAGTCAATGTTGTTCTTTGGTTAGGCTGCATGGATTTACCTTGTTTCTTGAAACAGGTAGTCACTGCATGTACGTGTCTGTTACATCAAATGCAATGTGTGTTTTGATAGTTTGGGTAGGACTTGTAAGGGTTAGTGTGAGGAATTTCGGGTTTTGAACTCTGAGAGGGTGCACTCTTAGTATTTGTGTTTTAAGGTTGTCTGTTTCTGCTGTTTTGTATTTCTTGGAGTGAGTCAGGGCATACTCTTCTGCTAATATAGCAGCTTTAGACAAACAGTCTGGTTTTTGTACTTCTAGATAAACCCTAATATCTGAGTCTAGTTGGGATTTAAACTGTTCCACTAAGATTAACTCTCGAAATTTCTCTAGAGAATCAACTTCACTAGCCGAGCACCATTTATCTAGGAGGCGTTCTTGCATTGCCGCAAATTCTACAAAAGTTACATGAGGCAATTTCTTAAAGTTTCGGTATTTTAACCTATATGCCTCTAGGACTAACTCATACGCCTTTAGGATCCGAATTTTTTTTAACAATTCCGTACGAGTTTTTAACTCCTGGCAAGAGATGAATATATCTGTTGGGCCTTTCCTGTGAACCGAAACTGCATTTTCGTGATATTTTGAGTTGAGTTGCAATTTTTTCAAATTACACAAAAAAGTCTCTGGCTCTTTCTCCGAAAAATGGGGAACTAGTTTAATGTATTTAGTGACATCAAAATATCTAGGCGAGAAAGAACTATTTCCAGAACTTAGCCCTGCTCTAGTTAATTCAATTTCAGCCAACCTAATTTTCGTCTCATCCTCCTTAGCTTTCATCTCTAACTTCATTCTGGGCCTACGCTCTTCACTTTGCAATTCCAACTCCCTAAGCCTAAATCTCGGTTCTGATTACATTTTCCCAATATTACGTTAATCAGTTCCTAAGATTGACAAGACAGAACCAAAAGATAATACACATACATACCTTACACATTGAATGAATCACGTTGACAAAGCAAAAGAAAAAATATATAGGTATATAAAGGTAGCAGTACTAATTTTGACACCTTAGTACGCAGGCCTGGTGGTTGAAAGCGAAGGGGCTAGCATGAGAAATATCGTGGGAAAGCCGGCATATTTCGCATCTCGCCAATGTCTACATGAGTACGCACGTGCACATGTAATATATACGTAAATATTAAGTCTTGACGTTCGACGGGTCCACAGTTGTTAACTATATATATATATATACATATGTATATATATACATATATATATACATATACATGTATATGTATAAGTACATATACATATACATATACATATATATATATATTTATATATATGTATACACACACACACACACACATATATATATATATATATATATATATATATATATATATATATATGCAAAGTAGACCACTTGGAAAAAGAAACTAACGAAGCAGAGCGCTTTCGTATATTACATCTTCAGTGCAACAAGTACTTGTTGCACTGAAGATGTAATATACGAAAGCGCTCTGCTTCGTTAGTTTCTTTTTCCAAGTGGTCTACTTTGCATAAGTGAATACACGTACCCGTGTTCTTATTAGCATATATATATATATATATATATATATATATATATATATATATATATAAAATAATAAAACAAATGACTTAAAATTATCCTTTCTGAGTCCACTGCTGAACAAAGGTCTCTTTCATAACATTCTATGAATTCACACGACCGCGCCAAACTCTGCCACGTCACTTCTGTAAACTTCTCTATCTCGTCTTTCCTCCTTCTGTCTGGTCTCCCTCTTGCACACTTTTCATCTCGTTGCACCCACTCAATAATACACTTGCTCCATCGCTGATCAGTCGTTCGTACTAACTTACCTGCCCAATTCCACTTCATCTCTTTTACCGCCTCCACAATATCTTTCACTGTAGTTTGTTTTTTCATCGAACTTGCTCTCTTTCGGTCTCTCAGCGTTATTCCCATCATTGATCTCTCCATTCTTCTCTGTGCCTTCCTTAGCTTTGTCTCCGTCGCCTTCTTCAGTTTTCGTAGATTATTGCTGGCAGAATGCATTGATTGTAAACTTTACGTTTCAAACATAAAGGTAGAGAGCCTCTCAGGATTTTATT
Source organism: Oratosquilla oratoria (assembly GCF_046742065.1). NCBI lineage: Eukaryota > Metazoa > Arthropoda > Malacostraca > Stomatopoda > Squillidae > Oratosquilla > Oratosquilla oratoria. The sequence goes on along the minus strand of NC_134802.1, from coordinate 11,521,995 downwards.
ATACCCACGAAACACTTTACAATCAATTGTAATACGTCTTTTTATTTCATTGTCATGATCTTTGGTCACCTTCACAATCTGGCCCAAATAGTTATACCCTCAACTTCTTCAAGACTCTCACCATCGATTATAATCTCTTTACTTTGAACTTTCGTGTTGAAATTTTTTGTTTTTACTCTTATTCATTTTTAAACCTACTTTGAGACTTTCCTTGTTCAGAGTCAGTTCGTCAGTTTCCAAGTCTTACAACCGTAGATTATTGCTGGCAGAATGCATAGATTGTAAAATTTACGTTTCAGTCATAAATATAGAGCCTCTCAAGATTTTATTTTACCCACCAAACGCTTTCCAACCAATTGTATTACTTTTTTTTTTTTTTTCCATTATAAAAATCTTTGGTCACTTTCACCATCTGGCCTAAATAATTATACTCTTCAAGTTCTTCAAGACTCTCACCATCTATTATAATATCTTTACTTTGACTTTCGTGTTGAACATTACTTTGGTTTTACTCTTGTTCATTTTTAAAGCTAAACAAAGATGTATATTGTATTCTGTTCTCTTGGATGGTTTCCATCTCAAACTTGACTTAGTCTATTTGTAAGGATCTTAGAGAACAGTTAATATATATTTGGTACCAAGCTAATCGGTCGGTAGTTACTAAGGTCCTTCTGGTGTCCTTTTTCATGAAGCAAATTTATTATAGCATTACACCAGGATTCAGGAATGTTTTTTTTTTTACGTATACACTGGGTGTACAATGGAGCTAACTTAATATGAAAATTTTTCCCCGCGTCTTTCAAAAGATCTATCGATATACCATTTTCCCCAAGTGCCTTTCCTCATTTCATATTTTTAGCGCAAATTGTACTTCTTTCTTTATAATCTTTTGTACAGATAGATTTACTGACTCAACTACGGTCTTCGACGAGTAAAACTCCTGGTGATATTCTTCTACTATTTTTACTTTTCTTTTTCTGCATTTAATGATTTCTCCATTTCCATCTTTCAAACATATTATTTGCTGTCTTCCTAAAGCATGTCTGCGCTCGGTCCTTTTAATACTTACACATTTCCGAATAGTTTCCTCTCATCCATGTTTCTCTTTCTTTTATCTGATCTCTGCCTTTTGTTGATAAGCTTGTTTAGTTCTATTCTTTCTATTTCGTCTTCTTTTAATTAGGTCATTTGTGGCTTTGGGTATTTGTTTTCTCTAATACTTTTTGTACTTCCTACTTTCTCTGCCGATTCCCTAATGATATCCACTAAATTCAAAATCATATCTTTGACGGTGGCCTCGTTAGTTATTAGAGCTTCGAATCTATTTCTAATTTCTAACTGAAATTTCTTCATATTGGCCTTAACCTTTGCAAGGCTTATTTTCTTTTTTAAAACTAGTTTACATCCCACGGCGCTGAAATTTAATTTAGCAGTGCAACTTGCCATACTATAGTCATTACCTATGTCGACTTTATTATGACCGCAACATTGTTAACGCTCTTGCTCTCATCTCCTAATACGAAGTCTACTTCATTCTTTGTGTTTCACTCTTGACTTCTCCAGGTCCATTTACGACCTACACGCTTTTGGAAGAAAGTGTTCATTATCCCCATGTTGTAGTTCTCTGCAAAATTGACTAGCATCTTGCCTCTGTCATATCTTTCACCTACTCCAAACTTCGCAATGTACGACTCATCTCTCATCTTTTTTCCCACTTTAGCATTAAAGTCGCCTATAATCAACGTGTACTTACTTTTTCTTGATCCATAACCTGACTTAAATCATCATAGAAGGACTCAAGTTCATTATCTGAACTCTGTGAAGTTGGTGCATAAATCTGAACTATATTTAGAGTGTACCTTTTAAACAGCCTAATCATAATCCAAACTAACCTGTCTGATAAACTATTAAACTTGACTGTGTTACCAGTAAGCTCTTGGTTTATCAAGAATCGTACTCCACTACATCTTTCTTTGTCATTACCTATAGCAGGTGGTAACCATCTTGTACTTGTATCAGCTTTCCTTCAGCTTTTCAGACTTCGCTCAGTCCTGCGATATCCCACTTGATGTTGCCTAGTTCTTCAATTAGACACTCCAACCTGTGGTCTTCTGAGAGGGTTACGTTGTAAGTATAGATCTTCATTCTCTTCATGTTGTTTAATGCCCGAGACTTTGAACTGCTTGGATAGTGCTTACTCACATTCGGTGGCACAATGCTCGTAAGCACACAAGGCAATGAGGCTGGAGCTTTAGGAGACGATGATCCAACAGGAACGCCCGGTTTTGTTTTAGTTGTGCAATTCATTGTGCTATGAAGGGGTTTTGGCAGTAATCTTACCTCTACCAACTAGTTTCTGGTGAGATATTTCTCTGGTGTCACATTATTCATTATATTAGGTAAAGCCCTATATATCTATAGAGTGCCCAATGATCCACGCCGTCATTATGACGGTAACCAATATATATATATATATATATATATATATATATATATATATATATATATATATATATATATATATATGAGGAATTTCCCTGTTTGCCATTAGGGACGTGCCAGTTAGCAGTGGGTCCTTCGACTGTGTGTGCGAGCAACTCTTTGTCTAATCTTTCTTACAAAACCTGTTCGATATGGGTGACCCTGCGGAGATTTCCTCTCTATCGACATAGCTCTTGTAATCATTAAGATTCTTAAGCCTATCCACCACGTCAAGGTGTCAACTCCCGGATATATATATATATATATATATATATATATATATATATATATATATATATATATATATATATATATATATATATACTGGTAACCACTTCAGAAAAAGAAACACAGCGCTTTTAGTCTTGCCACTTAGTGAAAGTCTTTCTCAGATACCTCATTTACTCAAAACATGGAATGTTAATGTAGTTTTCAACAATTCATGCACATTCAAGAAATTGATTATTAAGAATTCTCCAAAAAATTCATGTGGCTGCATATACAAGGTTCCTTGTAAAGATTGTGGGAATTTTTATGTAGGACAAACAGGTAAAGATCTCTCAGCTAGAATAAAGCAACATAAATACAGTGTCAGAACAGGACAAGACTCTAATGCTTTATTTGTGCACATGAGGGATTATAATCATTGTATAGACTGGACTAAGGCATCGTCAGTTTTATCATGTAATCCTATTGTTAACAGGAACATCATTGAAAGTAGCCTTATCAAACAAAATGAGTCAGTCAATTTGAACATAAGTAATGGTATGTATAAATTAGATAATTACATAATTAAGAACATTTGTAAACAATTCGGTAGAGGAGATTTTGGTTAATCCCAAGAGTGGACAAATGACATGGTTCCGTGTGGGGCCTAGTGACCTTCCCTAATTTTTCCATGTGGTGCCTTGTGATCTCTCCTACTTTTTTTTTTCGTATGACGCCCTGTTACCTCTCCTAGGTTTACACTTTTCCGTTTAAATTGTCTTTGTATTGTACTTTTGTCTGTATTCTCCCCTGAGGATGTGAATTACACGAAAGCGCTTGGGATTTCTGTGTTTCCTTTTCCTAAGTGGTTACCAGTATATTTCTGATCACGTGTTCAAGTGATTTATTTGCATATATATATATATATATATGTGTGTGTGTTTACCTAGTTGTATTATACGGAAAGAGACCTATGCTCGTGGTGACCCGTCTTTGTATCTCTCAGCATAATTTTTTTCTTAAAATCTTGAATAGTGTTTGCACACACTGTTTCATTGTCTAATTTGTTCCAATTATCTATCACTCTGTGTGGCAAGCTGTTCCTTTTCAGATCTTTTCTGTAACTATTCTTTTTTAATTTCTTTTCGTGTCCTCTTGTTTTCCCATTATCTCATATTAACAAATCATTCTTATCTAAGACTTCCATTCCTTTCATTATTCTATAGATAGTCAGCAAGTCTCCTCTTTCCCTTCTTTGTGTGTGTGTGTGTGTGTCTGTGTGTGTGTGTGTGTGTGTGTATGTGTATGTGTGTGTGTATACATACATATATGTACATATATGTATATATATATATATATATATATGTACAGTATATATACATACATATATATGTACACACACACACACACACACACATATATATATATATATACATATATATATATATATATATATATATATACATACATATATATATATATATAATGATTCCGACAGTTGTCCCCGGACTCGAACTCGAGACTTGCACGTGGCGGGTCGTCGCACTTCCAACTACGCTACCGAGACTCGGAAGAGCAACGACCTGCCACGTGGAAGTCTCGGGTTCGAGTTCGGGGACAATTGTCGGAATCATTTGATTGACATAGTCGTTATTGGTGATTCTATTAATATGTATATATATATATATGTATATATACAGTATATATATATATATATATATATATATATATATGTATATATATGTATAAATATATATATATATATATATATATACATATATATATTGTTATGCCTTCCGCAAGGATATAAGTACTTTCTGTCTAGGAGGGTTTTG
>NC_134802.1:11489972-11514972 GCF_046742065.1 Oratosquilla oratoria | reverse complement strand
ATTATTCATAACAATGATTGCCAGGTCCTTCTCATTTTCTACTTTTTTTATTCCTTCATCTCCCAATTTATATGATCCTGTTATTCTGTTTTTGCTTTTTCCAAATTCTATTATGCTACACTTTTTTGTATTGAACTCCATCTCCCACTTCCTACTCCATTCCTGCACTTTATATAGATCACTCTGTAGTGATTCACAATCTTCTTCCGTTTTCACTTTTTTCAATAGTTTTGCATCATCTGCAAAAAAGCTCATATAGCTTTCAATTCCTTCATCCATATCATTAATATATATAGCAAACATTATTGGGGTCAGAACTGTTCCTTGCGGAACACCGCCTATTACTTCATCCCATTTTGAGTGTTTGTCTCTTATCACTACTCTCATTTTTCTTTCTTGCAAAAAGTCTTCCATCCATTTAAGCAGTTTGTCCTGTATTCCTCCTTCAGTTTCTAATTTCTTAAGCATCTTCTTATGTGGTACTTTGTCAAAAGCTTTTTTTAGGTCTAGAAATGCACAATCAGCCCATCCATCTCTTTCTTGTATTGTATCTATTAGCCTTGAATAGAAACATATTAAATTGGTGACACATGATCGTCCTTGTCTGAATCCAAATTGCCTTGGATTTAGCACGTTGTTTTTTCTAAATATTTTACCCATCTACTTTTGCTAATTCTTTCACAAATATTTGCTATTGTACTTGTTAGAGAGACTGGTCTATAGTTGGTAGGGTCTTCTTTATTTCCTCGTTTATATATAGGTACTATATTTGCTTTTTTCCAATCTTCTGGAACTTTTCCTTCTTTCAAGGAACTGTTTATTATGCTATGTATTTTGTCTGCCAGTTCATTCCTGCATTCTTTCAAAATCCAGTTTGCTATTTCATCTGGTCCATGCGATTTTCTGACATCAAGATTATTCAAGTGTTTCAATATTTCATTCTTTGTTACTTCTATTTCTTTCATAGGGGGGACTTTCTCTTTCCATTCGATCTCCCTTGTAAACACTGATTTAAAACGTTTGTTCATAATTTCCGCCATTTCTATTTCCTCTGTGTATTCAACTCCTTGTCTTAATTTCTCCAAATCTTGTTTGTTTTTCAGTTTGTTGTTTACAAATCTGTAAAATTGCTTTGGTTGATCTTTACATTTTTCTATGACATCTTTTTCATATTTTCTCTTTTTCTCTCTGCACGATTGTACATATTCATTTCTATAACAAGTATATATTTTCCATTTTTCAGGCCTTTTGTCTTTTTTCCATCTGGTCCAAGCTTTGTCTCTTTTGTCTTTTAACTCCCTACAACTTTTGTTGTACCAGCATTTTACATATTCTTTTTCTTGTTATTGTCTTGGGACATACTTTTCCACTCCTTTTTTATAAATTTTTGTCAAAATATTCCATTTCTCTTCCACTGTTGTTTCTTCTTTGTATATTCCTTCCCAGTTTTCTTTTTGAAAGAATTCTCTTATTTGATCAAAGTTTGTTTTTTCATACATCATTCTTCCTTTTCTATATTGTTCATTTCTTTTCATGTATTTTTTCTCATTTAGTTCTAGTTCTATCAATATGTGGTCACTTTTACTTATTGGTGCTTGGTATTCTATCTTTTCCACTATTTCAGGTTCTGATGTGATTATTAGGTCTAGTCTCGATGGTTCTTCTTCATTTCTATACCTAGTGTTCTCTTGGATCCATTGTGTCATTGTGTGGTCAATAATCATCTCAAGTAGAACATTTCCCCATGAGTCTTCTCCACCCTTTACGGTCATCTCTTCCCAGCAGATTTCTTTGCAATTAAAGTCGCCCATCATAACTATTCTTCCTCCATCTTCCATTATCTTGTTTAGTGTTATTTTTGTGTGTTCTAACATACTTTTATGTTCACTGTCTTCCCACGAGGCTGTTTTTGGGGGCATGTAGTTTATTACAAACTTTCTGCTCTTCGTATCTCTGTCTTCTATTTCTATCATAATCATCTCTACTCTGTTCTTTCCATATGTGACACTCTTCACGTTTATATCCTTCTTAGTCAGGAACATAACTCCACCCCCTTGTTTTATCTCTCTGTTTCTAATCCAATAATTATATGCACCATGTCCTACACTGTTGGGTGGTAGTGTACCTTTTAATTTTGTCTCAACAATTCCCATTATGTCCGGATATTTTTCCTTCAGATACTCGTTCAGTTCATTTAGTCCTGTTATCAATCCATCTACATTTGTGTAGGATACTCTTAACTTTCTGTTATTTCCATTGTATTCTCTGTTTCTTTTTTGTTTCTCTCTGTTATGGTCCATTTCTTCAATTTCATATTCACTACTCTCCAGTAGAATTCTTCTTTTTCTGACTCCGTTCTGGTCTCGTTTTTTTTCTTTAGCTTCTTTCATTTTCATTTTTTCTTCCTCTCTTTCCTCTTTATTCATTTCTCTTTTAATCCATACCTTTTTATATTGTTCACTTTCTGTTAGCTTTCCTTTTTTTTTTGCTAAGATATTCTCTGCTGTTGTTTGTGATCTGAATTTAATCTTAATTGGTCTGGTCTTATCTGTACTATACATTCCGAGGCTAAACTTCTCTTCAATTTGTTTAATTATTTCAGGTTCATCTTCTTGAACTAATTCTAGTAATCTACTTACTTTTTCATTTTCCTCCTTGATTCTTGTGGTTCTATCTGGGTTATCTTTCTCTTCCATTCCTAATATAATTATACATTTCTTTTTATCTGCTAAGTCTCTTACAATATTCTCCTTCTGTCTCATCACTTTGATAACTGAGTCTTCAGTTTGTTCTTTCATTTGCTGTTTAATTATATCAGTAAATGCAACTTTACTATTTTCCTGGATTTTCCTCCACCCCTGTGCCTCTTTTGCTATTGTTTCTTTATTGTCTTTATTGTTCCTTTTTAATTCTTCATTCTCCTCTTTTACTTCTCTTAACTGTCTTTTTAGTTCTTCTATTTCATCAGTTAAGTTTTTGTTCGCCTTCTCTAGTTCTTCCAATTTTTCAACCCTCTCCGCAATTTTTGACATTTTACCAAACCTAATCTCCCAATGTTCAGTCATTTGTTCAAGTTTTTCCTCCAGTTTTGCCAGTCGGGGGAGGTTGGTATCCGCCGCCCCCTCATTAAATCCTTGGAAATTACTATCCTCACCTTCCATTGAACTGCTCTTATCTATGTTTCTAATCTTTACACCTTTGTTAGTCCCATAATCGAAATCCAAATCATCGGTTCGGCGTTTGTTTACAAGCCGTCTGGCCTCTTGGACCAAGTCCTCCCCTTCCTCATTTCCTTCCATTTCCCTCAGTAATCCCTCCCCTTCTCCTTTTTCCTCACTTTCCCACTACACCACGAGCAATTCCCCCCCTGTAAATACAATAGGTACTTCCTTTGCTTTGGGATCCACGAAAATTTCACTTTTCCTTCAGAACGTGTGTGTGTGTGTGTGTGTGTGTGTGTGTGTGTGTGTGTGTGTGTGTGTGTGTGTGTGTGTGTGTGTGTGTGTGTGTGTGTGTGTGTGTGTGTGTGTGTGTGTGTGTGTGTGTGTGTGTGTGTGTGCGTGCGTGCGTGCGCGGGCGTATGTCGTACATTTCTCTGTATATAGGTTGCGCAGACAGCTGTGCGTAATACAAATGGCCTCAACTACTGACGTGTCGACTGAGGACAGTTCTGAGCCACCGGCACCGTTTTAAACCACGGCGATGTTTCCCGTGGATACCACACTCTGCGTTGGTTGAGTCTGCAGACGAACTGACTCCACTTCGACTCTACACACAAGCGACAAAAGAACCAGACCTCGAAAATTCTCACGTACTTCCCCTAGGGTTCATTTCTCTTCATTTGATATTTCGTTGTTATTAATGTTTATTACTTTTTCCCTTAATCTCCCCATTTCCATTAACTTTAGTTGATAATTAATCCATGAATTTGTATGATTTTGGTTAAGTGTATGATTCACTTTCGTTCCTGTGAATTATCTATATTTTCTCATTTTTTTCTCGTCACTAGTTATCGTTTGAACACCAATCCATAAAACATAGGACTGATAAAACCTGTAAATGTGTAGCAGCTTGGCCGAGCTACTGAGGATCTGGATGGCAAACCTGCAGCCTTGGGAGAGCCAAAGATCTGTTAGAGATACTGGTTGTAAGTCCCCAGGGGCCCAACAAGGCTGGACGAGACTCTGAATCACATGAACCTTATGTCGTCCCAGCCAGACAGTAGCCACTGTACGAGTAACTCCAGAATGACAAGAATAGGAACAATAAATCTGCCCACACTGAAAGATAAAGGAAAGAAAATAATAGGGGTGACATAGATAAGACTCTTTTCTTAGGCCTGTGTGAGACAAATGTAAGTGGAGAAGAAATAAAAAGCCCACACGGAAATTATGAACTAACACATACTGCAGAGGGTAGCGTAGCGGTATGATCTGGTGAAACATTCATTGTGTCATTGAGTTATCTATAAGGGTTTATGACACCATTTATAAGAGTTGGACTCAATATAGGCCACAGCAAGATAATTATTATTTAAATATCTACACCATAAAAAAGCACCACAGAAGTACAATTCTACTAACCCCTTCAGATTATAGAGAAATGCTGAAAGGATTATAATTATGGGTGCTTGGAATTAGCATGTGACAAACGAGAGGATAGGGGTAGAAATATGGTGAGAGCACTTGATACTGGAAGAGGGATAATGGAGGACGACAGAAATATAGAGTATTGCCATTTAGATGGTATGTCTGTTATATGAGTCCATATGACAAATATAAATTACGTCATAAGTGGACTTGGTACTGCATGACAAATAACCATTCTAAAATAAGAACATATACATACGTGCAAGGCTTCCCCCCCCTTATACGGCATGTAGCCAAAAAAGCAAAGGCATAGAAACCATTCCCACCCATCCCCATCCCCTACATACTCCACTCCCCTCTACCCATTTCCCTCCCTCTTGCCTTGGCACCTCCTGGATGACGGGTCATCCCTGCATCTTGTCCACTCCCCTGGGTCAGAAGCAGTGTCGCAAGACATAGTAAATCCAAAGCAAGGCCGCTTTATTAAATCGGCGACCCCCCTCTCCGTCCCCTCATGCAGAAAAGGAGAGGACGGGGTGAAATCCCTTCGGGCTGCGTCAATTTATTTCTCATACATACTCCCTCACCCCTCATCCCCCTACCCTACTCCCCTTCATCCATCACAGCATCATCCATACACAACCCTTCTCCATTCACCCCTATCATCTGTCCTCTCCCGTCCTTCCTCAACAGACATTCCCCTCTTTTCCAATGCCCCTTATACCCCATCCATCCATCTCATCCTAGCTCGACCCCTCATCTTCACTCCTTCCACTTCTGCTGTCCACACCTCTTTTACTAGTCTTTCTTCACTCATTCCTTCCATGTGTCCAAACCATCCCAATACTCTCTCACCAACCCTATCTCCCAACTCCCTTTCCACCCCTGTTCTCCTCCTCACCTCCTCATTTCTCACTCTATCTAGCCTGGTAACATAAAAAAAAAAAAACAGCAAAAGATCGTGAGGCCTATACTTGACAGTTTGCTCATTACCACTTATCATCCCCATCCATGAAGCTATCTAATCTTCTCTTAAAACAACAAATAGTTTCAGCGCTCACTACATGGTTACTTAGTTTATTTCAGACAAAAAGAACTGTTTACTCACGTTTAACCAACACCATCCGTTTCAGTAGAGAGTGATGGCCACAGACTTTGATGGCCAAAGTAAAACTAAGAGAGCCATGTTTTACCGCAAATAAATCAGCCAGAAAATAGAGATAAGTTGTCACTTGATTGATTTTCTTGGTGATAATTACTTAATTCAGCATGTAAAAGAGCCCACAAGATATGGAAACTTACTCGATCTATTGATCACTAGCCGCGAAAGCATGGTAACTGATGTAGAAGTTGGTGAAACTGTTGCAAATAGCGATCACAATTTAGTTAGATTCAAACTCCTAAACAATTTTAGAATAGATACTTGTGTTTCTAAAATACCCGATTTCAGTAAAGCACGTGGGAAAGATATTAATTGATCACTGGGCACCATTCAGTGTATATGTATAAAACTTTCCCATGTGCACATACTAGGTAAATGCACTATCATAGCGGAGGTGGGTTGAACGCGGCATTTCGTGTAGGTGTATGTAATTCGAGCATACAAATATTAGAAAGTCGTACTCAACTTATATCTCTCTTGATAGCGTATTGGTTTAAGTCACTGTAACTTTGTTACGGGTTAACTGGGTTCGAATCCTCGGCTCGTCCACGTTTCAATTTCCAACGGATGCCTCCATCGAGCGATTCTTCAGTCTCGACTGCGATGGCATGGAATTAAAAGTGATTTGTGGTTGAATATATATATATATATATATATGTGTGTGTGTGTGTGTGTGTGTGTGTGTGTGTGTGTGTGTGTGTGTGTGTGTGTGTGTGTGTGTGTGTGTGTGTGTGTGTGTGTGTGTGTGTGTGTGTGTGTGTGTGTGTGTGTGTGTGTGTGTGTGTGTATTAGTGTACATTTAGAAAGGATTACAAAGGTAGAGCATGCCGACAGGAGACCTTTTGGTCCATATATAGGTCGGATGAGAGAAAATAAAATCATAATAATGATGAATGAATAGATGAATAAGTAAAAACTATAATAATGTAAATAATAAATAAAATACATAAATCAATGCATAGATATAGTTGAATAATACACACACAGGTAAATAGTAAATAATAATAAATTGACATATAACTAATAATAGATGAGAATCAAGCAAATAATAATAAACGAACCGACAAATGATAACAAAACAAATAGACAAATAATATAAAATAATTTATAGTCATTACACCATCTTGCTTAGGTGTTTATCTAAATGATTCTTAAAGCTTCGAACTGAATTACATTGCACTGCCTCTGAAGGGAGTTTATTCCATTCTTTAACTACATGGTTGGCGAAGTTGTTTCTACCCACTTCTAAATTAAATATACTTCCGGACAGTTTAAGACCATTGTTTCTTGTCGGATTCTCATTCAGTGTGAAACTTTTGTCACTTTGATGTTGTCAATTCCCTTTAGAATCTTAAAGGCCTGTATCAAGTCACCTCTGAGTTTACCTTTTTTAAGGAAAACAGATTCATATTTTCTAGTCGATTTATGTATGATTTATTTTTCATATTTGGAATCAGTTTTGTGGCTCTCCGTTGTACTTTTTCAATCTGTCAATGTCTTTAATGAGATTCGGTGACCATACGGAAACAGCATATTCCAAATGTGGATGAACTAACGATTTATATAGACTGTTGATAAGTGATGGACTTTTGAAATCAAAAGATAGCGCAATCAGTCCTAGAATCTTACTTGCTTTCTCAGAGGCTGAAATACACTGCTTGGATGATTTGAGATCGTAACTGATAATTACGCCGAGATCTTTTTCACTATCCACTTTTGTTAACGAACTTGTAAATAACTTGTAATCGTACTTTTACTGTTATTTTTACCTATGTGCATTGCCTTGCATTTACTTGTGTTACATTTCATTAGCCACTTTTCAGACCATTGCTGTAATTTATCTTGGGACATCTCCGGATATGATGGATTTCTTGAAAATAACTTATAATAGAACAGCAATCTCATTTTTCATTTCTTTTAAGATTCTTGGATGCCAACCGCCAGGCCCTGGTATTTTATTAACTTTGAGTTTCTCTATATACCTTTTAATTTTTTCTTTTGTTATGGTTACCGTAGTAAGTTCACCCTAGATTTTTCAAAGGTTCAGTTTGGCATTCACTTTGAGGTGTTTCGTTTACGAATACTGAGCTAAAATAATTGTTTAAAATATCACACATTCCTTCATTTGAATGTTCAAGTTGACCATCAGCAGATAATACTGGACCAATGTGATTCCTAACAACCTTTTTATCTCTAATATAACTATAAAAAAAATTGGAATTCTCTTTGGATTTATCAGCGATACTCATTTCGTATTGTTGTTTTCGTTTTTTATTGTCTTTTTTAAATCTCTATGTATTAATACATAAATTTGATAGTCATTAGATGGACCCAAGCCCTTGTATTTCTTATAAGCCTGTCTCTTTTTAGCAATACTTTTTTCAGTTTCTTTATCGAGCCACTTTGGGCGAGCCTGATTTGGGGGACGTCTGTCCTTAAAAGGAATGTAAGTTTGAATCATCCTAGCGTATTTTGAAATATTTCCCCACATCCGATCTACAGGTCTTTAGGTTAATTTTGCCTTCCAATATGTAAGCTGAAGCTCCTGACGTAGTCCTGTGAACTGAACTTTACTGAAATCGGGTATTTTAGAAACACAATTATCTATTCTAAAATTTGTAGTATTTGAATCTAAGTTGTGATCGCTATTTGCAACATTTTCCCTGACTTCTACATCGGTTATCATGATTTCGCGGCTAGTGATCAATATATCGAGTAAGTTTCCATGTCTTGTGGGCTCTTCTACATGCTGAACTATGTAATTGTCACCAAGAAAAATCAAACAAGTGACTACCTATATGGCCATGTTCAAGGGCCATCCAATCAATGTCAGTAAAATTGAAATCACCCATTACCAATAAATGCCAGTTGCAGAAACTAGACAGTTCTTGAAATAACAGTTTGTCGTCTGCTAATGATAAAGTTTTTAGCCTATATATTACACCCACATTCATTTTTTGTCCATTTATTTGGGTTAATTCTACCCACATATGCATCCTGTTTCACTTTCTCTAAAACACAAGCATGGACATTGTTTTTAACGTACAACAGAACACCCCTACCTTTCTTGTGGTTTCTATCCTGATGAAAGTGTTTAAATCCCACAATATTAAATTCAGCTTCAAACTCTTTACCATTTGACCATGTCTCGGTTATTCCTATCATATCGAGATTTTCGCTTTTGACATACGCCTATAATTCTCGGAATTTATTCTTAATACTATGAACATTAAAGTACATGATATTAAGAAACTAGTGATTATTTCTTTTTTGACATGTTTTGAATTTCAATATCATGCCTTACATTATAATTTTGTTTTTATTGACACCTTGCTCTATATTGATATTTGGTCCTTCATTGACATTCAATGCCTCATTAACATTTCCCGCAGCACGGATATCTGGTCGCTCACGGTCATCTGTTTTTTTTTTTTTTTTTTTGTTTTTTTGTTTTTTTTTGTACACTTTGTCCCACTACGTCATCGCGATTCACACTGGCCTCCCGCCGTTCATTGACATTCTGTCCGGCATCCCTTCCTAAAATTATCTTCTGTTTTCCAGTGACATTATATCCTACCGTGATATTTTGTCCTCCACTATCATTACATCCCATTGTGATCTTTTGACCTCCACTATCATTACATCCCATCTCGATATTTTGTCCTTCATTGACATTTTGTCCGGCATCCCATCCTAAAATTATATTTTGTCCTCCACTGACTACCGTGATTTATCCTACCGTGATATTTTGTTCTCCACTATCATTACATCTCATCGTGATATTTTGTTCTCCACTATCATTACATCCCATCGTGATCTCTTGTCTTCCACTGTCATTACATCCCATCGTGACATTTTTTCCTTCGACATTACATCCTAATGTAACATTTCGTTCTCTACCGACATTATATCCTAAAATTATATTTTGTCCAATAACGGCATATTGTTCTACATTATTGCTGTACTCTACTCTGTTTTCCCAAGTACATTCTATTTCCCCTTCCCCCTTGGGTTTCTACTCCAGAAAAGAAACTAGTTCATTACAAACTCCCACAATGAAGTTTGTAAGACATCTTTGCCTCTGCGGGTAAAGTGGATCCCATCAGAAGCGTAAAGGTCATGACGCCTAGAAAAGAGGTACTAAGGACCAAGAAAGTGGTATCCCAGTTGTGTGCACAATCGTGATATCCTCTCATTGATCCCTATGGCTCTACTGTTCCAACACGAGCCTGCATAGATCCTCGGGAGGATCCCACAGACTTACGTGACGGCTCCCACGTTCCTTCATCTCCTGAAGGAGGACCCTTTAATTCCGAACAAGTTCCTCTGATCTCAACCTACCCACATCGTTACTTCCTGTATGAAAAATCTTAACTGTGTTCGTCCGTCTTTGCTCCCTGATGGTCTCGGTACAATCGGCGATCCCACGGCCCAGTTGACATACAAGCTTGTAACGTCATTTAGTCTTCCGCTGTAGGATGTCGTCATAGCCTCGCACCATGGAGTCCCCCACCACCAAGAACTCCTGATTTTCAGCCACTTCATCCTCCAGCAGAGCAAAAAGATTGGCTAGAGCCAGCGGTTGCTCCGCAGGGCACCCGCTTACCGAACGCGGGCTCGACAAATGGTACCCCACCGAGCGCCACTCGCTCACGGCAGTGGCAGAAGGGAAAGAAGTGGAACGCTCTTTGGGTTGTGGGGAGGATTCACTCTTCTCACAGAGTGCACTCCTGAGAAGACGAATTTCCTCCTCACACATCCTGACTGAGACGGCTCACACAACCTTCCTGGAGCCGCAGCGTCTACGTCGTGATACCACCCCCCAACCCCAAGAGTTGGGGGCCAAACGGCGGCAACCAGCCCTGGCCACCGGCTCTACGCAGGTGGCACCGATCCCCAAGAGGATCCATTGCAATTCTACAAGAAACAAAACTAAGACACTCACACAAAACATCATCATTTCATAATTACACCACCATCATACAAGACCGGAAATCGGCAATGGCGGTGGACTCATCACCCTGATCCACCAGTCCATCTGTTTTGTGGACACAAGCGCCACAACCAAAATTCTCCTCCCTACCACAGATAACACTACAGAAATCCAATCCATTCGAATCCGCACAGGCAACAAATCAACACTGACAATAGTTAACATGTACATTCCCCCCAATCATCCCCCACAGTTCCAAACACCTTCAGGCCTCAATTTAGCCAACTAGCCTCAATCCCCAACCTGATCATGGGTGGTGACTTCAACGCCAAGTCGTCGGCCTGGTATGTCGACAACCCTGACACAGACAGAGGGCTTGATATACAGACTCAGTTTGACTCATTGACTATCATGAACAACACACATAATCATACACATATCCCACACCAAGCCCTCTACACTCCCTCCTCTCCTGATATCACCTTTTGCTCCCCCTGCCTAACCCCAACAACGTCATGGAGAGTGGTCGGAACCCTTGGTTCTGACCACCTTCCAATCATCATCACCACCAAAACAAGATGCACCCCAGTTGGCCACAGACACACATACACCAATTACAAGAGAGCTAACTGGGAAGCTTTTACTGAAGAGACAGAACAACATTTTGAAACACTTAACAGTACACCAATCACAAACATAAACAATGCTGTGCACACTTTTAATACAATCATACAAAACGCAGACAAGAGATACATCCCTAGAGGCAACAGAAAATCACACAACCCCAACTTCACACCAGAAATCCAAGGCCTCATCAGACAACGAGACGCACTTAAACACACTACCCCCCCCCCCCCACCTATCCCTCACAACATAGCAGACCAAATACAAACACTAAACACTGTGATTGCCAATAAAATACACGAACAAAAACACAAAATTGGCCAAATTTTATCAATACACTTGATCACAAAGCAAACATCAGCAAATTGTACAAAACACTCAACAGCATTATACTATCCAACAGTAACACAACACGCTCTCACGCAGCAATAATCACAACAACAGACAATCTACCCTCAAACAGACAAGCAAACACACTCATAAATCATTTTGCACAGACAAGCCATCTCACTTCTCACCCTGACGACCGACGCACTATTCGACGTAAGAAAGACTTTCCCACAGACTCAGACTATACACCCTTCATAGACAGTCAGCCAAACACATAATACATAATCTCAAGCACTCATCTGCCTGTAGCCCTGATAACATAAGTAACATCCACCTAAAACACATTGGACCACAAGGTATACACGCACTCACAAACATTGCAAACTACAGCTATTCACACAACACTATACCCGACATCTGGAAGCATGGTAAAATAATCACCATTCCAAAACCAAACAAAGACCCAACAATCCCAACATCGCACCGCCCAATCACACTTCTCTGCACCCCCTCTAAAGTCATTGAACGCCTAATACTTCAACTTGTCACACCACATATTCCCCTTGCTGACTCACAACACGGTTTTAGGCCACTACACTCCACAAACACTCTTCTGATAAACCTCACACAAAGAATTTTAGATGACATCAATTCAAATAGGCCCCACCACAGAACACTTCTTATAACATTAGACATTAGTAAAGCTTTTGACGCTATCCCCCGCCACAATCTAATAAATAAAATATATAACACAGACATGCACAATAACACAAAAAGATGGCTGGCCAATTATCTGGCAGGTAGGAATGCTTATGTGTCATATAATGGCCAATCATCGCACATCAGAAACATTAAGAATGGAGTACCACAGGGCTCTGTTCTATCCCCCACGCTCTTTAATCTAAACATGCATGACATAGCCAGACACCTCAGAAATGCAAATCTCTTCCTACGCAGACGACATAACAATCACATGCACACATCGTAACACAGACAAAGCTGCAGAAATAATCCAACCATATCTTGATACACTCAACACATGGTTCATCACAAACAGACTCAAAATAGCTCCAACCAAATCTACAACAACACTTCTCACCAACTGGACAAAAGAACACAAATACATACCTCATCTCTACGTCAACAACACTCTAATACCACACACAAACACACCGAAAATTCTTGGTGTAACATAAGATACATCCATATCTTTCAAACAACACATCGGAAACATAAAAAAACAAATGCACACCTAGACTTAACGCACTTAAGTCAATCGCTGGAACAACATAGGACAAAACAAAGAAACTAATACAACAATATACAAACAATGCATACGCTCATTGATGAATTATGCGAGTCCTGCATGGGCTCCTAATCTCAGTGAGACACACCACAACACCCTTCAAATCATACAAAACAAAGCCCTAAAAACAATTACAGGCTGCACAAATACAACACCTACAGACCATTTACACCATGAAACAAAAGTCCTCAAAGTCAAGGACCACCTCGACATGAGAGGCACACAAACACTTGCCGCAGCCACCACAAACACATCACACCCGCTGTACTACATAGCAGAACACCCACACACACCAAGAAACATTAAAACAACACCCAAAGACCTGTATCACACACAGATACTTCTAAGCTACCAGAAGAGGCTGGATGACCGCATTGTGAACAGCTGCCCAGGATGTAACACTTCACTCCATACCATACAACACATAATGGAAGACTGCATTATACACAATCATGCACGCAAACAACACAACAGAACCTCTATAAAGGATTTGTGGGAAAACCCCGTTTCGGCCGTGGTATTCCTTGGGGAGACGGGACTGCTCGGACAGACAGTCTAGGGAACAACAACAACAACAACCTTCACAAACCATTTCGCTCCTCCCTCAGCAATACAAACGGCAAAGAGAAAATATAAATCAACAAAAGAAACCAAAGCGGTCTCTAAATAAACTAAATACACAAAGCTTATTCGGCTTACCTTATACTGAATACTGTTTTGATTCTAAATTAATAGAACACTACACCTTATTTTATATCTGTAACTGTATAGCGCTATACGTATACAACTACAAAAAACACAGCACAATCACTTGTCACTATTCGGAGATATAAATTTCACAGGTATTCGCTAGCTGGTGTCTGCAGAAAAACGAGCTCTCTAATGCATTTAGTATCAAATATGAAGGAAATTTGAGCAATTATTATATTTTTCTCAAGACAATAAATTCTTCTAAAAAGGTATTTCTCATCCTTACTTAAGGAATATAAAAATCCTTTGAAAGTGTGGTGCATGGAGATGAGCAGCATAAGTTCTCAGATTTACTGAGAGGACGTTTCGTAACCCTTGCTGCGTTTTCAACTGAATACATAAATTTGATATATGATTATGAATACATAAAAAGCATAAAAAGAACACTAGGAAAGTTCATTACACTTAAACTACGTTGGGAGCCTTAACGGGCGAGTGACGAGATGTCTCTACTGGAGGGAAGGGTCAGATCATCACTCCTGACCCATACATACATACATACATACATACATACATACATACATACATACATACATACATACATACATACATACATACACACACACACACACACACACACACACACACACACACACACACACACACACACATATATATATATATATATATATATATATATATATATAATGCATACGTATATGTATATATATATAAATATATATATATATATATATATATATTGTATTTGCATGTATATATATATATACATATATATACATATATATACATATATATATATATATATATATATATATGTATATATATATATATACAGACATATGTACTAACTTCCATACCTCACGGAGGCAATGCAATAGCGTGGCGAAATGAGGCGAAAAACGTCACCTGCTACAGGAGTTAAGTAAAATGGACACAGGAAGTTTTTTTTTCTTCAATCTACTTACACAGCAGTTATATTTATCATTACAAACATCATTTTCTATATGTATGTCATACGAATGACGTAGTTTATGTCAAGGTAAACAATGTGTGGGCATTTCATGCCAATACGTTTCCTACAAACAAGTAATGATTTTCATTTGCACCAACTCGTATGTGTTTAGCAAAAGCATTGCAATATGATTATGTTTAACGCTAAGATGACTATTAATGCACTGCTTGTTTATTTTGGAAACAGCAAAAAAGAAGACTATATGAACAATTAACCAAACGTATTTCTGCAAATGTCATGTTCCATTTTTACCATGCTATTTAAAATAGTGTGTATTATTTTCCATTTTACCATGCCATTTAAAGTAATGTATATTGTTTTCCGTTTTACCATGCTATTTCAAGTAATGTATATTATTTTTCATTTTACCATGCTGTTTAAAGTAATGTATGGATTGATAAATTGGTGAAGCCCGTGAAAGATTGGTGTTCGTGAAGAGCTAATGAAGAGCTCACATCCACATGAGGGACTGAGATACAAAATGCCCTGTGTCGCCATTAAACAACGGTCGACGTCCAAAGGATTACAAAGGATTACAAAGGCGGAGCATGCCGACAGGAGACCTTTTGGTCCATATCTAGGTCGGATGCGAAGAAAAAAATCATAATAATAAAAAAAAATAAAAAAAAACTATAATAATGTAAATAACAAATAAAATACATAAATAAATGCATAGGTATAGTTGAATAATAAACAAACAGGTAAATAGTAAATAATAATAAATTAACATATAACTAATAATAAATGAAAATCAGACAGACACATGATAACAAAATAAAAACAAATAATACAAAATAAATTATAATCATTACAGCATCTTGCTTAGGTGTTTATCTAAATGATTCTTAAAGCTTCGAACTGAACTACATTGCACTACCTGTGTAGGAAGTTTATTCCATTCATTAACTACACGGTTGGCAAAGTTGTTTCTACCTACTTCCAATTTGAATCTATTTCCGGACAGTTTGAGACAATTGTTTCTTGTCTGATTCTCATTCAATGTGAAAATTTTGTCACTTTGATGGTGTCAATTCCCTTTAGAATTTTAAAGACCTGTATCAAGTCACCTCTGAGTCTACGCTTTTTTAGGGAAAACATATTCATATGTTTTAGTCGATTTTCGTATGATTTGTTTTTGATATTTGGAATCAGTTTTGTGGCTGGCCGTTGTACTTTTTCCAGTCTGTCAATGTCTTTAATGAGATTCGGTGACCATACGGAAACAGCATATTCCAAATGTGGACGAACTAACAATTTATATAGCTTGTTAATGAGTGATGGACTTTTGAAATCAAAAGATCGCGCAATCAGTCCTAGAATCTTATTTGCTTTCTCAGAGGCTGAAATACACTGCTTGGATGATTTGAGGTCGTTACTGATAATTACGCCGAGATCTTTTTCACTATCCACTTTTGTTAACGAACTTGTAAATAACTTGTAATCGTACTTACTGTTATTTTTACCTATGTGCATTACCTTGCATTTACCTGTGTTAAATTTCATTAGCCACTTTTCAGACCATTGCTGTAATTTATCTAAATCTTCTTGAATATCTAATTGGTTTGAGTGATAATTTTCTACTCCGCACAGTTTTGTATCATCAACAAATTTGGAAACAGTAGATTTTAGTCCATGGTCTATATCATTTATATATACAATGAATAGAAGTGGCCCAAGAACGGAACCCTGAGGAACTCCACTTGTAACATTTTTCCATCTAGAAGTTTTTCCATATAAAACAACTCTCTGTTTTCGACCATTCAACCAATTACTAGTCCAACCTAATAGGCTACCACTTATTCCGTGTAAAGCTAATTTAGTAAGTAGTCTTTCGTGTGGGACGGTATCAAAAGCTTTTGCAAAGTCTAGATATATTAAATCTATATTGTTTCTTTTGTCATAATTCGAGATAACTGTTGTAGAATTCGAGTAAGTTAGTCACGCAAGAACGTTTCCGTCTAAAACCATGCTGGCTATCATTTATAAAACGGTTACTTTCTAAATGATGTTCAATAGCATCTCTGATGATAGTTTCCATTATTTTTCCTACGATTGAAGTCAAACTTATAGGCCTATAGTTATTTGGCTTCTTTTTGTCATCTTTTTTGAATATGGGAGTAACGTTAGCTAGCTTCCATTCTCTTGGGACATCGCCGGATATGATGGATTTCTTGAAAATAATTTCTAATGGAACAACAATCTCATTTTTCATTTCCTTTAAGATTCTTGGATGCCAACCGTCAGGCCCTGGTGTTTTATGAACTTTGAGTTTATCTATACACCTTTTAATTTTTTCTTTTGTTATATTTACCGTAGTGAGTAAGTTTACCCTAGACTTTTCACAGGTTTCAGTTTGGAATTCACTTTGAGGTGTTTCGTTTACGAATACCGAGCTAAAATAATTGTTTAAGATATTACACATTCCTTCATTTGAATATTCAAGTTGACCGTCAGCAGATAATAGTGGACCAATGTGATTCCTAACAACCTTTTTATCTCTAATGTAACTATAGAATTCTTTGGGATTCTCTTTGGATTTATCAGCGATACTCATTTCGTATTGTCGTTTTCTTTTTCTTATTGTCTTTTTTAAATCTCTCTGTATTGATACATAACTTTCATAGTCATTAGATGCACCCGAGTACTTATATTTCTTATAAGCCTGTCTCTTTTTAGCAATACTTTTTTCAGTTTCTTTTCGAGCCACTTTGGGCGAGCCTGATTTGGGGGACGTCTGTCCTTAAAAGGAATGTAAGTTTGAATCATCTTAGTGAGCGTATTTTGAAATATTTCCCACATCTGATCTACAGGTCTTTCGTTTAATTTTGCCTCCCAATCTGTAAGCTGAAGCTCCTGACGTAGTCCTATGAACTGAGCTTTACTGAAATCGGGTATTTTAGAAACACAAGTATCTATTCTAAAATTGTTTAGGAGTTTGAATCTAACTAAGTTGTGATCGCTATTTGCAACATTTTCCCTGACTTCTACATCAGTTACCATGCTTTCGCGGCTAGTGATCAATGTATGGAGTAAGTTTCCATGTCTTGTGGGCTCTTCTACATGCTGAATTAAGTAATTGTCACCAAGAAAATCAATCAAGCGATTACCTATATGGCCATGTTCAAGGGTCATCCAATCAATGTCAGTAAAATTGAAATCACCCATTATCAATAAATCCCGGTTGCAGAAACTAGACAGTTCTTGAAATAACAGTTGGTCGTCTGCTAATGATAATGTCTTTGGCCTATATATTACACCTATATTCATTTTTTGTCCATTTGTTTGGATTAACTCAACCCACAAACTATCATGTGCATCCTGTTTCACTTTCTCTAAAACACAAGCATGAATATTGTTTTTAAGGTACAATAGAACACCCCCACCTTTCTTGTGGTTTCTATCCTGATGAAAGTGTTTAAATCCCGCAATATTAAATTCAGCTTCGAACTCTGTACCATTTAACCATGTCTCAGTTATTCCTATCATATCGAGATTTTCGCTTTTGACATACGCCTGTATTTCTTGAAATTTGTTCCTAATACTACGAGTATTAAAGTACATGGTTTTAAGAAACTCGTGATTATTTCTTTTTGACACATTTTGAGTTTCAATATCATGTCTTACATTATCATTTTGGTTTTTATCTATACCTTGCTCTATATTAATATTTGGTCCTTCATTGACATTCAATGCCTCATTAACATTTCTCCCATCAAAATTAACATTTCCCCCATCACGGACATCTGGTCGATCACGGTCATCCGATCTCTTTTGTACATTTTGTCCCCCTACGTCACCGTGATTCACGCCGGCCTCCCGTCGTTCATTGACATTATGTCCGGCATCCCTTCCTAAAATTATATTTTGTCCTCCAGTGACATTATATCCTACCGTGATATTTTTTCCTCCACTATAATTACATCCCATCGTGATCTTTTGTCTTCCACTGTCATTACATCCTATCATGATATTTTGGCCTTCATTGACATTCTGTCCGGTATCCCTTCCTAAAATTATATTTTGTCCTCCACTGACATTATATCCTACCATAGAAGGGCATGCGCAGAGTAGACCCACTTCTCAGTGTCCGAACCCGTTCTAATATCTACCTTGCATCACAGTTTCTTTCGAGGAAATAAAGTCGCCTGGCGACAGTCAAAATAAATATCTACCTACCTATCTATATACCAAAAGGCTTCTTCCACCTTATAAGGGAGGTACTCAAAATAGGTAGAACAAATATACAAGTATAAGTGACCCGTTTAGTGCATCGATATATTGTGTTGATTGTGTTTTGGTAATCGTTAGACGAACTGGATCTGAAACCAACGATGGCCAAAAATATCTTCATCATACTGAAATTCCAGACAGCAGTTCATAACCCCACTGAGTCGGGATGCCTGTGTCATCTCTATGCCATGTACATCATCCCTTCACGGCCGCAACAGAACCGTCATTTTCACCTCAGCCACTGCAACCGCCACTAACACCACCTCCATCATTACTAGCATCAACAACATCATCATCATCACTACCAGTACCATAATTAACAGCAACCTAACTTCTGCTATCAACAGCAATATGGTTGATATCGGTGTATTGTTTCTTGTTCAGGCATAACGACCATAGTTGATTGTACTTTTTTGCCCTCGGTGGGTCCATAGCATTAACTGATTTTACATAATTCCATAGCCTCGGAGCATAATTAGCTTAGCGCTAGTGGCAGAATTGTCTTAGCTTACTTATCCGTTGATTAGCGTAACTAACCAGTGGAGATCCGTCACCAAACTTTACAGGAGAGAAGTTCACATCTTTATGAACACCCACCACAGGAATTATGGAAAAATTATATTCCACATCGTTTCCGATTCATAAAAAGCTGCATTTAATGCGGCTAAGCTAATTATGCTCCGAGGCTATCGATATCACCAAGTCAAATGTCATAAACAGTAAGACACACACACACACACACACACACACACACACACACACACACACACACACACACACACACACACACACACACACACACACACACACACACACACACTTCAACGAAATCTGCTGGGAAGAAATGACAGTAAAGGGTGGAGACGGCTCATGGGGAAACGCTCTACTCGAGATGGTTACTGACCATACAATGACACAATGGATACAGGAGAACACTAGATATAGAAATGAAGAAGAGCCATCGAAACTAGACATAGTAATTACATCCGAACCTAGAATAGTGGACAAAATTGAATATAAAACACCCATTAGTAAAAGTGACCACATATTGATTGAACTGGAACTTAATGAAGAAAAATATATGAAAAGAAATGAACAATACAGAAAAGGAAGAATGATGTATGAAAAAACAAACTTTGATAAAATAAGAGAATTCTTTCAAAAGGAAAACTGGGAAGAAATATACAAAGAAGAAACAACAGTAGAAGAGAAATGGAATATTTTGACAAAAATTTACAAAAAAGGAGTGGAAAAGTATGTCCCAAGACAAAAACAAGAAAAAGAATATGTAAAATGCTGGTACAACAAAAGCTGTAGGGAGTTAAAAGAGACAAAGCCTGGACCAGATGGAAAAAAGACAGAAGACCTGAAAAATGGAAAATATATACCTGCTATAGAAATGAATATGTACAAATGTGCACAGAGGAAAAGAGAAAATATGAAAAAGATATCATAGAAAAGTGTAAAGATCAACCGAAACTATTCTACAGATTTGTAAACAATAAACTGAAAAACAAACAAGACTTGGAGAAATTAAGACAGGAGGGAGTTGAATACACTGAGGAAATGGAAATGGCGGAAATTATGAACAAACATTTTAAATCAGTGTTTACAAGGGAGAACATACAACCTGAAGAGAACGAATGGAAAGAGAAAGTCCCCCCTATGGAAGAAATAGAAGTAACAAAGAATGAAATATTAACACAATTGAGTAATCTTGATGTCAGAAAATCGCATGGACCAGATGAAATAGCAAACTGGATACTAAAAGAATGCAGGAATGAACTGGCAGACAAAATACATAGCATACTAAATAGTTCCTTGAAAGAAGGAAAAGTTCCAGAAGATTGGAAAAAAGCAAATATAGTACCTATATACAAAGGAGGAAATAAAGAAGAACCTACCAACTATAGACCAGTCTCTCTAACAAGTACAATAGCAAAAATTTGTGAAAGAATGATCAAAAGTAGATGGGTAAAATATTTAGAAAAAAAAACAAAGTGTTAAATCCAAGGCAATTTGGATTCAGACAAGGACGATCATGCGTCACCAATTTAATATGTTTCTATTCAAGGCTAATAGATATAATACAGGAAAGAGATGGATGGGCGGACTGTGCATTTTTAGATCTAAAGAAAGCTTTTGACAAAGTACCACATAAGAAGTTGCTTAAGAAATTAGAAACTGAAGGAGGAATACAGGGCAAACTACTAAATTGGATGGAGGACTTTTTGCAAGAAAGAAAAATGAGAGTAGTGATAAGAAACCAACACTCAAAATGGGATGAAGTAATAAGCGGTGTTCCGCAGGGAACAGTTCTGGCCCCAATAATGTTTGCTATATATATTAATGATATGGATGAAGGAATAGAAAGCTATATGAGCTTCTTTGCAGATGATGCAAAACTACTGAAAAGAGTGAAAACTGAAGAAGATTGTGAATCACTACAGAGAGATCTAAATAAGGTACAAGAATGGAGTAGGAAATGGGAGATGGAGTTCAATACAAAAAAGTGTAGTATAATGGAATTTGGAAAAAGCAAAAACAGAATAACAGGAGCATATAAATTGGGAGAAGAAGGAATAAAAAAAGTAGAAAATGAGAAGGACCTGGGAGTCATTGTTATGAATGATATGTCACCTGAGAAACATATAAACAAGATTTTTGGAGAGACTTATAATCTAATAAGAACAATCAAAGTTGCATTTACATACCTGGATGAAGAAATGGTGAAGAAAATCCTAATCACCCTGATAAGACCAAGATTGGAATATGCAGCAACGATATGGTCACCAAGTACAAAAAAATGTATAAAAAAAACTTGAAAGAATACAAAGAGCAATTACAAAATTGGCACCAACACTCTCAAAACTATCATATGAAGAGAGACTAGAAAAACTTGAACTACAGACACTAGAGCAAAGAAGAGAGAGAGGAGATTTGATAGTTATTTACAGAATCATGAAAGGCATAGAAATTACTGACAGAGAGAATCTGATAAAATGGGATGACAGAAATACTAGAGGACACGGAAAGAAAATAAAAAAAGACAGCTATAGAAGAGATTTGAAAAAGAACAGCTTTCCTCACAGAGTAATAGACAGTTGGAACAAGTTAGATGAGAAAGTGGTGTGTGCAAAAACAATACATGAATTTAAAAATAGTTTAGATAAAATGAGATATAAAGACGGTACCCTACGAGCATAGCTCCCCTTCCCGTAAAATACAACTAGGTAAATACAACTAGGTAAATACACACACGCACACACACACACACACACACACACACACACACACACACATACCCACACACACACAGACATACATATACATGCAGATATATATATATATATATATATATATATGTATATATAAATCCACGCATATATATATATATATATATATATACATATATATATACACATATTATATATATATATATATTTTATATATATATATATATATATATACATATGTGTGTACGGAAAAAAAACATAGAAAGCACGTGATTAACGATATTTACAGAAACTAGTGGTAAAATTATATATATATATATATATATATAAAACACATATATACATATGTATATATATATATATATATATATATATATATATATATATATATATATATATATATATATATATATATTTACACACACACTCACACACACACACACACACACACACACACACACACACACACACACACACACACAAACACACACACACATATATATATATATATATATATATATATATATATATATATATATATCTTTTTTAACCACAAATCACTCTTAATTCCATGCCATCGCAATCGAGACTGGGAGTCGCTCGAAGGAGGTATCCGTTGGAAATTGAAATGTGGACGAGCCGAGGATTCGAACCCAGTTAACCCGTAACGAAGTTACAGCGACATAAACCAATGTGCTATCAAGAGAGATATAAGTTGAGTACGACTTTCTTATATTTGTATGCTCGAATTACATACACCTACACGAAATATCGCGTTCAACTCGCCTCCGTCATGATAGAGTATTGGATAGTATGTGCGCATGGGAACTATTCAGTGTACACACACACACACACACACACACACACACACACACACACACACACACACACACACACACACACACACACACACACACATATATATATATATATATATATATATATATATATATATGTATATATGTATGTATATATATATATATATATGTATGTATATATATATAATATATATATATATATATATATATATATGTATATAATATATATATCAAGGACTATTAATACGCAGGACGTGCGCTCCCAGATCCCTGGGTCCACTAGCGGAAGCTATTGCTTTCTTTGTAACCTAACATTTTATATTGGACAAATATATCAAAACTAGAAACCTAACATTGTATATAGGACAAATATATCAACTATTGACTTATTCAATGCAGTGTAAGTTAATATAAACTTTTATAGTGAAATAAGAAACTATTTTTAAGGCATGTTATGCTTTGAAATACCAATTTTAGCCCGAGTTAACAGGTGTTATTGTATGAGGTTAGTGGACACCAGGGTTGGCGTTTTTTTTTTTTTTTTTTTTTATCCTTTTAAAAAATATGATAAATAGAATTTTTTTTATTTAAATTAGATTTATTTGATTTAGATGGATTTTTTTATAGATTTTAAATATTGTGGGATTGCTATCTGATATGCAATCTTATTGCTAAAGGACATTTTTAGCATATCAATATAAGGAACAATGTTATATAGACTTGCCACAAGTATACAAGGAACGGTATAAGTCTACATGTAGTATATATATCACTGTGCAGCCCAGAACAAGTTTCAACAAGATTATTGTTGAAACTTGTTCTAGGTAAGCAGTTTCTCACTGAGTCAGTTGCAGCTTTGGAATCAACCAGGAAAGATGTCTTCTGGACCTGGCAGAGTGGTTTCTTTAGGCAGAAAAAATTATCCTATCTGGAATTATTTTGAAAAACTACCAACTTCTGGCAAAGGTTACCGAGGTAAATGCAAAGACTGCAGCCAGGAACTACAGGGCATTGTGTCAAGATTAAAATCTCACAGAGATAAATGCCAAGGTCAGCCACAGCATACAGAAGAAGAAATTGATGACCCATGTAAATAATTTTATATATATTGTGTGCATTTCTCCCTTTTCATACGCAGCTATATAAATTTGGTGAACAATGGAGAGCATGCATAATAAAAATGTCCTAAAGAGATGATACTTCAACTTCATTACTTCTAAATTTGGGTAATGAATATAATATACTGTATCCACTCAACTTTGCGGCCTAGATGATTGTTATTCATTTCATTCAACATTATGAAATATATTTCATAGGTTCCATTGGAATTCAGCCACATGGGATTTAGCCCAAAGGGATTTAGCTTAACCTAACCCAACTAATCCATTATTTTTAGTGAATTTAAAAGTGGACTGAATCCTATGTGGGCTGAATTCCAAGCCCACCTATTTCATATCCTGTTAATCATTTCCAAATAATTTAGTGGCTTTTGTGAATGTGATCATTATCTACAAAAATAATTACAGTACTCAAAAGTAGCCTAAATCACACTGTATTCATTCATTTATCTATTCATTTATAAATTATGCAATATGCTAAAATTTTCTGTTTCCATTTCAGGATCTGTATCAACAGCCTCAATCCCTTCATCATCGGCTCCACTTGAATTATCTGCAAACCTGAGTCCACCATTAAAAAGGTCACTATCAGACTCCTCCACAGGCGCCACTTCTGCTAAATCATTTTCATCTAAAAGAAAGTCATCAACATCTCTGGACAGATTCATCGTAAAAAATTCAGCCTCTCAAAAGGAAAATCTCGAGAAAGAAGTTGCAAGAATTATATTTGCTACAAATTCACCATTTCGTCTTATTCAGCATCCTCAGTTTCTCAAGATGGTTCAGAGCCTGAGGCCAGATTATATTCCTCCATCCAGAAAAGATATTGCTGATAAGTACTTGGATCTTGTGTATGAAAAGGAATATAAAAAGTGTGCAGATAACCTGAATAATGAAACTGCATGTCTTTCAATTGATGAGTGGTCTAACA
>NC_134802.1:11479972-11487472 GCF_046742065.1 Oratosquilla oratoria | reverse complement strand
GAAGGGTCACTTAACATGTCATTACATTTCCTATGATAATTCTCACTGTCAGTTTTTCTAATCGCTATTTTCTTGTTTTTACGTAACTGTTTTGCTGTTCCTTTCAAACGAGGTGAAAGAAATTGATTAGAATGATGATGTCTAGTTTTGGTTCACTCGTTTTGTAGATGTTCTTTGTTACGAATCTCGCTCACATATCTGACTTAAGTAAATGAAATGAGTTCCCAAGACCCCATGTCTTTGGGATAACTCAAATAGAAATTACAAAGCTGTCAGACTCGTAACACATAGTAAGAGTGATGGATGACTGAGTTCCCAAGACCCCATGTCTTTGGGTAACTTAAAAGAAATTCAAGGCCGCCACTTGATTTTATAAAAATCAAGAAAAAAATGAAACGCACAGATAACGTTTAACAGTATTCATTAAAGTTAATAGGATTACATGAAGGATTACAATCACTGAATATTCAAGTGAGTAAATAAGTTTACAAAACAGAAGATTCCCGCTCGAAAACTTTTAACGGGGGTGAAAGAAGATTAATTAATTAATTAATACTTTACCAACGAAAAACACTGTCTAAGTCACTACCATAAACATTTCACACCACTACATGAAACACTAGATGAAACACTAGCTGAGTTAATTATCTTATGACTAATACAGGGGGAATACAGAGGACTTACTTCAGCCGGATAATCCGCCCCGAGGCACACCTTTACATCGTACCCTCTACTCTAAAACTGACTCTGACACGCCCAAGGCGCTCTGGTTCTTCTCTACAAAAATCCTCTGATTGACCCATAGGAATTGCGTCTATGGTGGTTGAACCTCATTGGTCAATTAACTAAAAACGTTCTCCTTCGTTCTAGGCTGAGTGTTAGAACAAATACTCCATTGAGTAGGTTTTCCTTCCCATGCGTCCTCCAGTACTCGTCCTGTAATCTGACGCCCACGTTATCGCGGGGCGCCGTTATCCAAAGTAATAAACTATTCCCACCTTACATATATGGGAATATATGTGACATCTTGTAGATCTGGGTCGATGGTGATTTTCTCCTCTTTCTGCCGTTGGCGCAGATCTTCAAAGAGGATCGCAATTTCCACTTTTTTGTTGATATGGGAGTATTTGGGCATCAGATGACAGTTAATTCCTAGGTTAAGGAATTCTTTCTGGTCTGCGGACAAATCGTCATATTTTGTTATTTTACACAGTAAGAATTATCATAGGAAATGTAATTACATCTTAATTGACCCTTCTAAGTTTAAACCAGATTGAAATTGTTAAAAAGAAATTGAACAAATTGGTTTCAGTTGTCAATGCCCAAGTGGATAGTGTTAAGTTTGAAAAAGTAATAGGATACTTCAACCCTGGTTATTTTTACGGTAACGTAAAAACCCATCACTTCCCAAATCCCAAGTCCCATCTACCGTGTTGCAAAAAAAATTGATAATGTGATTTCCCCGTACATCCCAAACACTTGCTCCCTACGATCTACTGACGAGTTCATTGACATTGTGAGAGTTAACAAACTCGAAGGCTTAATTGCCTCGTTAGTTAGACCCATAGAGCTTATTCACTCATATTTCCGTGATTAGAACAATAGACATTATTCTCCAATATTTTTACCAACACTCTGAACTTCCACCCACCCCCTAATTCCCAAGAAAATGCTGTATATATGTACAACAGAGTTGTCCGGCAGAACCCTAAATGAGGTTCGCTTCGAAGTATATATATATATATTTTTAATTTGGTTTTAGTTTATTCCGCTTTGAACATTTCTTTTTCTTTCAAAATAGGGTTTTTCCACGTGAGCATATGCATATGCACATTTACTCCCTCATAAGATCATTTATCTTTATTTGTTCAGTCCTTTTGACAGGAAAGGTAATTCTAACTGAAATTATGAATATAGGTATTGCTTTACAATATAGAATATAAACAAATAGAATTATGATAAAGATATATTAGGCCACACTTAAATCAATCATTGGCTTCTTTCTCCTCATCAAGATTTTCCTAATTAGAAAGTTCACCTTTGCACTTGCATTATTTGTTCATTGTTGCAAATGGAACTTCCTTGACTAGGTTAATAAGATTATCTGGGTGTGTATCAGAACTGAGCGGGTAGATGCACATATCAATCTTCTTCCTAAGTCCGTTTCTGTCTCATCACTTGCCACACGAGCAACTGATTCCTCCTTATGAGTCCTCTGGAATCTTTAACCAACTGTCTCACTTCTCATACCAGCTAAATTCTCCATTAAGTGGCTGTATACGTGGCGGCTGAGAGCCCATGTTTTTAGAGTTTCTGGTTTGAGCGTGACTCCAACAATTCCAGTTCGTCCATGCCCATACCTCATGAAGGTTGATTCTATAAACATGCCACTCAAGATACCATTCCATAGCCCCTCATTATGACTCATAACAGGAAATGGGCTAGAATATCTGATGGTAACCTTTCAATCGTTCTCAGGAAGACCAAGAGTGATCTGGCATAGTTTGAGTACCCTGCAGCAAAGACATATCATTGCTTTCACACACTTTATATGGAGGGGCCAGTCTGCTTCTCTTTCTGCTCTGATGAATGCCATCATTATAAAGACAGGTTTTATGAGGCAATCAAACCATAATCTATATGTACGACTCTTGGTTGCTCTATTCTCTAAATTGTCTATGGGGTCATCATAATACTTGACTGATGGGTCTACAAGGATTGGTTCCAGGATTAATTCTATTACCATCCGTAATGCTCTTAAATACTGGGGAACTTCCTGCCAGTAAGCATTTTCTTAACCCCACCAAGTACAGAAGACGAGATCTCTTTTAACCCTGTGTCTGCCATAAGACTTCCTGTAGCACCAACAAAGTTCATGAGTGTGAGCATCCCTCCAAGGCGGATGAAAACATCTGGCCAGTTTCTTCAGTTAGTTGCTTTATCTTAATCTTTGATGTTTACATTGTGTCATATTCTGCTGGAGATCATGTCAATGAGAGGAAAATATCTAGCCTTTTTCCTTGAATTTGAGGACTGACCTTCCTCTCTTGTCTTCTTAGTGTTGTAACCTTTAGAGATGTCTCGCAAAAACTCAACATCTCTTTCCCTGGCTTTGTTAAAGGAAATTGCACCCCTTGCTAAAATAGACAATGGCTGCACCTGAACCTTCATCAAGGACTCAGGTGGTGTAGGTTTCCTTGGTCCCCCATATCTTGTAAGTCATAGGGTATGTAAGAGGGCGGTAGATAGAGGTAGACATTTATGGTAAATCAGAGTAGATCGAGAGGTAGATGGAGAACGAATGCTAATCCAGAGTCAGTTGTTATGAAAACTTGTGAGGCAACGGCCGACGGCTGACAGGCGTCAAGGATAGCTGAGTCAGACTCACGCCTTGTATATATTTAAAAGTGCTGAGTGTAGGTTGAATGCGGAGTGTCGCCTGGTGTGTAATATTGTTTTGACTATTGTAACTGTAAGCGGACAAGCCATATTTTGTTACGACATAATGCTTACATTGTGACATAGCTTAGAAGAGTATAACAGCCTCTCTAATTGGAGAAAAAGGTGGAGGAGGAGAAAAATAATTGGTGCAGAAAGGAAAGTCACGCCCTTAAGGTGTTGTACTTGTTTGAGAAGTAAAAGACTATTGGATGAATGAAAGAGTGATGTCAGAACAAAGGTGGCTTGACGTTATGTAGAGAGTTCCGGGTGGGATTCTCGAGTTGTACTGATTTAGATCAACAAGCATCAGAACGACTACACCTATTCTATTCACCCCTCAAGAACTACTTTAGAACAAAGAGAATAGAAACGCTCTGAGAGGATACGACGGGGGGTGACAGGTATCTCTTTGGTCATTTCTGATTTGGTTATCCTTGGCATTAGGGCATCGTGGTCAGGGTCTGGTCTGATGTCATTCTAAGTAAGTAGTAAGGTCATTGAATGAGTTTGTGTTTTACTATTTTCGGAGAAAATCTCCTGGTTATAAGTGTCTCCGATACCCTGCACCAGTTTATTTACATCTTTTGACAGTCCAGCATTTGCAGTAGAAGCAATTGATTTTTTAGATCTGAGAAGCTCATCATATGAACACGTTATACCAACGTCGTGAAAGGCCTTCACATGTTCCTTTGAGTTCCTGAGTAAAACAGCTAGGGTAATTTGCAGAGGAGTGGCTAGGTTTTTTTGTTATTGCTATGATCATGTTGCCAATCATTAGCGCAGTTTTTTTTTTTTATTATTTATTTTTGACAGAAGGTCACCAAGGGTGTCACTCTGAAACTTGGAGCAGATACCCTTGTTGATGTGGATGTGACAATCCTCTCTGTTAATCTCAATGTCTCTCATCTCTCTCAAAATTTTCTTAGTCACTTTATCAAATGCTATCAGACGTCATATATAGCAAATTTGCTGCATTCTCTTTGAAAGCCAGTATTGCTGCCATTTCAGGGGAAGTGAGTATAATCAAGTCTCTTCTAAAATAATCTATCTACTTTTCTACCAACTGTATGCGAGAAAGACTGATTCCACCTGCATCTTAGTTTTCCTGAAATATGGCAATTGAACTCCATAATTTTGATCTTTTTCTGTCAATGAATCTGACAACAGAATGTAATGTTGTGTCTAATGTTTCTATGTTGGTAGAATTAAAATGCTTCTCAAAGTGCAGCTTGTATGTTTCTTGAACTCAAGAATTGCATCTGCAATCAGCACGATACCTGATGTCTGCTTCATGCAAATCAGTAAGAACCCCTGCAAGTCTGACTTAAATATGCTCTGCTTGTTTATTTTTCAGTGTGTTGCACACTTCAAAATTAGATTCATTTAAACCTTTGTTTCTGTGTGCGACTTGGATTCTTAGGGTTTTTCTCAATGTCACATTTTCCCCCACAAAAAAAGACAATGTTGCAGAGTAATGAATGTTGAATGGTCTGATTGCCTTGCTATCTTAGGCTTACTACTAGAACAACACTGAAGTTCTTGGCCTTTGTACATATTTTCATTGTATGGAAATATCAACAGGCTTATGTTATCAATTTTTTGTTTTCTTTCAGTATTATAGAATGTTCTTTTTGCATGTTTCAAACAAGTATCCAAAAAGTGTTTTGGGTATTTTAACTGCTTTCCAATTTCATAAATCTTACATATCTCATCATTAATAAATTCAGGCCTGCAAATGCGTAATCCACGGAGGAACATAGAAGAGAATGTTGATTTCTTAACCCTCTACTGCCCACGCGGACGAATTCGTCCGCTAAATTATCATTAAGTATAACTGAAGGAAAACTGCATATGTGATTCTCTTTCCCGACCAGACGTTTTCGTCCTGTATCTTGCTCCCGCGCTATACTTGACTCCGCCCACTTTCGGCAATATTTTGTTCAGTACATGAGCAGCCATTAGAAGTGTAACCTGTGCATCATTCTACTGCTAAATAGCATCATAATTACTCTCATGGACAATATATCAGGTAAGATATCTGTATGGAAAAATTCTTATAGGTTGCTGACATGTTGATAGTTATTTTCATATATGTAAGCACACTGTTAGAGCCATGTTCTTGTGTACATGTGGGTTTTATTTTGGAGGACGAATACGTCCATTTGGGAACATGGCGTTCTTCTCAGTCTTTCACTGAGCATACAAAGACGTATATTAGTCCATATTTGCTTGTAATCGTTATCACTTTGGGTAGTATGGTGCATTTGCATATTGTTCACTAGGTTATTTTAGGTATGATTTACAGTAATAATAATAATAATTATTATTATTATTGTTATTATTGTTGTAATAATAATGATAATAATAATGATAATAATAACTAATTACTATTATTTTTCAACATTATTGCTCCTACAGATTTCCCTGTATCAATCTTTTATGGCAGACTCATAGAGAAAGCACATGCAAGAAATCCTGAACAAGTGCAAGTGATTGACCTGGGGCATGTTGATAGTGATGATGACACTGAAGAAGAGGTCGAAGATGCCCTTATTATGCATCCACTTGTACCTGTTTCTACAAGTTGCACTGGTATGTTGTGATATTTGAGTAATTACTTTTGATGTAGATGTATGTTATAGCCTATTCACTTTGATATCAGTCATACTTCTCTGAAATAGTGTTCCATGTACTATGTTGATTTTTTATTTGTTTCAGATACATCAATGTTTGATCACACTTCTGAAAGAGCTACTTTTGATGCATCTGCTGACCTGTCACTTGATGGAGAAGACGACACAGTTTTTTTGGAAATTACTGCACCAAGAGAGAAAAATGTAGAGGCTCCACAAGCCCAGGCAAGGAAAGCTCGTGCTGCTAGGGCCACTACTACATCATGGGTCCCTGCTGATGAAAATGATGTTACTACAGATCACAACTATCTTGGACCAGAGCCTATTTTCAATGATGACTTACGTCAGCCTATTGAGTATGCAAGGCAGTTTCTTACAGATGATTTACTTGAGACATTTGTAACACAATCAAATCTCTATTCTGTACAAAGGAACCCAAACAAGCCTCTCAACACAAGTAAAAATGAGTTGGAACAATGGCTAGGCTTGTGCATATATTTTTCTATTAGTAAGCTTCCTAATATCAGAATGCATTGGTCTCACCATTTAGGTGCTATGAAAGATGTGGCTGCGGATGTTATGAGTCGTAATCGTTGGGAATCCATCAAAAGTAATTTCCATATGGTTGACAACAATACTGTTAGCCAGGATCAGTCTCAGAATAATGATAAGCTTTTCAAAGTGCGACCCATGGTAGATCACCTCAGAGAAAAATTCCATCAAATATCAAAGGAACAAGAGTTCTGTATTGATGAACAAATGATTCCTTTCAAAGGAAACAGTTTCTTGAAACAATATATACCTGGCAAGCCACATAAATATGGGTATAAATTTTTTGTATTAGCTGGTAAGGATGGTATGACTTATGATTTCATGCCATACACAGGAAAAATTAAACTTGTGAATGATCCAGCAATACCTGATCTTGGTGCAAGCTCCAATGTTGTGTTACACCTATCTCAAACCATAGCACCCAACTGTAACCACTACATGTATTTTGATAACTGGTTTACTTCTTTGCCTATGCTGGAGCACTTGGCAACAAGGAAAATTTGGTGTTGTGGTACAGTGCGCCAAGCACGCCTCTCAGGCATA
This sequence comes from Oratosquilla oratoria, assembly GCF_046742065.1. Taxonomy (NCBI): domain Eukaryota; kingdom Metazoa; phylum Arthropoda; class Malacostraca; order Stomatopoda; family Squillidae; genus Oratosquilla; species Oratosquilla oratoria. The sequence continues at coordinate 11,480,303 of NC_134802.1, read as the reverse complement.
AAGAGAGGAAAGAAAGATGAAAAAAAAATTCATGAAAAAAGGGAGAGGTACTTTTGAAGAGCTGAAGAGTACAAATAAGTCAACAGAAATTACATATGTCAAGTGGTGTGACAACAAAGTTGTTCATCTAGTGTCCACTTTTGCTAAAGCTCATCCAATAAAGAATGTTTCAAGGTATGAAAGAAAGCTCTCCCAAAGGATTGATATCCCTTGTCCCGATATAGTCCAGAAATATAACCAGGCAATGGGAGGAGTTGACTTGGCAGACTGCCTAATTTCTTTGTACTGGATAAATATTAGATCAAAAAAATATTATCATCGTATCGTCTTT